>NC_080031.1:92401158-92704189 GCF_030020395.1 Manis pentadactyla
ATTTTTATCATATCAATTTCTCTGGATATGTATTTCACATAGGATTGAAAAGAAGGGACACAGTGTCTTATTTCTCACCCTTATAAAGCTGTGTTGTTGCATGTTTTATAAAATGATCTCACACTCGAGTTCCCCTCTGTGATGTTTATGATCTAACAGAATTGTTTCTTGGTGTTTCCTCTCTTTCATTCCACTATTCCCAGATCAAAACTTATCTACCACCATGAGTCCTACTCAGTCAAATCCTCACTAAGTAGCTGGTTAAAAGTTTGTCAATTTTATCTGTTTCTTTCTGTCTGCACAGACACCGCCCTTTTGCGCCTGACTTCATCCCTTGCTGGGACTGCTGAAGTAAGCCCTGCCGGTCTCTCTGTTACCACCGTCCCTCCTTCACAGCCGTTCCCTGAAAAGCACCCAATGATCATTTCAAGGCCTGCCAGGCCCTGTGTGGGCAGCTCTTGCCTACGTCTCCAAGTCAAATGTATAATTTTCAAACACTGATTTAACTCATTAATGAGGAAAACACTGAGCTAACAAAGTTTGTTCAAAGAGGGATACAACACACACATGTATTGAAGATCAGTGGAAAAATAAAAGCAAAGAAAGTTGGAATAAGAATGCTAAATTAGATATAACATGGGCTAAGTACTACAGAGAAATAAAACCATAGCCTATGGGACTTTCTGGTTTATGAGGCAAAATCAGGTTATCAGTTTCCTGAAAATTCATATCTACCTTGGCAGAGAGGTAAAGTGCCTGGGCTTTGGCCAATGGTAAATGGTAAGTGAGTTACAATCTCCAAGGATCAGATGATTCTTAGGCAGCTTTTTAGGTAACATATAGTACGAGGACTGCAAATATCACCTAGAATCTTTTTGCCTTACATTCTTAATTATCAAAACCTAACATTCTCCCAGTGGCCACCAGGCTTACTACACTGACCTCCTTTCCATGTATTTAGGTTTTTGTACACTGATGTGTCTGGCTAACTCATTCTTCACATCAAACCTCTCAGCTGGTCCTTTTCTCAAGGTGCTGTCCAACCCCCTCCCTGACCTGCATCCGAGTGACTCTAGGTCATCGGCCTATTCCTTCATTCCTCAGCAGTGGCGAAAGTATGTGTGTGTATTTGTATGTGTGTATGCAAGTATGTATTTGTCTCTTCATTAAAATGTAAGCTATGTGAGTCCAGAGACATCATCCGTCCTGTTGAACTATATTTCTCTTGCTAAGAAGAATAGCTGCTCGTGGTAAGTGGTCAGTGATTACATGTTAAATGAATGACTGTCAAAAGACTTCTCATAATGCAGTTTCTGAGGATTTCAGATTTTATCAATTTAATCTGAGCAAAGGCTCCCACGTGTTCTAAGGAAGGCAAACAGCATGGGATTTACTGGGAAGCAGAGGAGTTTTACACCTTGATGTCAAAGCTCCCCTTCAGGTCAACATGGTCTAAGCCTGATACGCTTCCTGAAAATACATTTCTGAAGGTCTGATCCCTCAGTCAAAATACCTTGTTCTTAATTATTTATGAGATCTCATATGGAACTGTCAGTTACCATTATGACTTCTAGCCCTTGTTAAAGTTGTAGGCTTCTGCCCTCCACCACCCTTCAAGGGAGATGCTAATGCATGGAGCCCAGCAGTCATCATTTTAAATAACATCTGGATATTTACATTATTGGGCTGTGGACCACAGGTTGAGAAACACTGGTCCAGGACATCCAAGTATCCAATTGTCTGTCTGGGTGTTTGTATACTGCCTCAGGGTTGGCCAAACAGAAGCCTCAGAAAACGTGCCTGGGAGTCTGGCCTCCCCCAGCACAGTGATCAGTCACATGTTGCGAGCAGGATCAATAAAGGATGCAGAATTAGTTGGACCAGGATGCAAGGTTTGCATAGCGTACAGCTGAAACCGGCACTAGCAGTAAGCTGGTAACTATAAAAATGAGAGTTCTGAGGTTTGAAACTGCCTAAGGGACTTTGTGTTCTATGAGTTTCCCCCCCATGGATTTCAGTATCTAATTTGAATATTTCAAGGTGCTTCTGTAATACATTTTGGTAAAAAAGGATAAGCTCTTTGAATAGCCTCTTATAAAGTTTCCTCTTTCTGCTTTTCACATCTTGCTTCACCCAAGTTCACGTGGACACATAGCCCAGAATACTTCACCAGCTTTAGCAGGAGTCTGGACCATCCCTGTGACTTTCTTGCAGGGCAGAGCACACAGAGGAAGAGGCACCATGTGCCACTCTGCCTAATTTGGATTCACTGAAGTGACCCTTGAGGAAGCGGAAGTGACACTGTGATAATATAATTCAGCTAAGGTTTGATCACTGGTGAAAGCCACCGAGGAATCTTGAAAATCTGTTCTGATTCTAAATCCTGCTTTACTTCCACCTCTATAAATCGATTTCATCTTTACAATTCTATGCCAATATAGTGCATTTTATCAAATTTAATGAAAAACATCTTGCTTTGATGAATACTGGTCAAAAAGGGTAGCAATTATTAAAGACTGTTATTATAAAAGCAGCTTTCAGAATACTCGTTGCCTCTCCTACCCAGTCTCTGATTGGTTGCCCAATCATTTATCCTCTTTTACCTTGCTAAAAGTCAGGTTTGTTCAGGCTGAAATTTCTTCCATCTGCATACTCTTGTGGCCTTCTATGTGGCTTTGGGTGGCCCAGTGCTGGCAAGGCTATTAGTTCAGTAAGTTGGCTGTTTCTGAAACTTTTATTAACTTGGTCCCCACCTGTGTCTTGCATTGAAAATACATGTTACATCTAGTCTGCAAGAGGAGCAAACTGAACAACCATGAGGTGAAATAAAACACTAATTGTTGGACCAATTTTCCAGGATAAATTTCATGCACTGAACTAGACATATTCATATGTGACCTTGACTGCTGTCATCAGGAATGGGGACAAATGACAACTGCAAATATGTAGTTTGTGTTTTTTTTTTAAAAAATAGGTTCTTTTTGTTACACTTTGTTTCAGAAAGGGCACTAAGCGGTATTCAAATTTTCAGTTTATTGGATGACTCTCGCTAGATCTGGCTCCCTATGGGCTGAAAAAAGAGGATTGTGATACAGCCAAGTTTACTGGTGGGGCTCTTGTTAATCCACTAATTTACATTCTCAAATCTGCCCCTCTCCCAATATCAGAGAATATAGAGGTCAGCTCTGAGCATCCCTCTTCTATTTGGTTCAAATTATGTTGCATCTAGAAGAATCTTTAATCTGTGATGTGGAATTTAACTTTCACCTTGTTTCATTAGAGATTTTTTCCCCTCTATATGTGATACATTTTGTCCATTTCTATAGGCTTCTGGAGAGAAATAAGGCAAACCTACTCTCTTTCTACCATCTTTCCAGAAACTTCTCTGATTTGAATATTTAAATACCTGATAAAATATTGAATATTGATCAAAATGCTGATTAAATGCCATATATTTAACTAAGCAAAGCTATATATTATTGAATATCAAAAAAATCAAAAAAGATACCAAAAATGCAAATATCTAAAATTTTTTTATATTAATCACTGAGATTAATTTTTTTCTCAAATATCTAAGATCTCTTCTGATATTAATCACTGAAATTAATTAATTAAGCTTTTTTCAAAATGCAAACCTTTGACACAAGCTTGAGAAATCACATCACACTCCCTTATTAACCAATGGCTTCACAGGAGTCCTGGTGAGTACAGGTCATGCAGCTCAAGCAGAGCCGAAGTCTAACCAGTGTGTGACGACCGTGTGCCAGGAGCTCTGTGTGCTCCACTGAACCACTGGTGATGGGAGTCTTTATTGTGAACCAAATGGTGCATAATCCAGATCCAAAATCCCATCCTGCATCTGCATTTTTAGATCAATCCTAGCACCAAATGTCACAGATTGGGACTGACTCTGAGAAGGATCATGGCCTGCAGGACTGTTCTTGTGATAAATACCTGAAAGGAAGAAGCAAGGAGCCAGAGTCAGGAAGAGGGAGAAGACGATGTGCAATGCAGTCTCAAAGGAAGTCCCAGCCCTCTCTGCAGGGGGCTGAAGCTGGGGTGACCCTTCAGAATTGTCTCAAGTTGGGACAAAAGGTAGAGACTTAACACCCCAAACACCTATCTGTCACTGGAGATGAGCCATCCTGGGAAGGGGGCATGATTTGGGCAAGACAGTTCTCTTCAGAGGAGGCAATGCCAGCAAAGGGTTGGCATCTGAGGGCTTTCTGCTTGCAGCCCACCCAGTATCAGGGGAATAAGTTCTTCCTTCATAAAGAGTATCTGGGTATTTATCAAGGAGACTATGACAAGCAAAACATAATGACTTTTGTGTGATAGTGTTTTAAAACACAGATGTGTACACAATAAAAATGTCAATGTTCAACTGTTACATAAATACTTAAAAACTGACAACTATAAAAGCCTCAATTCAACCTAGAGGTTATGAGGATCAAATATAATGAAACTGAGTGTCATGCCTGGAACTCAGTAAATGTTTTTCAAACTAAATATAAGAAAGACTGACCATTAATGTTCCCATTTGAAAATATACACATAAATCCAGCATCATAAACAGATGTTTATAAGGAATCTCATACCATAGAAATTCAATGAAGTTTCTGGTTGAACTGGGCCAGGTTTTGTCTGAAAACAGGAGGAAAGAATGAAGAGATTTTAATGAAGAGTCTGCTTCTAAAGGGGAAGGCAGGCTTTAGGAAAACAGGGGAGCAGGAAGCTACCTGTGACTAGCAGCAGGAAGTTACTCCTGTCCCAAGCCCTGAGGAAGCAAAGGTAGGGACAAGAAGTTACTGGAAAGGTCCTAGCTGCAAGAGATAGCTGTCTGACAGGAGCTAAGGCTCTGAGCAGAGGATCAAGGACACAGCCAACCTGCCCAGTGACCCAGCAGACAGAGATGTAGGGAGATACATTCCCCAGGTCTCTCCTTTCACCGTCCCCTGTCTTGTGGAGCCTCCCATTTAGCCAACCCCAAGAAGAAGTCAGAGGACATGAAAGTCAGCAATTTGGGCACAAAGAAGGGTGGAACTGTAGACACAGAGAATATCCACCACAGTGCCTTTCACAACTGCTTGCTGAAATCTAAGACACAACCTTGGGTTTTAGATGTAGTTATGTATGTACATCAGAGCAAATAGAAAGGTGCTATTTTTAAAAAGGGCATTTTATTGATTCACTATTCCTGTCTTGGAGAGGGTGTGGCTGAGGACATTGCCAAAGTCAAAAGGACCAAGGAACAAAGAGAATAGAGAGGGGGGTGGGAAAGGAATTTCATATCCTTGAACAACTGAGGCACTTTGAGATTCTTTTTTGGGAAAATAAGGAAGGTTATCCTCTGTGGAGGTGGGTCCTGAGCACATACCACAGCCCCTCCTCCTGCCCTTGTTCAGGGGTCTGTACACAGAGGTGTTACAGAGAATCTGTCCAGCCACTCCCCCAGAGTGGTCTCCCCATTTGGCTTGGATTTCCTCTCTTTTCAGGACAGAGGAAACCATCCAAACAGCAGTATTTACAGCATTTCCCCAATGTGTCATCAATATTCCTTATATGGTATAAAGAAAATGGAAGTTCCTATGGCCAGGATCCTCACCTGACATTAATCTACCTTATGATGTAATTGACCACTGAGTAGGCTAATGCCTACACACCCATTGGCAATTAGCCATTATTGTCTGTGCTACTATATAAAGTGCTCTGCCCAGTTCTCTGCCTAGAGGTGAAGGCTGAGGTGAATTGGGGATTTCAGACTTGCCAGATGCAGACATGATTCTAGCACTTGGCCTGCCACTATGAGAATAAAGCTTGGTATAAACCCTTTTACCCATAATGTTCCATTGTTGTTATTCGATCTCGAGAAATACAGAGTGAACTTTCTTGGGGCTGAAACCCTCCAGCAAGACATTTAGCATAGTCAGAAAGACTCACTGAAGACTGAAAAATTGAATAAATTTCCCTCATGAGAGGGGTATGTTATCAGGCTGCCCCTATGGATGGGGAGACACCCAGGTACCCCACAGTGGGCATATGGTCCAAGGTGACTTTCCTCCTATAGGAGTGGACCCCTTCCCAGGACTGGGGGGAGGTGGAGGTGATGCAGTAGAGGAGGTCCTCTGAAAAATAGGGATGTCCTTGGAGAAAGACAGTGCCCACGTGGCAGCAGGAACCATGGGTTGGCTATTCCTCACAGTGTTTAAGAAGGGCCATAAAGGAAAATGCATTGCTGCAAGAAATACCAAAGGTAAAGGTCATAAAGGAGGAAAATAATTCATTGATGATTGACATGGCATTGCTGCAAGGTGCTATGGAGATGGTAAAGTATGTAATTGTAGCACAAAAAGAGTCAGAACAAGAACGCAGGCTGTGAGGTGCTGTGGAAGAAACAAAAGGTTTGTTCAACGATACGGCCCTGTTGTGTGGCATTGTGAAAGAGGTAAAGGCCATGAAGGAGATGATGAAACCCAGCAAGAAGCACAAGGAAAGGCAGTCCGAGAACACAAGCTGTGGGGTGCTGAGGAGGAGGTAAAAGATTCTTTGCAGAATGAGATGACAGCACTACAGGTGCTGCAGAAGAGGCAAAGGCCATGAAGAAGGACATACTCCTGTGAGAAGCATGAGAAGAGACAGCATGAGAACACCAGCTGCGAGGTATTGAGGAGGTCAGAGAGCTGTTGAACGCTGAGATAGCAACGCCGTGAGGCACTGCAGAAAAGGTAAAAGATGTAGCAGAGGAGGCATTCTGTGGAACAAGAGAGCTGTCAGCCCAGAAATAGAGGAGCTGAAGGACAACAAAGAGGTCGAGGTGGTGACTGAGGCACCAACCCCTCCTCTATTGAAATCCCTTCCAGTTGTAGTCAAGAAAGTAAAGACACAGCAACCATGAACTCCTCAGGGAGAGGTGCAACTCCCTCCCCAGGCTATGAATCACGCTATGATCTGCCCCTATACGCAGATAGAGCTGGTAGATTTGGGCTGCCAGTTTCAGCAGAAACCCTCGGAGTCCCTATCAGCCTGACTCCTGTGCATTTGGGATGTACGGATAGATAGTATCCTCCTCCCTGGAGCAGAGATGGCAAAGCTCACTTTCCTGATAACTCATCCTGCCTTGTTGCAGCAACTGCAGAATGTATACCAGACCCCAGGGAATCATTCACTCCTCAAGTGGGCGATGGCCACACTTCACTTCACACTGTAGGGCACAATCACAGTGACTTACCATCCTCCCCTGCTAAATGGCAGGCATTTGCCAAGCTCCAACAGGTATTACAAGAGTTAGGTATGAAAAATGCCATTTATAGCCCAGTAAAATATGTCCTGAGAAGGAGTTGTTTATGGCAGGGATGAGGGATACAGTGTGGCAAATGGCTCCCCCATCCCTCTTTCAGCCTTTAGTGGCCATTCTTGTCCCTCCCTTAGGGCAGCCCATAAATGCAGCTACCTGTATTGTGGCAGATTTGGGGGAGGCAGAAGCGATGCAGGCATGGCAGGGAGTGTTGTTCTCTATGAGAGGAAGGGCTTTAAGGGTGCCTTGAGGTCACAAGGACGGAGATGTGTGTTGATTTAATAGGGGGTGCAGGAGCATACAGAAATAAATTGGGTGGGAAGTCAAAGAGAATCTTACTGTAGCTGGAGCAGCAATTTCAGTCTCTGAGGACCAAGAAGCAGAGGCTGGAGACAGGGCCACAAGTCCAGCCTGTGTGTCTGCAAGACTTCCTGCTGGAGAGGAGCTGCTCTCACCTGGACCTGCACAGGAAGATTGGGTGATACAGTTTGACTGATGGGAGGGTTGAGGCACCCGCCTTGGCGGAACAGTTGGGTACTGGAGGCCACATGTTGGAATATCAATTAATTGGTCCCTAGTGAATGTATAATGTGTTTTGGATCTGGTAAGACATAGGGGATGAATGCTCACTGGTTTATGGTAACCCTGAGCAGTTTCCTGGGACCCCCATTGTTTTAGATGGATATGCAGGTAAGGCTGTCAGAGTGAAACAAGCCTGAATCCCATCGGGAATAGGGCATCTACCGTCTAAAGAGTATACTGTGTATATCTCCCCCATTCCCAAATATATTTTGGGGTTAGATATCCTGCAGGGTTATGGTTGCAGATGACTGCAGGTGAGCTCAGACTGAGGATACATGTGGTGAACACAGTTCTGAGGGGACATGCGAAGCACCTGTCGGTAGCTTTGCCAAGACCTCAGTCAGTGACTAATATCAAGAAATATGAGTTGCCTGGAGGGCATAAAGAAATTGGAGAAACCCTCCAGGAACTGGAGGAGGTGGAAATTATAGACCTTTTAATTCCCTGGTGAGGCCAGGAAAAAACTAAATGGCTCTTGTCCTATGACTGTGGATTACAGAGAGCTGAATGAAGTTATACCCTCTCTGCATGCTGCCATCCCCTCCATTGCAGGCCTTTTAGGCACCCTCAGTCATGAACTGAGGACATATCTGGCTAATGCCTTCTTTTTCATTGACATAGCACAGGAAAGTCAAGAACAGTTTGCCTTCATGTGGGAAGGCCAGCAGTGGACATTCACTGTCCTTCCACAGGGGTACCTCCACAGCCCCACTATCGGTCATGGACTTGTAGCCCAGGACTTGCCAGCATGGTAGAAACCACCAATGGTGCGGCTGTACCATAATATTGATGATATCATGCTCACTTCTGATTCTCTGTCAGACCTAGAAGGTGTAGGCCCTAGATGGCTGCAACATCTACAGGAGAATGATGGGATATGAACAGCACCAAGGTTCAGGGACCTGGTTTGTCACTCAAATTCTTGCAAGTCATCTAATTGGATAAGTCTAAAGTTATCCCATAATTAATCATAGATCAAGTCCAGGCCTTTCCTATCCCTACAACTGTGGCATTGTTACAGGGGTCTTTTAGAATACTGGAGAGTATTCATCCCACAATTGGCACAAATTCTGAAGCCCTTATACCATTGGGTACAAAAGGGGATCAGGTGGGACTGGGATGAAACACGTACACCTGCTTTTTGAAATTGACAAATTCAATGCAATCCCTATCAAAATGCCAATGGCATTCTCCAATGAACTAGAACAAATAGTTCTAAAATTCTTATGGAACCACAAAAGATCCCAAATAGCCCCCAAAGCAATCCTGAAAAAGATCTTATGGAACCACAAAAGATCCCAAATAGCTCCCAAAGCAATCCTGAAAAAGAAGGACAAAGCTGGGGGGATTATGCTCCCTGACTTCAAGCTCTACTACAAAGCCACAGTAATCAAACAATTTGGTACTTGTACAAGAACAGACCCCTAGATCAATGGAACAGAGAGCCCCAGATATAAACCCACACATATATGGTCAACCAGTATATGATAAAGAAGCCATGAATATACAACAGGGAAAAGACAGCCTCTTCAACAATTGGTATCGGGAAAACTCAACAACTACATGTAAAAGAATGAAACTGGATTATTGTCTAACTCCAAACACAAAAGTAAACTCAAAATGGATCAAAGACCTGAATGTAAATCATGAAACTGTAAAACTCTTAGAAGAAAACATAGGCAAAAATGTCTTGAATATAAGCATGAGCAACTTTTTCCTGGACACATCTTCTTGGGTAAGGGAAAATCAAAAATGAATAAGTGAGACTACATAAACTAAAAAGCTTCTGCATAGGAAGGGATACCATCAGCAGAACAAAAAGGCATCCTCCTGTACGAGAGAATAAATTCATAAATGACTCATCTGATGAGGGGTTAACATCCAAAATATATAAAAACTCATATGACCCAACACCCAGAAAACAAATAACCCAATTTAAAAAATGGGCAGAGGACCTGAACAGGCATTTCTCCAAAGAAGAAATACAAACGGCCAACAGGCACAAGAAAATATGCTCCACATTGCTAATCATCAGGAAAATGCTAATTAAAACCACAATGAGATATCACCTCATATCAGTTAGAATGGCCCCTACCCAAAATAAAAGAAGTAACAAGTGTTAGCAGGGATGGGGAGAAAAGCAAACCCTTCCACACTGTTGATGGGTATGTCAACTGGTGCAGCAACTGTGGAAAGCAGTAATGGAGGTTCTTCAAAAGTCTAAAAGTAGAAATTCCATTCCACCCAATAATTCCACTTTAAGGAATGTTTATTGCTGCATTGTTTACAACAGCCAAGATATGGAAGCAACCTAAGTGTCCATCAATGGATGATAGGATAAGATGGGGTACATATACATAACGGAATATTCAGCCATAAAAGGAAAATAAATCCTGCCATTTGCAACAACACGGATGGATCCAGAGGGTTTATGCTCAGTGGAATAAGCCAGGCGGAGAAAAGCATACCAAATGATCTCACTCATTTGTGGAGTATATAAACAAAGCAAATGAAGAACAAAACAGCAGTAGACTCAGACACTACGAGACTAGTAGTTACCAAGGGGGACGGGGGAGATTAACGGGCACAACAATTCACAATCATAATGTAGGTCGGTCACAGGGGTGGTAGTACAGCATGGAAAATACCGTTAATGACTCTGTCACACATTACTACATTGGTGGACGGTGACCGCACTGGAGGGGGTGAGGGCTTGATAATTTGGGTAAATGTTAAAACACTATGTTGTGTATTTGAAACCAGCGTGAGATTGTATATCAATGATATTTGATTAGAAAAAATACTAGCATGGTATAACTTCTTCCTTTTTTTTTCTTTTAACCTATTTGTCTTCATATTTAAAGCACATTTTTTGTTGGTATTTTATTCAATCTGACAAGCTCTTCCTTTTATTGGGACTTTTACACATTTAATAGTTATCCATTTTGTTAGCTTTGAGTCTGTCATCTCAAAATGTTTTCTATTTTCTCGTTTGTTACTTTTGTTTCTATTATTTGTTTGCTTTTTTACCTCTTTTCTACCCTCTTTTGGATTTTTACAAGTCTGGTTGGTGGGAACAGACACTATTTCTGTCCCTTTGTAAGCACCAAGCACTATTCCCTCTAGTCCTTTCCGATGGGAGTTTTCCTGACCTCAGGTAGCTTCCACACTTGCATGCACTGATCAGCACAATATTCTAGGGGCATTGCCTACAGATCTCTGGGGTTCTCTATGCAGGTCTCCCCTCTCTGCTATTGTTTTCTGTGAACTCTAGCTGCTTTGGTTTCCCCTACTCTCAACTCTGTCCTCAACCTAGGGACTCTATCAAGTTGTGCCTCAGTTCCCCTTCCTGTGCTGCAGCCTGGTCACTCTCAGGGCTGTAAGCGTGGGCTACTGCAAGAATCTTCTTGTTGGTTTCCTATTTCTCAGGAATTACTGTCCTTCACTGCCTGATGTCCAGGGTCTTGAACACTGCTGTTTCATGTATTGTCTTTTTTCTTTTGTATGTTATTTTGGGCAAGAAAGTAAACCTAGTCCATGTTATTCCATCTTGGTAGAAGTATAAATCCTCAGCCCAATTTAAAAAATTGCTCTAAGGAACCAATATTCAAGACTATGGGTGAAGTATGAGATACATAGATTAATGGAACATCGTAGAGTCCAGAAATAGAGCCAAGCAAATATGGCAAGCTGATTTTTGGCAAAGGTGCAAAGACAATTCAATAAAGGGTAGTCTTTCCAACAATGGTGTTGGAACCACTGGATGCTCATATGCATAAAAATGAACCCCAATTAAATATCACAACTTGTATAAAAATTAACTGAAAATGGGTCATGAATCTAATGATAGACATAAAACTGCAGAACTTTTAGAAGGAAACAGGAGAAAACCTTTATGACGGGATTAGGCAGAGTTGTTAGACATGACACCAAAATCACAATCCATAAGAGAAAAAAAATTGATAAACTGTAGTTCATCAAAGTTAAAAACTATAAAGAGTACTGTGAAGAGAATCAAACAAGCTACAGAGAAAAAAAATATGTGCGAATCACATATCTGACAAGAACTTACATTCCAAATACAGTAGACCCTTTCTGCAGTTTCAGTTACCTGCAGTCAACGTTGGTCCAGAAGCAGATGATCTTCCTTCTGACCTACGGTCAGCTCAGTAGTAGCCAAACACTGCATCACAGTGCCTACATCATTCCCCTCACTTTGTCTCATCATGTAAGCATTTTATCATCTCGTATGATCACAAGGGTGGTACAGCAAAATAAGGTATTTTGAGAGACCACATTCACATTTTATTATATATTGTTATAATTGTTCTATTTCATTATCAGTTATTGTTGTTCATCTCTTGCTGTGCCTAATTTATAAAATTAAACTTTATTATATGTGTGTATGTATAGGAAAAAACACAGTATATACAGAGTTTGGCACTGTCCTGGTAAAAGGTAGTCTTAGAACACATCCCCCATGGATAAGAAGGGGACTACTGTATATAATGAACTCTCAAAAGTCAACAGTAAGAAAACAACTGACTTCATTTTAAAATGGTCAAAATACATGGGCAGACATTTCACCAAAAAGGATGTATGAGTGACTGCTATAGGCTGAACGTTTGTGTCCCTCCAAAATTCGTATGTTGAAATGTCAGTGCCCAATGGGATAGTATGAGTAGCCTTTGTGATGAGGTGATTAGGTGATGAGGGCTGAGCCCTCATGAATGGGAATAGAGTCTTTATAAAAGGGGCCCCAGAAAGCTTGCTTATCCTCTTCCACCACGTGAGGACACAACGAAAAGTCATCAGTCTGCAACTACGAAGAGGGTTTGCATCAGAGCCTGACCTTGCTGGTACCCTGATCTTGGATTTACAGCCTCCAGAACTGTGAGAAATAAATTTTGGTTGCTTATAAGCCAGACAGCCTGTGGTATTTTTTAAAAGCAGCTTTAACAGACCAAGACAGTAACAGACTAAGCAAATAAAACTATGTTCAGCATTAGCAGTCATTAAAGAGATACAACCTAAAACCATGACCAGATACTACTGCACATTTAATAGAACAATAAGAAATATATATATTGACAGTATTAAGTGCTGTCAAGTATGTGGAGCAACTGGAATTCTAAGACTTTGCTGGTAGAAATGCAGAATGATATAGCCACTCTGGAAAATAGTTGGTAGTTTCTTATAAAATAAAACAAACACTTAACATATGATTCAGCAATCCTATTCCTAGATATTTACTTATGGAATGGAAACTTATTTCCACACAAAACTTGTACACAAATGTTCAGCTGTTCTACTTATGATTTTACACACACACACACACACACACACACACAAAATGGAAACAATATCATTAAACAGGTAAGTGGTCAAAAAAATGTGGCACATTCTATACAATGCAATGATCCTCAGCAATAAAAGGAAACGAACTTTGATGTACACAACAACTTGAATCAGCCTCAAAGGCATTGTGCTGAGTGAAATAAGTCAGTCCCAAAAGTTACACACTGTATGTTTCTATTTATATGATAGTATCAAAAAACAGAAAGCTGGAATGTCAGAGAACAGATCAATGGCTGGCACGGGTTAGGGGTAAATGGAGGCTATAACAACAAAGGGAATTTTGGGTGAAAGGGAATTCTATCCTGATCGAAGTGAAAGTTACATAAATCTGTACATGTGCTCAAATTCACAGAGCTGCACATATAAAAAAAGTTCATTTTATTTTAATTTACAAGTTAAACACATTTCAAAGGGCATTCCAGGCACACTGAACAGCTATAACAAGGCTGTAACATGCCTGGTGTATTGAAGGAATAGTGAGGAAGTCAACATAGAAAAAGTGGAGTGAGTATCGGAGAGGACAGGAGAGAAGGTCAGAGATACAACGGGAGACCAGATCTTGGAAGGCTTTTATGCAATTATAAGAACTTTGGCTTTTGGGTGAAATGGGAGCTGTTGGAGAGTTTTGAGCAAGAGTGATATGCGCTGATTTCATGTGTTTAAATGTTCACTGATCTCTGTGTTGAAAACAGATTGGTGGCAGAGGTGGGGGAGGCAGAAGAGGGGTTCTCAGGAGGCTGTCTCAGTAACTCAGATAAAAATGATGGTGGCTCAGTCCGAAGTGCTTGTGACAGGTGCGGAGGGAAACAAAGTCCAGGTATATTTTGAAAGTAGACCCTAGAAAATTTTCTGATGGATTGGACCGAGAGAAATAAAGGCATCAAGGGTGACTGTTTTCTGGCCTGAGCAAACAAAAGAATGGACCTGAAGAGGGCAGCTTTAGGTGGAACAGGCTGCAGGGAAAGAATAGTAGTTCAATACTGAATACACAGTCTGAGATGCTATTACACAGCCATAGGGAATTTCACACTTGGCTGGAAGGACCAAGGTGCATCTGAGAGTCTTGGACCTATAACTGTAATGCGTGGTCCTCTGAGTAGAGAGGAACGGTGCAGAGGGCTGGGGCACCGCGGGGATGAGCGCTCCGGGAAGCTCACTCTGACTACAACGTGTGATCAGTTGAGGTACATGTTCAGTTGAAGTATTTTTGCCCTAGTGTTGATTCGGGGATGAAGCATCCTTGACTTATTCCTCAAGACTGTCTCTATTCCAGAATATACGATTCTAAATGGTGACTGAGTCATTGTTAAATGAATCTGTCTTTTCTTAAAGTACTTATTTGAGATATTCCTTCCTCGCTGACTTCTTTGCTACAACGGTGGAGTGAGGCTGGGCTGTTCGGCAGACACACGGCATGTCACCAGAATGCAGGGTCTGAACTGGGAACGGAAGGTGGGTAGCTGCGCATTTTATTAACATGCAGAAGATTGGTTCTTTTAAACACACGTTGAGATTTTTTTCCATTTCCCTATCATAACAAGGTAAATTTTTTCAAGGAAGAGATACTGATGAAACTCACCTTTTACATCAATTTCATATTCTTCAAGGCATTTGAAATTCATTAATATCTCAAGGGATACACTGGTCACAGTTACCTTAGACCTATTACACAGTATCAGAAATAACATCTAAATATCTAAATATCTAAATAACTGAACAGAATTCGATAAAGTTCATCTCTTCCAAAAACAGAATTTTAATTATAATCAAAGTGTGTTCACTTTAAATATTAACAAGTTCATCATTTACATACAGGGCTATATATTAGAAAACAGATGAAAATTAAAACAAGTTTTATCTTTTGAAAGTTCTTACTTCCAAATTTAGTAACTGTAAACTGCTAAATATACACCTAAACAAAATGTATGTATCATCAGAAAAACACAAGTGGCTCTAACCGGAGAAGAGCTGTAATACACATACAGTGGAACATAACTCACATAGGCACAATTTAAAGGCATGTCTCAAGGTATAAAACAAACCAAAAAAAAACACACAATAACTACAAATTCAAGCAAAAATCATGGCTGATGTTCTAAGCTAATGCACCAACACATAATGCTTTCCAAGAGAAAGTAGAAGGGATCTCAAGATTTTATGTAGACCCATGATTTTTACTCCTTTGTTCTTCAACACAGAAATAGTGACTCAGTCTTTTCTTTTTGCCTTTGAATTAGACTTATGTTGGTTTTCTGTTACATAGCAATGACCCAAATAAATCATAAAAAGTGCTATCAAAAACCTGTTCTATTTAGAACTCAGTAACCAAGATATGTTTCTCATTTTTCCCTGTACTTCTATTTCCCTTAAAAAGTACTCTAAGGAAACTTTACAGACAATGATGGTAAAAAGATCAAATACTTTTGAGATGCAAAGAAATTGGCACTAACATGGGCTCACAATAAATTCCTCCTCATTTATTAAACTAGAAGTGCAAAAAAAAAAAAAAAGTGAAATCATACCCCCCAAACAGATATGGGATAAAAAGTGCTAGAAAAATAAAGAGGCATTTAGAATTGTGGTGTTTCTGGGTATTTGAAAGACCTTTCATAACACACAACCCCATCTCAGTTTTTGAAAGTCAGTGCTCTCAGCAGTTATAAGTATGATGGTCTTCCGTAGCTAAGAGTTCTGGAAGGGAAAAAAAAAAGAAAAGAAAAGAGAGATAAATATCTGAAAGGTATCCTTAATGATCACAAATACTGCCAATAGTACTCAAAATCAAATATGACATAACCTGAGTGTCAATCAGTTGTGCTTTTTTCTCCCAGTGGAAGGCGTTCCCATAACTGGAGCAACTGTTCACCAACCTGAGGTTCCAGCTCCTAGGTACATCAAAAGTAAGAATGAACAACTAGATTGAGTTTTTTTTACTCACCAGAATATGTACTGATTAAAAATGTAAGAAAAGCACTTTAAATTTCATTTTTCTACAAGAATACGCTAAAATCATATGGTTTGCATGGCTTTCAGCCTTCAGAACTGTAGTTAACCTGCAAATTTTAAAAATGTTTGTTGCAAAATGGTAAGACATTTCCATGAAGTTCTTCTGAAATTTTTCTCTATCTGGAAATAATGAATTTTGTTTTTATGAAGATTTAGCTAAAGCACTCAGCTTGAACTTCGAAAGGTTAACTGTGAAACTTAGCACATTAGATGTTTTGGAGGTTTTTCTCAAGAACTTATCTTAGGTGACTGTATAAAATTTTATTAAGGTATCATTGATATACACTCTTATGAAGGTTTCACAAGAAAAACAATGTGGTTATTTCATTCACCCTTATTATCAAGTCCCCCACACACACCCCACTGCAGTCCCTGTCCATCAGTGTAGTAAGATGCCACAATCTCCCCACTTGTCTTCTCTGTGCTACACTGTCTTCCCCGTGACCCCACACACACCATGTGCACTAATCATGATACCCCACAATTCCTTCTCCCTCCCTCCCCATATGCCCTCCCCTACCCCTCCCCTTTGGTAGCTGCTAGTCCCTTCTTGGGGTCTGTGTGTCTGCTGCTATTTTCTTCCTTCAGTTTTATTTCGTTGTTATACTCCACAAATGAGAGAAATCATTTGGTACTTGTCTTTCTCCGCCTGGCTTATTTCACTGAGCATAATGTCCTCCAGCTCCATCCATGTTGTTGCAAATGGTAGGAGTTGTTTCTTTCTTCTGGCTGAATAGTATTCCATTGTGTATATGTACCACATCTTCTTTATCCATTCATCTACTGATGGACACTTAGGTTGCTTCCATGTCTTGGCTATTGTAAACAGTGCTGCGATAAACATAGGGGTGCATCTGTCTTTTTCAAACTGGGATCCTACATTCTTAGGGTAAATTCTTAGGAATGGAATACCTGGGTCAAATGGTATTTCTATTTTTAGTTTTTTGAGGAACATCCATATTGCTTTCCACAATGGTTGAACTAGCCAACATTCCCACCAGCAGTGCTGGAGGGTTCCCCTTTCTCCACATCCTCACCAGCATTTGTTGTTCCTAGTCTTTTCTGTGCTGGCCATCCTAACTGGTGTGAGGTGATAGCTCATTGTGGTTTTAATTTGCATTTCCCTGATAATTAGCGATGTGGAGCATCTTTTCATGTGCCTGTTGGCCATCTGAATTTCTTCTTTGGAGAACTGTCTGTTCATATCCTGTGCCCATTTTTTAATAGGCTTACTTGCTTTTTGGATGTTTAGGCATGTGAGTTCAAGGGGCACTATAGTTCTTAATCATAACATAGGTAGGTCACAAGGACAGTAGCACAGCACAGAGAATACAATTAATGAATACTGTTTTCTGGCCTTTGTAACTCTGTAACATCTGACTATGTGATAGACAGTGACCACACTAGAGGGTGTGAGGACTTGATAATATGGGTAAAAGTTGAACCACTGTGCTGGGTATGTGAAACCATCATAAGATTGTATATTGATGATACTTTAATGAATAAATAAAAGAAAATACCCTCATACAATTGAAAAGAACGTCATTTATAGTCCTCTTTGTGACATGATGTGCATTTAAAAAGAACTCAAAGGCTTTCAGTGATTTGAGGCAAGTCACTATGGTTCAAATAAATTATCAGCTGTGTGACCTTAGGCAAGACTAATTCCTCTGAGTCTGTTTTCTCCTACATAAAATTGGGCTAATAACACATTTTATGCATTAAACTAAATTACCTTGGATAAAGCAGCTAGCACAGTAGTTCATACACACACTAATTTCTATCACCGTAACTAAAGTACATATTAGCAGCATTATGAAGGCAAAGCAAAATGTCACAGAAATAAGACAAGTCACAAAAGTATAAATAAAGACTGTTACTTATGTCACATAATTAAAGCCATAAAGAAGTTAAATACTGTTGTTACCCTTAGGTTTCAGTGAAATTACTTTAGAATTACACTCAGTGTTAATCATATCTGTAGTTAGTAATACAACAGGAGCTTCTGTGAAGTAACCTGTGAAAGATTTTACATATGCATATTGTAAAATAAATATTAGATATATGACAAGTCAAATTTATGAAACGTTAAAAAACATTTCTGGCATGAACTCTGTCAGACATACTTGTAAGCAGGTTTTTACTAGCTCTTTTTCAAATCTGAACCACTACCTCCCATGTGCATATGGAATATACAATTTGTAGTCTTATATTTGCTCCTCAAACAAGTCATTGAATAATAGCAAAAGAGAACAAAAAGAAAACTAAGACAAGAAATATTAGTGCCATTGTATACCTGCCCGTCTCTGCTGATCTGGACTTTCTTGTTGTCATTCCAAGGATTGAGTAAATGGTGTGTAAACTGAAAAGGAAGACTTTCTTTTTGTATCCACTCCACCTTAAACACTCCTCCTAGTCCAGCAGAGCCCCAGTCCTGGCTCTTCTCCTTTCCTATCTCAGAAGACATCCTAGAAAATCCCTGTGGGTAAAATGAGGTTTGGGAAGAGGGAAGGTAAGGGTGATATTAAAATGTCTAAGTTCAATTTATCTGAGAAAGCTCTGAGTTTTCTAAGGTAAAAACTAATATTAAAATAATAGATATCTAACAAAAACAAAAAAAAAGTTGCTTATTAAGTGTTTTTCATAAAAACATGTATTAGCAATTTTAGAGGAAAAACTAATCCCAGCCTTCCAACATAATTTCAAATATAAAGGTATTTTCTAAATAATGTATCAACAGTTCTAAACCCACATTTATTCTGATAAATGGATACAATCTAACTTTTAAGTTTTTACTTACAAAAATTATAATAATGTCAAATAATTTATTTTGTAAATTCAGATTTATATCAAGTCAAGATGAGTTAAGAAACATACTCAGTTTCCTGACTGTCAATACTAACTTCCTTGGCCTAGTTAAATAAAATTTAACCAAAAAGTCAGCTTCTCATTATTTTTAATCCACCTGAGAAATAGTAAATCTAAAGCTGTCTTCCAATGGAGAAATTGTTTATTTGGAGATGCTCTGGTAAGACAAGGCAAAAAAAAAAGGGATTCCCTACATATGAATCTCCTGAAGAAATGCAATATACTCCTTATTCCCAGTGAAACAAGATGCATTTTTTATTCCAATACCATAGAAAGCCAGGTTTGAGGAGTGGTTTTAATCTCTGTAGTCTAACTTTGTCAGAACAACCCCATTATACTGTTGCAGGATGGCTCACCTGAAAATGTCCAGATCCTTGAACAGAAAATACCAAGTAAACCATGCTGCTTTCCGAAAAGGCTCGATTTAGCTTCCGTTCATTATTAGGGGTTGTAGACCAGATACCCTTCTGTTGAGAAATTTCAAGGTTTCTCAGATTGCTACTCTTCATTATGAAGTATCGAATAGGCATGTTTGGTCTTGGTGAAGGAGATTTTGAGCCCTGTAAGAGAATGCCTAAGTTTTTGAAAGGTAATTTGACCTTTCAAAATGAATAGACTCTATTAAATAACATCTTCATAAACATAAACCAAAATATTTTACCAAATATTCAACAAATGCAAATAACTCCACCATGCCTGAAAACCTACACAAGGCTCAAGCAACACAAGATTAAAGAATCAAAACCAATCACTCATTTTCAGAGCATTCGAACTCCCTTATCAAGGATCCTGGACTACCAACTTTGATTTATACTCCAAATGTACCTCCAGAAAATATTTTAATAAGCTTTCAAAGTGTGAAAACAGAACAAAAACTGCTCTAGCTTACTGCCTAGATACAGTTTCCTGGTGACAGTGCAGGGAAAGGAAACACAAACAGAATCCAGTGGTCTCACTGAACTGCAGAGAAAAGAGCTCATAGTTAAGAGGCCATGGTAGTCAGAATTTCTATAGTAGAATACTAGACATAGGGAGTTGCATGGAAAGAGACTTAAGGGGAACTGCAAAAGGTTCTCCACAGTTTCTGGCTAAGTACTGACCTGTACATATGTCAGAAAAAGCAACCTGAAGCCACAGAAAGTCCACAGGAAAGCAGGAGAACAAACAATTCCCAGAGCTTACACGTGGTTGGGAATATTTCATGTTATCCCCAGCCAGAATGGTAAGAACATGTAAGACATGGGGCATTAGCCCACAGAAAGGTCACACCTTAGTACTGGAACTAAATCAGTATCAGAATAAAAATTGTTCTACATCCACACTAACACTGCTTAAAAGTAAATCTCAAGAGGATTAAACTGATTGCAACTAACTATGTACCAGATCCATGTCTAATATTAAAGGAATACAATAAAAATAGCAGCCAGACAAAATTATAAGTAGTACATGAAAAACAGGAGAATATGACCCATAACCAGGAAAAAAAATTAATCAATAGGAATAGACTCAGATCTGACAGATGATGGAATTAGGAAATGAAACATGTTAAAACAGCTATCATAAATATGTTCACTGTGTCCAAGAAAGTAAAGGAAACATACATATGGATGAAAGGAGAAATGGAAGGTATTTTTTGAAGACCCAAAAAGTGCTCTATAAATGAAAATATAATAGTTGAAGTGAAAATACACTAGAAAGAATGCATAGCAGATTAGTCACTACAAATGACAACATCAGTGAATTTAAAGACCTATCGATAGAAACTATCTCAAATGAAGCAGAGATAAAAACAACTGAAAAGAAATGAAGAGAGTATCAGTGATCTGTGGAATAGTATCAAGTGGTCTTACATTTCTGTATCCACAGTCCCAGAAAGGAAGGAGAGAAGTAAGGGATAAAAAATATGTGAAGGAACAGTGGTCTTAAATTTTCCAAAACTGATGGAAACTAAAATTACTTAGCTTGAAGAAGAACTATAGAGAGAACCATACCAAGTCATATCAAAATCATATTGCTGAAAACCAGTGATACAAAGAAAATATGAAAAGCATCTAAAGGAAAAAAGACACATTATATACAGTGAGACAAAAATAAGAGTGACAGTAAACTTACCATCAGAAATTATATAAACCAGAAGATAATGTAGTGACATCTTTATAGTAATGAAAGAAAACCACTATCAACCTAGAAATACACACAGTAATGATATCTTCCAAAATTAAGAGTGAAAAACTTTTCAAGCACCAAATATTACAGAATTCATTTCCAGCATATCTGTACTAGAAGAAATGTTAAAAGGTTTTTCAGGAAAAAGATACATGATCCAAGATAGAAAATCATATCAACACAAAAGAATAAAGAACACAGGAAATGGTAAATATTGAATAAATTATAAAACACATTTTTCTGATTTTTGGTAGAAGATAATTTACTATGAAGTAAAAGATAATACACTGTGTCATTTATGATGTAGGTACAAATAAAATATATCAACTCAATAACATAAAGGACTAAAAGGTTAAAATAAAAGTATACCATTGTAAGGATCTCAGACTATACCTGAAGTGTCATCATACAGATTCAAGATACACTAGGAAAAGCTAAAAATGATTTCACTAATGAATTCTACCAAACATTGAAAGAAGAAATAATACCAATTCTACACATCTCTTCAAAAAGTTTAAGTAGAAGGAATAGTTCCCAACCAATCTTATGAGGCCAAGCATTACCCTGATACCAAAATCATATAAAGATAACACCAGAAAAGAAAACTACAAAGTATTCCTCATGAATAAAGATCCCTCATTTTAAAAAATTTTTGACTGAACAAAATGAAATCAAGCAATATTTTAAAAGGATAATAAATCATGACCAGGTGAGATATAAACCTTAGAAAAATCAATCAAGGATTTACAATTGCATTAAAAAAATTAAATACCTAGGAATAAACCTAACCAAGAAGGTAAAAGGTCTGTTCTCTGAAAACTCTAAGACACTGATGAAAGAAATTAAAGAAGACACAAATAAATGGAAATCTATTCCACGCTCATGAATAGAAATAATTGATATTGTCAAAATGTCTATCCTGCCCAAAGCAATTTACAGATTCAGTGCAATCCCTATCAAAATGCCAATGGCATTTTTTAAAAAACTAGAGCACATAATCCTAAAATTCATATGAAACCACAAAAGACACCAAACAGCCAAAGCAATCCTGAGAAAGAACAAAGCTGGGAGGGTTACGCTCCTTGACTTAAGCTATGCTGCAAAGCTACAGTAACTAAAACAGTATGATACTGGCACAAGAACAGACCCATATTCCAATGGAACAGAATAGATAGCCCCAAAATAAACCCATGCATATATAGTCAAATAATATATGATAAAGGAGCCGTGAATACACAATGGAGAAAAGAAGTCTCTTCAATAAATGGTGTTAGGAAAACTGGACAGATACATGCAAGAGAATGAAACTGCATTACTGCCTAACTCCATATATACAAATAAATTTGAAATGGATTGAAGACCTAAATATAAGACATGAAATCATAGAACTCTTAGAAGAAAATGTAGGCAAAAAATCTCTTGAATACAAGAATGAGCAATTTTTTTTCTAGAGGTTTCCCCAGGCAAGGGAAACAAAACCAAAAATGAACAAATGGGACTACATCAAACTAAAAAGCTTCTGTACAGCAAAGGATACCATCAACAAAACAAAAAGGCAACCTACAGTATGGGAGACAATATTTGTAAATGATTTATCTAATAAGGGGTTAATAGCCAAAATATATGAAGAATTCAAGCATTCAAAATATATAAAGGACAATATTTAAAAAACCTGATTATAAAATAGGCAGAGGAGCAGAGGAGCTGAACAGACAGTTCTCAAAATAAGAAATTCAGATGGCCAACAGACACATGAAAAGATGCTCCACATCACTAATCATCAGAGAAATGCAAATTAAAACTACAATGAGATATCACATCACACCAGTAAGGATCACCACCATCCAAAAGTCAAACAACAAATGTTGCGAGGTTGTGGAGAAAGGGGAACCCTCCTACACTGCTGGTGGGAATGTAAATTAGTTCAACCATTGTGGAAATCAGTATGGAGGTTCCTCAAAATGCTCAAAATAGAAATACCATTTGACCCAGGAATTCCACTTCAAGGAATTTACCCTAAGAATGCAGCAACCCAGTTTGAAAAACACAGATGCACCCCTATGTTTATTGAAACACTGTTTACAATAGCCAAGAAATGGAAGCAACCTAAGTGTCCATCAGTAGATGAATGGATAAAGAAGATGTGGTACAGATACACAATGGAATATTTTCAGCCATAAGAAAACAAATCCTACCATTTGCAACAACATGGATGGAGCTAGAGGGTATTATGCTCAGTGAAATAAGCCAGGCAGAAAAAGACAAGTATCAAATGATTTCACTCATCTGTGGAGTATAAGAACAAAGCAAAAACTGAAGGAACAAAACAGCAGCAGACTCACAAAACCCAAGAATGGACTAACAGTTACCAAAGGGAAAGGGACTGGGGAGGATGGGTGGGAAGGGAGGAATAAGGGATGGGGGGAGAAAAGAAAGGGGGCCTTACAATTAGCATCTATAATGTGGGGGGGCACAGGGAGGGCTGTACAACACAGAGAAGACAAGTAGTGATTCTACAGCATCTTACTATGCTGATGGACAGTGACTACAATGGGATTTGTGGGGGGGACTTGGTAATGGGGGGGAGTCTAGTAAACATAAAGTTTCTCATGTTAACTGTAGATTAATGATACCAAAATAAATAAATAAAATAAAATAAACCTCAAGTGGATTAAAGACCTAAATATAAGACGTGAAATCATAAAACTCTTAGAAGAAAATGTAGGCAAAAAATTTCTTGAACAAAAGAATGAGCAATTTTTTTCTGGATATGTTTCCCCAAGCAAGGGAAACAAAATAAAAAATGAATAAATGGGACTACATCAAACTAAAAAGCATCTCTACAGCAAAGGACACCATCAACAAAACAAAAAGGCAACCTACAGTATGGGAGACAATACTTGTAAATGATTTATTCAATAAGGGGTTAACAGTCAAAATATATGAAGAATTCAAACATTCAAAATATATAAATGACCCTAAGTAGAATTCGTGCCTCATATAGAAATTACCGAGTATCATAATTCTTCCAAGTGGTAAAGATACCTCAAGACAAATGCTGGACATAGAAGCCACAGGGCATAAATATGCAAAGAAGTAAAAAGCTAACCTTTTCAAACAATAAGGCTTCTCTCTCACTTACCAACTTAACATTTCCCTGTATGGCCCCGGAAGATGACTGGTTAGCCAGAGACAGGTAAGATTCCTCAAGGGAGGAACAACCTGAGACAGGCACAGTTGCAGGGGGGCCATCAGGTGAGAAAATGGAGATCAACAGAGGTGAGGCTTAGAACCTCACCCCCCCTGTTTTGAGAGCAATCTTCTGCATCCGTGGATGTTTTGTTGCCCTCGTCTAGCTTGGATTAACACTTAGTCTACAGGCACACACCTGATCATCTACATTTGCCCTCTTACAGCAATAAACTATGTTTTCTACCTTTATCTTGCATCTACCTACCACTTCAGCATTTTATTTAAAAATAATAATAATAATAAGGGAGAAATGTGGGATTCACATATAAATCAAGTATAAAGATCAAATGAATAATCAAAATTGACCTGATTGTTTATAGTTCATGGTGTGTGATCAAAACTGAAAGTTTCTGTGATGACTGCCCTTGCACTGTTCACCATGTAAGAACTTATTCACCATGTAAAACTTGTTTCTTATGCTTCAGAAGACTGGAGACTGTTGAGAATTAGGCTTGGGGTTGATTAATGATTGTGCATTGAGTCCCCTATACAGACTTTTATTGTTGTTAACAACCATATGATCAATAAATATGAGAGATGCCATCTCAAAGGGAAAAAAAAAAAAAAAGATAGAGGACAGAGGAGAAGAAACATGTCAGAGAGTGGCAGGGCACAATCTATTGGCATTGTTTTAAAAATTGCTTAAAACACTTAAAAGCACCAACTTCCAGTTACAAAGTCTGACTCCACAAAGTGTGGACAGTTGTCGCTTGTCCCTCTCTCCTGATACCACTGAATGTGATCGATTTAATAGTTATCAAATAAAAAACTCTGCAATGACAAAATATATATATATATATATATATATATAAATGACAACATCAAAAAAAATCTGATTAAAAAATAGGCAGAGGACCAAAGGAGCTGAACAGACAGTTCTCAAAAGAAGAAATTCAGATGGCCAACAGACACATGAAAAGATGCTCTACATCACTAATTATCAGAGAAATGCAAATTAAAATCACAATGAGATATTACCTCACACCGGTAAGGATCACCACCATTCAAAAGACAAACAACAACAAATGTTGGCGAGGTTGTGGAGAAAGGGGAACCCTCCTACACTGCTGGTGGGAATGTAAATTAGTTCAATCATTGTGGAAAGCAGTATGGAGGTTCCTCAAAAAGTTCAAAATAGAAATACCATTTGACCCAGGAATTTCACTTCTAGGAATTTACCCTAAGAATGCAGCAACCCAGTTTCAAAAAGACATATGCATCCCTATGTTTATTGCAGCGCTATTTATAATAGCCACGAAATGGAAGCAACCTAAGTGTCCATCAGTAGATGAATGGATAAAGAAGATGTGGTACATATACACAATGGAATATTATTCAGCCATAAGAAGAAAACAAATCCTAACATTTGCAACAATTTGGATGGAGCTAGAGGGTATTATGCTCAGTAAAATAAGCCAGGCAGAGAAAGACAAGTATCAAATGATTTCACTCATCTGTGGAGTATAGGAACAAAGCAAAAACTAAAGGAACAAAACAGCAGTAGACTCACAGAACCCAAGAATGGACCAACAGTTACCAAAGAGAAAGGGACTGGGGAGGTTGGGTGGGAAGGGAGGGATAAGGGGGGGGGAAGAAAGGGGGCCTTACGATTAGCAGACATAATGTAGGGGGTGCGGGGCACGGGGAGGGCTGTGCAACACAGAGAAGACAAGTAGTGATTCTACAGCATCTTACTATGCTGATGGGCAGTGACTGTAATGGGGTTTGTGGGGAGGACTTAGTGATGGGGGGAGTCTGGTGAACACAATGTTTCTCATGTAATTGTAGATTTATGATACCAAAATAAAAATTAAAATAAATAAAAATTTTAAAAAGACAGAGGTCCTGAACATACATTTTTCGAAAGAAGAAATTCAGATGGCCAACAGGAACATGAAAAGATGCTATAAGTTGCTCATTATCAGGGAATGCAAATCAAAATCACAATGAGATATCACCTCACACCAGTTAAAATGGCCACTATCCAAAAGACAAGAAATAACAACTGTTGGCAAGGATGTGGAGAATGGAGCCCTCCTGCACTGTTGATGGGGGATGTAAACGGGTGCAGTCACTATAGAAAGCAGTATGGAGGTTCCTCAAAAAACTAAAAATAGAAATACCATACAACCCAGTAACTCCACTTCTGGGAATTTACCCAAAGAAAACAAAGTCCCTGATTCAAAAAGATATATGTACCCTATGTTTACTGCTACATTATGTACAATAGTCAAGATATGGAAGTAACCCAAATGCCCATCAATAGATGAAAGATAAAGAAAAGGTGGTACACATATATACAATGGAATATTATTCAGCCATAAAAAAGAAAGACTGCCATTTACAACAACATGGATGGACCTAGAGGGTATTATGCTGAATAAAATAAGCCAAGCAAAGAAAGATAAATGCCGTATGACTTCACTTACATGTGGAATCTGAAAACAAAACAAAACAAAATTAACAAAACAGCAGAAGACTCATAGACACTGAGAAGTGACTGGTGGTTACTGTGGGGAGGTGTTGGGGGTCAGTGAGTGGGGTGGGTGAGGGGATATGAAGGCACAAAAATCTCAGTCAAAATATAAGCTGATCATGGGGAGGGAATGGAGAATATACAGCATGGAGAATATAGTCAATGGTTCTCTAATATCTTCCTATGTTGACAGACAATGCACCAGTTGTGGTGAAGATTTAATGTGGATAACTGTTGAATCACTGTGATGTATACTTGAAATCAATATAATATTGGATATCAACTGTACTTCAATAAAAAAACACTTTAAAAAATCAATGAAATCCACTATTTTAATACACCTAAAAAAGAAGTTATAATTTCAAGAGATGTAAAAAAAGCTTTGAACACAATCAATGCTTATTCATAATAAACCCTCTCAGCAAACTATTTCCAAAAGGAAATGATCGAAAGTTATATCATGCTAAATGGTCAAAGACTTAATTAAGGCTTTCTTTTCCTCCAAGGTCGAGGCAAAGATGTCTGCCATCAAAATTTTTATTGAACATTTTTTTACTGGAAGTTCTAGCCAGAGAGACAAGAAAGGAAATAAGCAGCTTCCACACTGGAAAGGAAAAAAGTAAAATGAGTTTTATTAACAGATGGCATGATATCTATGTAGAAAATCCTGAGAAAGCTATATAAAAAGCTAATATAATCAATAAGTAATGTAAGATAATGGAATACAAGGTAAATATAAAATAATCAAATGTATGTCTATGTCTTAGCAATGAACAACTGAAATCAAAAATTTAAAAACAGCATCAAAAAACTAAAATACGTAGGGATAAACTTTAAAAATCTGTGATAATTGAACTCTAAAATTTACAAAGCACAGTTGAAAGAAATTTAAAAATATCTAAATAAATGCAGATACATAACATACTTGTGAATTAGAAGACTAAAATTTGTTTTCTTCAAATTGGTCTACAAATTCAATGCAATTCCACTCAAAATACCAAAAAAATTCTCCACAAAAATTGACAAGCTTTTCCTGAAGTTTATATGAAACCACAAAGGAACCAGAATAACCAAAACAATTTTGAAAAAGAACACAGTTGGAGGAAAAAATATTAACTAATTTCAAGATTTACTATAAAGATACTATAATGAAGCCACTGCAGCATTTGCAAAAAGAGAAATAAACAGATTAATGAAATGGAATAGAGCCCAAATAAATAGACGACATATTTATGGTCAATCAACTGATCTTTTTGACAAACATGCTAAGGTAATTCAATGGAAAAAGAATTAATCTTTTCAACAAATGATGCTAGAACAACTGTACGGGCAAATGCCAAAAAATGATCCTTTACCTACCCATACTATAAACAAAAATTAACTCAAAAGAATCATATACCTAAACGTAAGAGCTCCAACTACAAGATTTCTAGAAGAAAAGAAAGAAGATCTTTGTACTCCTGAGTTAAAGATTTCTCAGGACACAAAAAATATAAAGCATAATAGGAAAAAATAGATTAAATGGACTTCATCAGAATTGAAAACATGTGCTCTTCAAAAGACACTATTAAGAAAATGCAAATGCAAACAGAGACTGTTAGAAAAGAACTGCAAAATATATATGAGTAATACTTGTACCCAGAATATATTAAAAAACTCTTCCTGCTAATTTAAAAAAAAACAGCCAACCAACAAACAACCCAAAAAAGTTGAACAAGAATTTGAACAGATACTTCAAAGAAAATACAATGACAAATAAGCAAATGAAAAGTGTAGCCACTTTGGAAAGCAGTTGGGTAGTTTGTTGTAAAGTTAAACATACACTTACCATACAACCCAACAATCCTACTCCTGGGCATTTACCCAAGAATAGAAGACATTTACACACAAAGACGTGTATTCGAATATTAGAGCAGCTTTACTCATAATAACCAAAAAGTGTAAACAGTCCAAATGTCCATCAGTTGGTGAATGGATATACCTACTGTGGTATACCCATACACTAGGATACTATTCAGTGATTAAAAAGCAATAAACTAACAATATATATTACTAAATAATGTGGATGAATTTCAAAAGTAAAATAAGCTAGTCACAAAAAGCTACTTACATATGATTCATTTACAGGAATTTCCAGAAATGGCAAAAAACTCTAGAGACAGAGAACAGTTGAGTGGTTGCCAGGAGCCAGCAGTGAAGGAAATGTTGTATATATGACTGTGATACAGTTACATGATTGTATAGATATGTCAAAATTCATGGAATTATACAGTTAAATGGGTGAATTTTATTGTGTGTAAATTATACTTTAATAAAGGTATTAAAAAAATTTTTAACCTAGGAAGCAAATCCACAAAGGCATTTCTTTCCCTCTTATTTAATAAGTGTTTCAGAAGATGTTTTAACCAGAACACTACATGTAGCTAAATAACCCTAATCAAATACTTACTCAGGTACTAACAATGTAGGAAAGTAAAAGTAAACATATTCTAAATGTTTGAAGTCATTCATATTACAGATTTTTTAAAGGACACATACTTCTCAATTCCCTCTGGATATTTCCTGTCTTCCTACACCCATCCTGTCTTGTATTTTTCAATACAGCTGACCCTTGAGCAACAAGGGTTTGGACAGTGGGTGTCCACTTACACACATATTTTTTTCATAAATATATTGGAAAATTTTTTGGAGATTTGCAAATATCTGAAAAAAACATTTCTTCCTCTAGCTTACTTTATTACAAGAATACATTATATAATAAATGTAACATATAAAATGTATGTTAATCAACTGTATATGTTATCAGTAAAGCTTCCAGTCAAAAGAAGGCTATTAGTAGCTAACTTTTGGGGGAGTTAAAAATTATACTCGGTTTTTTGACTGGATGGGGGATCAGCACTCATAACTACCATGTTGTTCAAGGGTCAGCTGTATAACCATTGAGTTGGAGAAATCAATTAGCAATTAAAAGAAACCATTGTTTTCAATTCTGAAATTATAAACCAAAATTAATTTAAGATATTTTGTTATTTGTTCTAACAAAAAAAGGTCCTAAAGATATGGAAAACAAATAATGACCTACCTAGCTACATGCCATCAATGAATGACCTGTTAGTTTTAAAACACTCCAAAACAGTAATAACTAGAAATATTTGGCAAGCAGAAAAAAACTAAAAAGTTTACTCAAGGTGTCTCAAGTGTGTCGGCTTCCATTTATTATCTAGAACATAGGCCATGCTTAGAAGCTGAAAAGTAATTATATCTGTTCCTTGCCACATCGACTTTCAGATACTCTACCTTTCCTGGGGATGGAGGAGAAGGACTAGCACACGGACTTGGGTAACTACCGCTGTCTGCAGATTTCACAGAATATTGATCTGATCGGTCATCAGTGCTTCGTTTAGGATGTAAAATTCCTCTATCTTTGCACTTCTGAGGTAGGTGTACAGCTGGGGATGGAGATTTCATCAATACTCTTGAGTGAGAAAGAAGAAGCAAATACTAGTTATAAATAAGTTCATAATCAAAGCAGATGCCATTTCAAACCAAAGTTCCAATGACAGTATGATTTACAAAATATTATTTAAAAAGGGTATTTCAATAGCCAAAGCAATCCTGAGAAGGAAGAATAAAGCAGGGGGTATCTCACTTCCCAACTTCAAGCTCTACTACAAAGCCACAGTAATCAAGACAATTTGGTACTGACACAAGAACAGACCCACAGACCAGTGGAACAGAATAGAGAGTCTGGATATTAACCCAAACATATACAGTCAATTAATATACGATAAAGGAGCCATGGACATACAATGGGGAAATGACAGCCCCTTCAACAGCTGGTGTTGGCAAAACTGGACAGATACATGCAAGAGAATGAAACTGGATCACTGTCTAACCCCATACACAAAAGTAAATTAGAAATGGATCAAAGATCTGAATGTAAGTCATGAAGCCATAAAACTCTTAGAAAAAAACACAGGCAAAAATCTCTTGGACATAAACATGAGCAACTTCTTCATGAACATATCCCCCCGGGCAAGGGAAACAAAAGCAAAGATGAAAAAGTGAGACTATATCAAGCTACAAAGCTTCTGTACAGCAAAGGACATCATCAATAGAACAAAAAGACATTCTACAGTATGGGAGAATATATTCATAAATGACATATCCAATAAAGGATTGACATCCAAAATATATAAGGAGCTCACGCACCTCAACAAACAAAAAGTCAATAATTCAGTTAAAAAATGGGCAGAGAATCTGAACAGACAGTTCTCCAAAGAAGAAATTCAGATGGCAAACAGACACATGAAAAGATGCTCCACATCACTAATCATCAGAGAAATGCAAATTAAAACAACAACGAGATATCACCTCACACCAGTTAGGATGGTCACCATCCAAAAGACAAACAACAACAAATGTTGGTGAGGATGTGGAGAAAGGGGAACCCTCCTACACTGCTGGTGGGAATGTAAACTAGTTCAACCATTGTGGAAAGCAGTATGGAGGTTCCTCAAAAAGCTCAAAATAGAAATACCATTTGACCCAAGAATTCCACTCCTAGGAATTTACCCTAAGAATATAGGAGTCCAGTTGAAAAAAGACATATGCACCTCTATGTTTATTGAAACACTGTTTACAATAGCCAAGAAATGGAAGCAACCTAAGTGTCCATCAGTAGATGAATGGATAAAGAAGATGTGGTACAGATACACAATGGAATATTATTCAGCCATAAGAAGAAAACAAATCCTACCATTTGCAACAACATGGATGGAGCTAGAGGGTATTATGCTCAGTAAAATAAGCCAGGCAGAAAAAGACAAGTATCAAATGATTTCACTCATTTGTGGAGTATAAGAACACAGCAAAAACTGAAGGAACAAAACAGCAGCAGACTCACAGAACCCAAGAATGGACTAACAGTTACCAAAGGGAAAGGGACTGGGGAGGATGGGTGGGAAGGGACGAGGGGAGAAAGAGGGCATTATGATTAGCAGACATAATGTAGGGGGTGGGGGGCACAGGGAGGGCTGTACAACACAGAGAAGACAAGTAGTGATTCTACAGCATCTCACTACGCTGATGGACAGTGACTGTAATGGGGTATGTGGTGGGGACTTGATGATGGGGGGAGTCTAGTAACCATAGTGTCGCTCATGTAATTGTAGATTAATGATACCAAAAAAATAAAAATAAAAATAATGATAGTAATAAGAAAAAAAGGGGAAGAGGGGATTTCATTCTCTATTACAAAGTTAAGAAACAGCTGAACTATTAAGATACACTCACAAAAATAGTAGACAAAAATACATTTAAAACAACCTAAAAAGTCTTCACTTAATATTAACAAATACTCAAGTACTACTTCCCTTATAAAACTCTAACTTCTTTTATGGTGGTATCAGAGAGGTCTTTCACAATTATATTTATATTGATATTTAATGTCTTTTAATGTTATATAAATTATTTAAGCCCATACATCTATGAGAATGGCCCTAACTAGAATATCATCTTTTCCACTTTTGCTCCACTTTCATACAATACCTTAGTGCCAAGTAAAATAGATTTTAAAAAGCATACCAAAAATTACAGTATAATGGAATTTTTATACTCTTGAGTGAGAAAGTCGAAAGAAGATATCGGACTACAGTCAAGAGAGAATATTTCTTGAATAGTACTAAATTTATAAATAAGGAGGTATGAAATCCATGACAAGTCTCTTAACTTATCTGAGCTTTAATTTCCTTATCTGTTAAATAAAAGGATCATACAAGATAAACTGTATGATTTCTCTAAAATTCTATGAATAAATGCAGCCAAGACAGCAATCAGGAATTTTATAATTTTTTAAAAAGTGTATGTCTGTGGAACAACCAGACATTTGAAACAGACAAAAAAAGAATTTAGTACTTGCTAAAGTCATGCACTATAAAGATCAGAGCACAACCTATATAACATTCTTGCCAAAATATGGGATCTAATCAGGCCCTTAGAGCTAACTCCAGTCTACATGAAATGTATATGGTATAGAAATAAATAATGACAGGAAGAAACAGAAAAATCCAGAATTTGGTATATCTCACATTACTACTGACCTAGTTTTTCAAAAGAGTTAACAGAGGAACTGCTCTAGATCACAAGAGACTCAAGAAACATGACACCCTAAAACAATGCTTGAGTCCTCCTGGGATACTAATTCAAATAAATCTATAGTTTGAGAATTGGGGAAATGATCATTTTATTGGAATTGATAACTGGATTTTCATTATGTATAAAAAATGCCTCTATTTTTAAGAGATGCATAGTTAAGTATGGAAGGGTAAAATGCCATGACATACAGAATTTATTCTGAAATATGTTAAAAAAGCAAGAGAAAAAAGAAAATTAGGGTAGTTACATCAAGTATGTGAAAATCTTGGTAACTGTTGAATGTGGAATATGGAGTTCATTATGGAATATAATTTATTTTGTTGTGTTTAAGAGTAATTATAATACATAAATTCAAAACCAAAAAATATAATAAGTATTCAATAATTCATAAGCTCCCATAGAGTCTTAAAATTATAATTACTCTGTCTTCAAAACAAGTTAAAATAGCTTGTCCCCACAGTCCAGTTCTCTTTCAATAAATCTTAAATCTAGGATAATTTTTTACAAATGAAATAAAATAGCAAAAATCTAAAGATATTATTAAAAATATACGTAATGAATGAACATCTGAATCATTAACAACTTGATAAAAAGTGTAAAATATAACTTTTGAGGGTCGTTTTTCCCTTGTGAATTGAAGTTCAAAGAATTATCTAGTTACAACCTTTCAAGTTCCATCATTCTTACCCTGATACCTAATTGACCTGAAAATCAGATGGCAAAACTTAATGAAGATGAAACGTATTAAAACTAAAATGGTATTTTCAGTAGAACTAATGTCTACTTTTGCGGTTTTGCAATTATTTTTACTCAGAGCTCTATTCTAGCTTCTCTCTCTCATACTTGGCTTCCTCTGAAAATATCACTCAGGTAGAAATAAATTATTCCCATAAACCCTTCCACCTAAATTTTCATTTAAGAATAAAGAGTTCTGATACAGAACTCAGTTATATCTCCTTTTTCTAACATAAAATATTTATTTGTCCTCTGCCATCAAATTATTTAGAAAATAACAAGAAAAAAACATTGGTTTGATTTTAGGATAGAACATGGGCTATTTCTATTATATTAATAGTTTCTTAAACTATTTTTAAATAGTTTCAATAAAATGCTTTTATTAAAAGATATTATCTATCCTTATCTTGTCATCCTAGAGTGAAAACTCTAAATTTCTGCAAGTAATCACATAAAAAACAGTAACTTCTCCCTCCAAAAATAAATCTTCCCAAGAGTTCTCATTCTATTCCTCACCAAGATACATCAAGTCCAGGTCTTACCTATTAAAACTACCAAAAGTCTGAAAGTAGATGAAATTCTGTATCTTACTGTTCAACAGGTAAGAGAATGAAGAGCACCAGGCTGCAACTTGTAAGAAAATGAAAATGGTTGATCCTAGTATCACAGATGAACAACTGAATTTATAAGATAATCAATGGCTAAAGGATATCAAATGTTACTTTAATTCTTATTTCCTTCTGTATTTCCAAATTTATTAAATATGTACTACTGTTACAAACGGAAAATGAAGCTTTTATTCTCTAAGCATGTGTCTGTATGTGTGTGTGAATATATGCACATACATATACATAAATATGTGTTTATACACACACATACATACATATAGTCTCATAAATCCAACAAAACAAGGGTTTTTTTATAGACAGGTCTAGAAATAACACTACCACAGCACTTTCTGAGGTACTTTCACGTTCTAAATAATCATTGTTCAAGTAAGCTTTTAAAACAATCTTTTCAAAAAATGGGAAGCATTTAAGTAGAACATCGACTATTCTTTCACTCAGCAGGGTCTACATCAGAAAGGTCTGGGCTCACAGAGTATGAGGTTTTTCTTGGCAACTGGCTATTCCTAACATGTAATACCTGAAGAACCTGAAAGCCAATATGTATTATTACTCCTCTTTAACTGAAGTCTGAATGGATGAAGCCTTTATGCATCATTCAAATATGCAAAATCTGATCAAAAGATAGTACTAAAGCCCCATCTGATCTTTAAAAAACAATAAGCATCTCATATCTTTTATGTTTCTATTGTTTCTATTTTCAGTCTTTTAACAATGAAATCATATTCTTACTATACAGACTTTCTACCAACATTGCCAAAACCAGCATCACAGGCAAAAATGTTGTCTGTTATCAATTATAAGAGGGTTAAAAAAATTTCTAACTGATAGAAACTCAAATTTGATTCTAACAAATGTTTTCACAACAAGAAATAATTCTGAATTATGGTCAATGATTGATTATAACTATTATATTACCAAAATATATCTTTGGAAATATAATTCAATACAAGAGCTATTATTAATAATCATATAATAAATATAATAAACAAAAATGTCACATCTAATTATGTTAGAAACAATCAAAGTATTTGATTAAACTGTAACAAATTTTGTCACAACAGTAAATTCATTTACCTATTTATGATATGTCTCCCCTCGATAAAATGTAAATTCTAAAGGAAGAGATCTTGTCTGTTTTATACACTGACATATCCCTCACACCAAGAATAAGCATTCAAAGTGTCTGAATGGAAGAAATGAATGAATGAACGATTTTCCTGTGGGGATTAGTCGGTGCCCTTGACACCTAGGTCACACTTGTGGGGAGGCTGCTCTTTTAAGTGGCCACAGCTGGCCCTTCTTGGTGTAGGGCACCTGCGAGAAATGTCACTTGCCATGTGTTAACTGAAATGTATCAGAAAAAAGTTAGTGCTACCTTTTTAACAAAACATAAATTTGTGAATTCTTAAAATTAAACATTTTGAGTTTTTCCTGATAGAAAGTTTCCCTATTATATAACTCACAAATACCAGTACCTTGAACTCCTTTATATTACCTTAATACTAATAAGAATTATGTTTCAAAAGTAAAAAACTCTTCCCATTTTATTGTAACCTTTGTGTGTCTTAGATTATAAGAAACATTAGAAATATTTTTTAAATATTGGAAAAGCACATTCTATGATAAATAACTCATTTTCCTGGAGGAAATGTCTCATTTTGATAAAATATTACAAATTTACCTTTCAGCAGTAGCAGACTCCTCAGAAAATTCAGTATCTGCTGAACTTTTCCTACTATTATTCGACCTCCAGGATGATGTCAAAGGAAGTTCTTCTGAAGACATAGGCCTTGGCCTTTGACCAATCCCAGATGGTTGTTGTAAACCTGCAGACTGTTCTTCAGTGCTTAAAACAGCTATAATTGCTCTTATGACAGCTTCATCAACTTGAGTCCACGGTTTAGATGGAGCTTTTATTCGGCGTAAAAATAAGCTGTGCCACTTCTGTCTGAGCTGCAGCAATAAACTAGCTGCCTGTAATAAAATAGTTTCCTCAGTTCAAATACATACAACCAAATTGTTTATCACACTTGCAAGACACCTATTTATTCAGGTGTGCAATTGTTTGTGAAGAATGCACTTTAAATTTTATGTAATTTACTACTAATTTCATTCTTTCTGTTGCATGAATGAAATAGAATTTCTTATTTACCATATTTGTGGTCCAAGAGACATAATAGGAAACAGTACAGTATAATAAATAGACACAGTAAACAAAATATGATAGAGTGTAATTAATACTAGAAAAGTAACAGCAGGATAAATTTAAAAAAATAAATTTAGCTCCATTCACACTTTATTTCAATGCCTGTAGAACATTCAAGTGATAATGTCCTGAAAGCAGCTAGAATCATAGGCCCAGAGAAAGGTATAAGCTAGAGATATAGATAGACTTGAGAAACATCAATGAATAAATGGTTACTAAATTTACACAGAGGTGAGACCCCTAGCAATTGTGAAGGGATAGTGAGAAGAGCAAAGCACAGCACAGAGTACTTGAGAATGTCTAACTCTTAAGGAACAAACACATACAGAAGAGTCAGTGAAGGAACCTAAGAAGGAATGACCTCTCTAGAAAAAAGAATCAGCAAAGACTAATGTCACAGTGACAAAGAAGTAAGAAGTAAAGATGGAAAAGGGGGAAGGGCATAATTACAAAAAGAAGGTTATGGACAATAGTGCAAATATGAGAGAAGGGTCAGATTTATCAAAGAAGGAAGGCTGGCTTTGACAACATACAAGACAATGTTGACCAGTAAGCACAGTTTTAGGGAAGTGAAAGGCTGGTGAAAATGGAAGTGAGACTACAGGTTGATGTGATGAATGAATGGATAATACAGAAGCAAACCTAAACAGTGTCAACTATTGACAGTTTAGCTACCCAAAAAAAAAAAAAAGGCTATAGAATGGTCTTTAAAAGTAGAGATGGAATGAAGGGAAGGCTCCGTCAAGAAAATTTTCAATTTGTAAAAGACATTCATCTTTCCCAATTCAGAGATAGATGAACGGAGAAAACAAAATACAGGCTGAACTCACATCTTTCTCTTAAAGGCAGAGTTATGCAAAATAAAAGGAGTTCTGCGTACCCAATACTCAGTATTTTCTTATATACACAGAAATATTCAAATATTACATACTTAAATACTGAGCCACACCTAGTTCTTCAAATCCTCTTTTGGAATAAACCTCAAAATAAGAGAATGTATGCAAGCCCTATGAAAACTGAAAAAGAAGCTGTATATTCTTAAGAGCTCAAAATTTTTAAAATAATTTTCATCCTACTGTGTAGCAATTCATATTAATTGAATGGAATAAATTTATCACACTACTAAAAAGCAACTTACCTCAGGCTCTAGTTTGAAATTGAGCCACTCATCGAGCTTCAAAGCCGCCAAATTAGCAGTAGTTGTGTCTTCCATTTCACTGTCACTACTGTCATTGGGAATACCAGCCGCTATTCAAACATACATGGAAAGGAAAAAAATTTCACTTTTGCCATCCTTTATTGTAGCAAAAAAAAGGTGAAACTACACATTTAAATACATCTTAGAGAAACAGTGTAAAACCCAAAGAAAAACAGAAGAAATAGTAAGGAAAAAAATTGATATATTAGATAGGACAAACTGGTAGTAGTAGATAAAACTATAATTAAGTTCCTTGAAAAGACTAATATGCAACCGTCTGGCAAATTTAATAAAAGAAGAGCAATACACAAATCTATCCACAAAATCAGAACCGAAAATAAGATTATAAAAATCAATACAAAAAGTTTTAAGCTAAAAAAGATATAGTATGCATGAGTAACGAACAAATTAGAAACCTTCAAAGAAATTTACTCTTTTCTATAAAACAAATAAGAAATTACTAAAACTGAAAGAACAATAAAAAAAACTAATTAAGGAAGAAATTAAAGATGTCCTTAAAGAACACCAAGAAAGAAATCCAAAATATCAAGTCCCAAACTTTCAAGGACTTGATCAATGGCCAATTCCATTAATGACAAATCTGGGCCTAACCCTAAAACCTGACAAAACCTAAAGATAACTAAATATGCACAGGCAAACACCACACAGACCCTATAACGCAGCCTCACTAATGAACATAACAATTTTAAATAAAATCTAGCAAAATCTTCAGTGTTTCAGTAAATTCCCCTTAGTCCAAGGAAGGCTTATTCTTGGAACAAAATGACAGTTCCATAAGAAAACAGATACACCCTACCACTAGGCTAAACAAATTCTGATTATATTAGCAAATGCTCAAAAGCTATTTAATAAATTCAACACATTTAAAAAACATTAAAATAGAACAAGTCTGTCTTGATTTAATACAAGTGCTTTTATTAAAACAAAAATTACCAATATAAGCAATGATGCAACTTAAGAATTTAAAACTTTAAAGTTCAACAAGACAAAGTAGACAAGTAACAGTTTTCCAAGGTCATAAAAAAGAAACAAAAGGTAATCAAAGACCTGAATGTAAGACATGAAACCATAAAACTCTTAGAAGAAAATATAGGCAAAAATCTCTTGAATATAAACATGAGCAACTTCTTCCTGAACACATCTCCTCGGGCAGGGGAAACAAAATAAAAAATGAACACATGGGACTACATCACGCTAAAAAGCTTCTGTACAGCAAAGGGACACCATCAGCAGAACAAAAAGGCATCCTACAGTGTGGGAGAATATATTTGTAAATGACATGTCCCACAAGAGGTTAATACCCAAAATATATAAAGAACTCACAGGCCTCAACACCCAAAAAACAAATAACCCTATTAAAAAATGGGCAGAGGATATGAACAGACACTTCTCCAAAGAAGAAATTCAGATGGCCAACAAGCAAATGCAAAGATGCTACACACCACTAAATATCAGGGAAATGCAAATTAAAACCACAATGAGATCTCACCTCACACCAGTTAGGATGGCTGGCATAGAAAAGACTAGGAACAATAAATGCTGCTGAGGATGTGGAGAAAGGGGAACCCTCCTACACTGCTGGTGGGAATGTAAACTAGTTCAACCATTGTGGAAAGCAGTATGGAGGTTCCTCAAAATGCTCAAAATAGAAATACCATTTGACCCAGGAATTCCACTTCTAGGAATTTACCCTAAGAATGCAGCAACCCAGTTTGAAAAACACAGATGCACCCCTATGTTTATCGCAACACTGTTTACAATAGCCAAGAAATGGAAGCAACTTAAGTGTCCATCAGTAGATGAATGGATAAAGAAGATGTGGTACATATACACAATGGAATATTATTCAACCACAAGAAGAAAACAACTCCTACCATTTGCAACAACATGGATGGAGCTAGAGGGTATTATGCTCAGTGAAATAAGCCAGGCGGAGAAAGACAAGTACCAAATGATTTCACTTATCTGTCGAGCATAAGAACAAAGCAAAAACTGAAGGAACAAAACAGCAGCAGACTCACAGAACCCAAGAATGGACTAACAGTTATAAAAGGGAAAGGGACTGGGGAGGTTGGGAAGGGAGGGAGAAGAGGAATAAGAGGCATTACCATTAGCACACATAATGTAGGGGGGTGCACAGGGGAGGCAGTATAGCACAGAGAAGACAAGAAGTGACTCTAAGGCATCTTACTACGCTGATGGACAGTGATGACTGTAATGGGGTATGTGGTGGGGACTTAATAATGGAGGGAATCTAGTAACCACAATGTTGCCCATGTGATTTTATATGAATGATACCAAAATAAAAATAATAAAATAAATAAAAGAGTTCTGAGAGAACTCCTTTGTCCTTCCACCATGTGAAGTTACAAGACAGCCTTATATGAACCAGGAAGCAGGCTCTAATGAGACACAAACCCTGCTGACACCCTAATCTTGGACCTCCAGCCTCCAGAACTGAGAAATAAATCTGTGGTTCACAAGCCACCCAAGTGTGAGGTATTTTGTTAGAGCAGTTCGAATCAAGTAATAAGACATGAAGGGAATTGTCCTAAGTGAAAAAATATAATCTCAAAAGGTTACATACTATATGATTTCATTTATATAATATTTTTGGAGTGACAGATTATAGAGATTAAGGATAGATTAGTGGTTTTCAGAAATAGTATGTAGAGGAAAGGAGGTGAATATGGCTACAAAAGGGTAGCACATGGGAGCTTTTTCCATGGAGTTATCTATATTTTGATTGTTATGATGGCCACATAAATCTACAAGTGTGATGAAATACATAGAACTAAATACACACAAACACACAAAAGAGTGTTTATAAACCTGGTGAAATCTGAATAATGCTAGTAGATTATACCAATGTACGTTCCTAGTTGTGATATTACAGAATAGTTATGTAAGGTGTTATTGTGAGAAACTGGGTAAAGAGCATAGGATATCTCTTTGTGTTACTTCTTACAACTACATATAAACTGACAATTATCTCATAATAAAACATTTTTTTAAATCACTTAAAAAATAAATAAATAAAAGGTATACATTTTGGTAACAGATTAAAATACTATCACCTGAAGGTGATAGCTTAGTAAAGCAGTTAAGTAAATAAAATATACTGTCTATAGTAGTGTTCCTATTAAGCAATATAAGAAGTAAAATGACACAAAGAGAACCCATTCACTATAATAAATCAAGAACAAAAAAATCTTGAGAATCTTAACAATATAGACAATTTTTATAAAAGTTACAAAAAATTAAGATACTAATAAAGTTAACAGAAGGTATAGCTGCATAGAAGAATATACTAAATTTCCTGGAAGCAAACATTAAATTAAAACCACAAAAGAATTGCTGGTTGCAGAAAGGATTACAAAAATATGCCTACTGAATATTCAATAGGTAAAAAATAGGTAAGATTATCAAAGAATAGCTTAAGTTATAGGTACATCCTCTACTACCAGATTCTAGGAATTATTAAAAGACAAAACTACTAAACAAGATGGTACAATATGAAAGCTTAAATTTACAGGAATAGAGTATAAACAAAGTTTTAAGTGCCAAATGTAATTACATAATGATTAAAGGATCAATTCAAAAAGAGGATATGGCTGTAAATCTCTGCAACCAACCCAGAAGTGCCTAAGTATATAAAGCAAATATTAGCAGACATAGAGGGAGAAATTGGGAGTATTACAATAATAGTAGGGCACTTTAACATGCCACTTATATCAGTAGATAGATAATACAAACAGAAAATGAATAAGGAAATAGTGGTCTTAAATGACATTAGACCAGATGGATTTTATAATAAATATATACATATGTATAGATGGAATATATATATTCCATCTAAAAAATGCAGGATACACATTCTTTTCAAGTGCACATGAAACATTCTTCAGGATAGATCACATTAGGTCACAAAACTAGTCTCAATAAATTTAAGTACACTGAAATCATATCAAACATTTTTTCTGACCACAACAATATCAAACTAGAAATCAATTACAAGAACACTGGGAAAAAACACAAACTTGTGGAGGTTAAACAACATGCTACTGAACAACTAAAGAAATCAAATATCTTGAAATAAATGAAAATGGAAACACTATGCTCCAAAACCTATGGGACACAGCACAAGTTCTGAGAGAATTTTATAGCTATATAGGCCTACCTCAAGAGAAGAAAATCTCAAGTAAACAACCTAACCTTACATCTCAAGGAATTAGAAAAAGATTGAATAAGCAAAGCCCAAAGTCACTAGAAGGAAGAAAATAATAAAGGTCAGAGCAAATAGAAATGAAATAAAAACTAAAAAATAATTTAAAATATCAATGAACCTAACAGTTGGTTCTTTGAAAAGATAAGCAAAATTGACTAATCTTTACCCAGACTAATTGAGAGAGAGAGAAAGAGACAGAGAGGGCCCAAATAGATAAATCAGAAGTGAAAGAGCAGTTACAACTGACACCACAGAAATATAAAGGAAAGACTACTTTGAACAATTATATATTAACACGTTGGACAACCTAGAAGAAATGGATAAATTCTGAGAAACATACAATCTTCTAAGACTGTATCAGGAAGAAATAGGAAACCTGAACAGACTGATTACTAATAATGAAATTGAATCAGTAACCAAAAAACTCCCAACAAACAAAAGTCCAGGACAAGGTAGTTTCATGGATGAATTCTACTAAATATTTTTAAAAGAGTTAATACCCATCCCTCTCAAACTATTTCAAAATGTTGAAGAGGAAGGAATGCTGCTAAACTCATTATACAAAGCCAGCATAGTATTGCCCTGCTACCAAAATCAGACAAAGATACTACAAAAACAAAAAATTACAGGCCAATATCCCTGATGAGCATAGGTGCAAAATTCCTCAACAAAATATTAGCAAGCCAAATTCAAAAACACATTCAAAAGATCATATACCATGAACAAGCAGGATTTATTCAAGGGATACAAGGAAGCTCAATATCCACAAATTAATAAACATGATACACCACATTAACAAAATAAGGTTAAAAAATAATATGATCATCTCCATAGATGCAGTAAAAGCATTCTACAAAATTCAACACACATTCATGATAAAAACTCAACAAAGTGGGTACAGAGGGAACATATCTCAATATAATAAATATCATATTTGACAAACACACAGCTATCATACTCAGTGTTTAAAGCTAAAAGCTTTTCCCCTAAGATCAATAATAAGAGAAGGATGCCCACTCTCACAATTTTTTCAACATACATTGGAAGTCTTAGCTATAGCAATCAGACAAGAAAAAAAATGGTATGGAAGAAGAAAAACTGTCACTATTTGCAGATGACATGATACTATATATATATATAAATACTACATATACAAAACCCTAAAGATTCCACCAAAAAACTATTAGAATAAATGAATTCAGTAACATTGCAAGATATCAAGTTAATACACAGAAATCTGTTGTATTTCTATATACTAATATACTAATAACAAATTGTCAGAAAGAAATTAAGAAAACAATTCCATCCACAATTCTATCAAAAAGAATAAGATACCTAGGAATAAATTTAACCAAGAACGTGAAAGATGTGTACTCTGAAACTATGACATTGATAAAAGAAATTGAAAACAATGCAAATAAATGGAAAGAGATACATGCTGATAGATGAGAAGAATGAATGTTGTCAAAATGTCCGCAATACCCAAAACAATCTACAGATTCAGTTCAATCTCTATCAAAATACCAATGGCATTTTTCACACACCTATAAAAATTAATCCTAAAATTCATATGGAACCACAGAAGAACAGCTAAAGCAATCTTGAAAAAGAACAAAACTGGAGGTATCACACTCCCTGACTTCAAGCTATACCACAAAGCTATGATAATTGAGACAGTATAGTACTGGCACAAACACAACACATAGATCAAAGTAACAGGACAGCCCAGAAATAAACCTATGCTTATATAATCATTTAACCTATGACAAAGGAGGCAAGAATACATACAGTGAAAAAAGGTCTCTCCCAAAATAAACAGTGTTGGGAAAACTGGGAAGCTACATGCAAAAGAATGTAACTGGACCACTTTCTTATATATTATATACAAAAATAAACTCAAAATGGATTAAAGACTTAAATGTAAGACCTGAAACCATAAAACTCCTAAAAGAAAAATGGGCAGTAAAATCTGACATCAGTCCAGCAATAATTTTTTAGATCTGTCTCCTCAAGTAAAGGCAGCAAAAGTAAAAATAAACAAAGGGACTTCATCAAACTAAAAAGCTTTGCACAGAGAAAGAAACTATCAACAAAATAAAAAGGCAACCTCCTAAATGGGAGAATATATTTGCAAATGTGATGTGATATCTGATGTGAATATCCAAAATATATAAAGGTATCATACAACTCAGTAGCAAAAAAAAAAAAAAATCCAATTAAAAAATGGGCAGAGGATCTGAATAGATGTTTTTCCAAAGAAAACACACATACAAGTGGCTAATAGGTACAAGATGCTCAACATCACTAATTATCAGGGAAATAAATGCAAATAAAAACCATAATGAGATATCACCTCACTTGTCAGAATGGCTATTATCAAAGAAACACCAAATAACAATTGTTGCCAAGAATGTGAAGAAAAGGGAACCCTCATGGACTGTTGGTGGGAATATAAACTCGTGAAGCCAGTATAGAAAATAGCATGGAGGACTCCTAAAAAAAATAAAAATACAACTACTATAAAGTCCAGCAATTCCACTTCTGCGTATTTATCCAAAAACACTAATTTGAAAAAATATATACAACCCTATGTTCATAGTAGCATTATTTACAATAGCCAAGATATGGAAGCAACCTGTCTATCATAGAGGAATGGATAAATAAAACGTACACACACACACAAAAAAAAAAAAAACATAAAAAAGAATGAAATCTTGCCATTTGAACAACATGGGTAGACCTAGAGGGTATTATGCTAAGTGAAATAAGTCAGAGAAAGACAAATACCATATGACTTCACTAATATGTGGATTGTAAAAAATGAACAAAACAGAAACAGACTTATAAACACAGAGAACAAACTGGTGGCTGCCAAAGAGGAGGGGTGTTGACAAATGAGCAAAATAGGTGAGGGGAATTAAAAGGTACAAACTTCCAATTATAAAATAAATAAGCCACCAGAATGTTAAGTACAGCCTGATTATAGCCAATAACTTTGGAGGCAGATGGCAACTAGACTTATCACAGCCGTCATTTTGTAATGTATGTAAATGCTGAATCAAAACTATATAATATTGTATGCCAACTACTCTTCAATAAAGAAAAAAACAGAATCATTCAGCAAGCTGCCATAATCAAAAACCTGAGAGTTAATTCAATCCAGCAGTACCAGCACCTCCAAAATAATATTGAATCTATTTCTCTTCGTAACAGCTTGCAACTACTACAGTTCTGAGCCATCATTATCTATTGTAAGACTACTGCAAAAGCCTCCTACTTGCCTCCTGTTTTCTATTCTTGCTCCTTCACTAATCCTTTCTCATAACCAAATTGATCTTTTTGAAGATAAATCACATCATATCACCACTACCTTACTTAAAACCCCTGATGTCTTCCCTTGCACTTCCCATGGCTTTCAAGTCCATGTCTTTCTTCCAACCTTACTGCATCCCACATTCCCCTTGATTATAATGTTCCCAGTTACATAACCCCTTTGTGTCAGCTCCTAGATCATTTCCTAGTGCAGAATCTTGGCCCTTGACAGCTGCTTCTACCTAGAGCTTATTTCTGCATCTTCACATGGTTGGCTGCTTCTCATATTTTAGGTCTCAGCTTAAATTACATCTCCTTAGAGAAACTTGCCTAGAGTCCCTTCCTAAAGTAGGTCATCCCTAAGGCAGTCCTCTTTATTTCTTTCATAGTACCATGCAGATTATTTATGTTTTTGCTGTCTGTATACTCCCTCTACTGTGTAAATTCCTGAGGACAGAAACACCTTGTCCATCTTGCTTTGTTATATCCTCAGTCTTTGCACAATACCTGACACATAGTAGTTGCCCAATAAATACCTGAACCACTGAGTAGCAAAAAATTGGAAACAATCAAGATGTCCAACTATAAAGGAACATTTTCAATGCATTATGCGCATTATGCCACTTTAATGTGATAGAATATTTTGCAACCATTAAAATACTAGTTTTTTAATATTCTGTTCAATGAAAATAACAATGTAAAATAACAGTATGAGAAAATAAATTATGTAAACATTAAAAATATAAGTGCACAAGGATAATGGAATTATTACCACTTCCTTTAAATAATTACCTTTGTTATGTTAAACTATCATTAAACTCAAGGGGAAGAGAAAAACTTCCTATCAGCAAGATTAATAAAAAATGCATAAATCAACATCAAGTTAACTTAAGAATCAATTTCAAAAGAGTGGAATGCTTTAGTATTTTGTTATTAGTCTTAATATATCAAAAGGGAACTGCTACATAAATTTTTGTCCTTTCAAAATCTGTTAGGTTTAGAGGTTTAGCAAGAAAAAAAAAATGTCATTTCAAGAAGATTTTTACCTCGAAAGGATGAAGGTTCCTGAAGAGCATTACTCGCCAACCTAGCTGGTCCACCGAATACCAAGACAGTGACAGGTGTCACTGCCGAACAACATCGAATATTAGCTATTCTGTGGGCTCTGGTCATTTCGTCATAAATAAGCCAATCTGTAGGTAGTGCCTGAATTGCTGCAGCTTGACCATTGGCTGGAGGTATCTATTAGAAAAATAAATCAAAAAGTTGTTTACTGTAGTTATCACATAATTTCCTGGCAATACTTACAAAATATAGAAAGTCCCTCAATGAAACAGATGATGTATAGTAGTACCCAAGCAAAAAATTAAAGCAAGTCATTGCTTAAGTAGTTTGTATAAAAGTCCTCATAGCACATCAACTCTTCCAACACCAAGATTTGATCAAAATTTTGTTTCAATGTTAAGTTATATATATAACTAATTAATTTCTTAAAACAGGTCGGTATTTGGAGCATTTTTCATTAATCTTCAACTATCTAAATTACATTAGTTTCATCACAAGGCCTAAGAGCTTTAAAAATGTTTTACCTTTTTGTACTGCGGCTGACTGAGAACTGAAGTGGGATGAAACCGTACTTTCTTCTCCTTTGGCCCTGTCAATACTACATTATCTCTGTCCACGTGGATTAAATTAGGATACATGCCTGCAACCAATGCAGCTTTAACAACAGCCCAGTTCTCAGAATTTGTGTTAACATCTCGAATGTTACCACCACCTCGTGCTCTAACAAAACCTACAAGAGAGGAAAAAAAACACACCAACTTTTTCTATTTGTACAAAATATATTTTAAAACATACAATTCCTAAGTTTATGTTCAAATTCCACAATAATTAATAAAATCTCCTCTGTTAAGTTCAAAATATAGAAGCAATGTTCTAAGAAAGTTTAGGTTTGCTCAGGCTAAAATATGTAGAAGATTCATTAGGAACTTCAGGACTTCTTAAAAACTACACAGTCATATTAAGTTTTTCATAGGGCTTTAAAGCAGCTTTAAAGCTATAAAGCTGCTTCAGAAACATACTAAAATCATAGCTGAAAAACTATTTGACTGGTATATGTAACATTTTGCTCATAATAACATGAACTGTGGCGGTGAAGTCAAGTAAATATGCAGTATTGTTGCTAGAATTTCAAAAGTCCTCCTATATTTCCCCATATTTGAGACTATTCTTAAATGCCCAGGTTCATTCCTTATATGACTTTGGCACTTCAGCTAATTCATGAATCCATATTCTGGTTCTCTTCTTCTATTTTTTTCAATGTACTAAGCTACTCAAAAAGAAATTCAAAGCAACAATTCTAAAATGAAATAGCAACACTGGCATCCTCTTTAAATATAAATAAATAAAGTGCCTTCAAGTGATTACTATTTTTTTAATGTCCCAAATATAGTAATTTCTATTTCACAGAGCTAAATAATTATTTATTAATGTGATAAAATATAACAACTATGATATCTAAATTGATCTTTGCCAAAAAACACATAACGTGTATTATGCTCAGTGAAACAAGCCAAGCGGAGAAAGAGAAATACCAAATGATTTCACTTATCTGTGGAATATAAGAACAAAGGAAAAAGTGAAGGAACAAAACAGCACCAGAATCACAGAACTCAAGAATGGACTAACAGGTACCAAAGGGAAAGGGACTGGGGAGGTTGGGTGGGTAGGGAGGGATAAGAGGGGGGGAGAAATAGGGGGGTATTAAGATTAACATGCATGGGGGGGTAGGAGAAAAGGGAGGGCTGTACAACACAGAGAAGGCAAGTAGTGATTCTACAACATTTTGCTATGCTGATGGACAGTGACTGTAAAGGGGTTTATAGGGGAGACCTGGTATAGGGGAGAGCCTAGTAAACATAATATTCGTCATGTAAGTGTAGATTAGTGATACCAAAAACAAAACAAAACAAAACAAAACAAAACAAAAAAAAGGGCAGTTCCTGTGTGGTAACCTCCAATGAGTTCTACACAAGGGTATAAAGGGCATATAAAAGTGTAGACAAAGGGTCTGTTTGCGTTTATACAGAAGATCAAAGCCTAATTGGGCTACGCCGAAAATGAACTAAGATACGATATGAAAGAGAACTTCCAACATCAGCACTCTCTGGAAGACTCATGCCAGAAGATGATCATCAAAAAACCCCAACAAAGATCCACACACTGCTACAGCTGTAGATGCACTCATCCCACCAGTTCCTGGACTTGCCATGGGAATGAGGAAGGAGATATCTAAGCTGGCCTGTGCATACAGTAAAACAACAAATTTGACTGGATCTATACTGTTGGAACTCAATCAAGAATTAGGAGAAGTGCAAATTGTAGCGCTCCAAAATCTTACAACTACAGACTATTTACTGTTAAAAGAACATAAGGGATGTGAACATTCCCCAGGAATGGGTTGTTTTAATTTGTCTGATTTCTCTCAGACTGTTCAAGTTCAGTTGGACAATATCCACCATATCATAGATAAGTTTTCACAAATGCCTAAGGTGCCTAACTGGTTTTCTTGGTTTCACTGGAGATGGCTGGTAATTACAGGTGTGTTTTGGTTATGTAACTATACTCCCATTATGTTAATGTGTGTGTGCAATTTAAGTAGTAGCTTAAAACCTATACATGCTGAAGTTACTCTACAAGAAGATATGTCAAAGAAATAATCAATCTTCCCATGTTTTCTGCCGCCTGCTACTTCTATAGCTTTTCTTCTTCCTTCCTAATTACAACCCTTAAATAGAATTCGTGCCTCATATCAAATTTACCGAGTATCATAATTCTTCCAAGTGGTAAAGATACCTCAAGACAAATGCTGGGCATAGAAGCCACAGGGCATAAATATGCAAAGAAATAAAAAGCTAACCTTTTCAAACAATAAGGCTTCCCTCTCACTTACCAACTTCACATTTCCCTGTATGGCCCCGGAAGATGACTGGTTAGCCAGAGACGGGTAAGATTCCTCAAGGGAGGAACAACCTAAGACAGGCACAGTCGCAGGGGGGCCATCAGGTGAGAAATTGGGGACCAACAGAGGTGAGGCTTAGAACCTCACCCCCCTGTTCTGAGAGAAATCTTCTGTATGTGTGGATGTTTTATTGCCCTGGTCTAGCTTGGATTAACACATAGTCTACAGGCACACACCTGATCATCTACATTTGCTCTCTTACAACACTAAACTATGTTTTCCACCTTTATCTTGTATCTACCTACCACTTCAGCATTTTATTAAAAATAATAATAATAAAGAGAGAAATGTGGTATCCACATATAAATCAAGTATAAAAACCAAATGAGTATTCATATTTGAACTGACTGTTTAGAGTTCATAATGCATGAGCAAAACTGAAAGTTTCTGTGATGACTGCCCTTGTACTGTTCACCATGTAACTTATTCACTATGTAAGAATTTGTTCTCCATGTAAGAACTTGTTTGTTATGCCTCAGAAGATTGGAGACTGACGAAAATTAGGCTTGGGGTGGATTAATGATTGTGCATTGAGCATTGACTCCCCTATACAGAATTTTATTGTCGTTAACAACCATTTGATCAATAAATATGAGAGATGCCCTCACAAAAAAAAAAAAAAAAAAGATAAAAAAAGGACAGACTTCCAATGGTAAAATAAATAAGTAAACGGGATGTAATGTATAGCATAAGGAATATAATCAAGATATTGTAACAGCTTGGTAGGGTGATAGCTGGAACCTAGAATTATGTATATAAATGTTTTATCACTGTGTTGTACACTTGAAACTAATGTAATGTAATACTGTGCGTCAACTACCCTTCAATAAAAAATAATTATCTTAAAAAATAATTAAAAAAAAAAAAAACACATAACGTGCTCATTGGCAAGAGTATCAAAACATATTCGTGTATTTCTCAACTTCAGCTTTTACAATATCTTTTTTTTAAATCAACAAACAAAAATTCAGGTCACACAGAAGTCTACAAAAGTGTTCATGTACGTAAGACATAAAGCAATATGAAAATGTCATAAAATAAGATGGCATCAGTTAATACTAGAAACACTATGAGGTATGGGCAGGGTACTCTAGGTGGTTTTAATAAGTTTTTTGAGGAAAAACTTCACCTGATGCTCTAAGTTGACCAAGCAAGTGAGTTCTCATGCCTATGATTATTTCCATGGTAGCTTGTGAAAGAAAGTTCTTTTCACAAAAGGCTCGCTCCCATCCATCACTTCGTGCTTTCTGCCATGCCTACAAAAATATAAATAACAAGATATATTCACCAGGTGGAGAAAGACAAATACCATATGATTTCACTTATCTGTGGAATATAAAGACAAAGCAAAACAGCAGTAGACTCATAGACACTGATAAGAAACTAGTAATTTCTAAGGGGGAGGAGTTGGGGCAGCTGGGGGGTGAGAGGGAGGGGAATAAAGAGGCACAATAATTCATAATCACAATATAAGCTAATCACAGGGACAGCAGTACAGTATGGAGAATACAGCCAATGTTCCTGTAACATCTTTCTACACTGGCAGATAGTAACTGAACTAGTGGGGTTGAGGATTTAATAATATGGATAACTGATGAACCACTGTGTTGTCATTTGAAACCAACATAAGATTGTATATCAGCAATATGTCAATTATAAAAAAGATGCATTCACCAATCACTTCTTAGGCTGCAAAGTAACTGAAAACCACTACATTAACCACTCAAGGTCAATTCTTCTAAGACTTTATTTTTAAAAAAACAACTATAATAGATGCAGAAAACAGATTGGTTGCCACAGGCAAGGAGTTGCATGTGTGAAATAGGTGAAGGTGATCAAAAAATACAACTTCCAGTTATAAAATATATAAGTCCTGGGAATATAATGTACAGCATGGTGACTAGTTAATAACACTGTATTATGTATTTGAAAGTTGCTAAGAAAGTAGATCTTTTTTTTAAGCAAACTTTTTCTTTGGAGATATAACTGACATATAACGTTAGTTTCAGATGCACAACATAGTGATTCAATATTTGTACACACTGCAAAATGATCACCTCAAAAAGTCTAGTTAACAGACTAAACAGCAGATCATAAAAGTTCTCGGGGCAGAGTTGAAAGACAAGGACGAACCTCCTCCCAAAAATACATAAAACACGAAAACACAGCAAATAAGCTAAGCCTGAAAACGACCTGAAGACTGTAGGACAGACTACCTACCTCTAGGGAAAAAGAGACAACTAAATAGAAAAGGGTAAAGTGGCAGAGTCCCGATCAAGCCAAACCCAAGCCATTTCCCAACCTCAGCCCACAGGCAGTACAAAGAGAAATGGAGCATGGAGGGGGCAGAAGCCCAGGACCACAAACACCTGGCCCTGGAGATCTGCTCCAGGAGCACGAGCCCTCATTAAATGGTGTTCTGGTGAGTAGCGGGGCTGGACAACAGACAAGTGGAACACTCAAGGAGGCTGAGATCCCACCCACTTGTGGTCAACAGGCATGCTCCACCAGTACCCATGAGAAAAAGCAAAGCAGGCAGTATGAAAGACTTCCCAAGAGCAGGAGGGGTGCCAGAGGGGAGAGTGTTTGATGGAGCTCTCTTCTCAGGAGAAAGGGCAGATGGAAGATACCTCCCCAGCCTGATCTCAGTCCAACAGGTTGGGAACTTTCGGGATCCCCAGACACTCTATCCCCCTTGCTGCCAATGCAGCTCTGAGGCTCCTCGCTGTGTGCATGTCCAGCAGACAACCCACTTGGCACGGCATTAGTGTCAGATGTTGCTGCCAAGCAGGCAGGAGACCCTCTCAGCACTCGGCTGTTTCAGCCCCCCTGGGGAGGTGCCCATAGGAACCAGTCCCAAGAGCTCCTTCCTCCTTCCAGGTGTCCAAGCCTGGTGCTGTATGCAAAGCTGCAGCACATCAGCCTTCCCACCCCATTATCCCTTCAGCCCCGCCATTGCTGCAAACCAGGCAGAGTGCAGCCCTGTACACAGAAAGCCCAACAGAGACCTCTGTGCTAATCACAAAGGCATGACCAAAGCAAACTGCTCACCTAGAATCAGACCACAACAAGCCACACAGAAAGGCAGCCCACCCAGTGCATGCCAACAAATGGGGCTCCCTCACTGGAAAGTAAAGAGCCTTGAGCTTCTGGGTACTAGAGGGCATCTCCTTCATAAAGCTATTACTCAACAGGTCAGGAAGCAGAAGAGACATCTAATACAAAAGAAGAAACAGAAACCCTGACAAAACAAGGCAGCAGAGGAATATGTCCCAAACAAAACTACAAGACAAAACACCAAAAAGAGGGCTAAATGAAACAAGGAATCATCAATCTTCTTGAAAAAGATTTCAAAGTAAAAGTCATAAACATGCTCACAGATCTACAAAAATATTCAAGATCTCAGGGAGGACTTCAACAAAAAGACAGAATACCTTCAGAACTGAAGAACACAGTATCTGAAATGAAACATATAATGGAGGGATTTAAGAGTAGATTATTACAGGTTGAAGAAGCTGTAATGAAATGGAAATTAGGGAACAAGAAAACAATGAAGCTGAGAAACAGAAAAAATGATCTCTAGGAATGAAAGACTAATAAGAGAACTGCACGACCAATCCAAATCAAACAATATTCGCACAATATGGGTACCAGATGGAGAGAGGGAGACTGTGTTATGAGTTATAAGAAATACATATTTGGTCATTCATATGTCCAAATATATATTTCCCAGGTATATTTGGTTTTCATCCACAGTTCCTAAAAACACTGCAGACTTAAAGGTGAAATGAGGGTTTGTCATGTTAAAGAGACTTTTGGACCCCCTCCCAAGGGCTGGAGGCTGAAAGAACCAGTGGCCAATAATTCAATTATGACTATGCAATGAAGATCTCACAAAAACCCCTGAGAAGAGCTGTCTCTCTCCGCTGTGCTCTGCTCTGTATTGCTCAGTTGATGCTGCTTCTCACTTGTTGAGAGCTTCTATGCTTGGGGAACCACATTGCATCCCTGTTCCACAGAGCCAGGCCCCAAGCTCCACAAGTACAGAAGCTCCTATATTTGGGACCTTGTCCTGTGTATCTCTTCATCTGGCTGTTAACTTATATCCTTTATTAAACTGGCAAATGTAAGAGCTTTCCTCAGTTCTGTGAGGTGCTCTATCAAATTAATTGAACCTAAAGGGGAGGTCATGGGAACCTCCAATCTATAGCCAGTAGGTCAGAAGCACAGGTAACTGCCTGGGGCTTGTAACTCATGTATGGAGTTGAGGGTGGAGGGCAGTCTTGTAGGACAGAACCCTTAACCTGGGGAATCTGATGCTGTCTTAAGGCAGATAGCATTAGAATTGAGTTGAGTTCTCAGACACCCTGCTGGTGTTCAAGAATTGCTTGGTGTTAGCAGGTGAAGGAAGACCACCTCCCACATACTTACACACATGGGAATCAGGCCTGGGAACCCAAATGGAGTTATAGTACTATTATTGCTGTGTAATAATGTTATGGTTATTTATATATATATATGTGTGTGTGTGTGTGTAGGGAAAGACTACACCGTTGTATTTGGCATCAGACGAGTGGGAATCACAGAGACAAAGGCATAGAAAGTATCTTTAAGGAAATAACTGTTGAAATCTTCTCCAATCTGGGGAAGGAAATAGACTCTCATGTCATGGAAGCACAGAGAACCCCTAACAAAAGGAACCCCTAGGAAGTTGACACCAACACATATAATAATTAAAATTGCAAAGACCAAAGAAAAAGAGAGAGTACTGAAAGCAGCCAGAGAGAGAAAAACGATTACTTATAAAGGACTTCTTAGCAGAAACTTTACAGGTCAGAAGGGAGTGGCATGATATATTTAATGTAATGAAACAGAAGGACCTCCAACCAAGAATCCTCTATACGGCAAGATTATCATTTAAATTTGAAACAGGGATTACACAATTTCCAGACAAACAAAAGTGGAAGGAATTCGCCACCACTAAACCAGCCTTGCAGGATATGCCAAAGGGACTGCTGTGGTTGGAAATGACCCAAGGGTTAAATAGTTTCCACCAATGAAAATAAACCCACAGGAAAGGTAGTAGACCAACTAGTACCAGGCAAGTATGAAATTAAATCAACTACTCACAAAATCACTCAAGAGATACACAAAAAGTGCAGAATATGACCTAATACATAAGAGTGGAGGAGGAAGAAGGAGAGGAAGAAAAGTAATTATAGATTGGGTTTGAAATAGAATAATCAGTAATTTAAGATAAACAGTTATATACTAAGGAATCTATCCTCGAACCTTTAGTAACCACAAATCTAAAGACTCCAATAAATACACAAAAGAAAGGAAGAGAAGGAGGGAGGAAAGGAGAGAGGGAGAGAGAGAGGAAGAAAGAAAAAAAGAGAGAGAGAGAGAGGAAGGGAAGAAAAGGGAAGGGAGGAAGAAACGCAGAAAAAAAGGAAGGCAGAAAGGAGGCAAAAAAGAAAATCTAAGCACAACATCAAAGAAAGCCATCAAATTTAATAAGAGTATATGAGAGGAAAAAACAGAACAGAGAATAGACATAAAAACAACCAGAACACAAGTAATAAAATGTCAATAGGTACATATCTATCAAAAATCACCTTAAATGCAAATAAGACTGAATATAACAATCAAAAGATAGAGTGAAAGAATGGATTAAAAAAAAAAAGACCCATGCATATGCTGCCAACAAGAGACTCAGTTCAGAACCAAAGACATTCACAGACTAAAAGTGAAGGGATGGAAAAAGTTAGTTCATGAAAATAATAGAAAAAACAGGAGTAGCAGTACTTATATCAGACAAGATAGACTTCAAAACAAAATAAGTAACAAGAGACAAAGGACATTACATAATGATAAAGGGGTCAGTCCAGTGATATAACCACTATAATCACTATAACCAGATAAAGGATATAACCACTGTAAGTATCCATGGACCCAATATAAGAGCACCTAAGTATGCACAACAAATTCTAACAGAATTAAAAGGGGAAACAGATTGCAACACATTCATTTTAGGAGACGGTAACACACCACTCATACCAACAGATCAACCAGACAGAAATAAGTAGCAAACAGAGGATTTGATCAGATCGACCTAACAGGTATCTACAGAAAGTTCCACCCAAAAGCAGCAGGATACACATTCTTCTCAAGTGTACATGGAACGTTTTCCAGAATAGACCACATAGAAGGACACAGCAAGCCTCAATGAATTCAAAAAGATTGAAATTGTACCAAGCAGCTTCTCAGACCACAATGCTATGAAAGTAGAAATCAATTACACAAGGAAAACAAAAAAGCCTACAAACACATGGAGGCTAAACAATATGCTTCTAAATAATCAGTGGATCAATGAACAAATTAAAACAGAGATCAAGCAATATATAAAGACAAATAAAGACAACTCAAGAGCTCAAAACCTGTGGGAGGCAGCAAAGGCACTTCTACAAAGGAAGTACATAGCAATACAGGTTTACCTCAAGAAGCAAGAAGATCCCCAAATAAACAGTCTAAAATCACAATTAGTGAAACTAGAAAAAGAAGAACAAATGAAGCCAAAAGTCAGTAGAAGGAGGGACATAATAAAAATCAGAGCAGAAATAAATAAAATAGAGAAGAATAAAACAATAGAAAAAAATTAATGAAACCAGGAGCTGGTTCTTTGAGAAAATTTTTTTTAAAAATAGATAAACCAAAGCCAGACTTATGAAGAAAAAAAAAAGAGTGTACACACACAACCAAAATCATTAAGAAAAAAAGAAGAATCACAATGGACACCACAGAAATACAAAGAATTATTAGAGAATACTATGAAAAATTATATGCCAATACATTGGACAACCTAGAAGAAATGGACAACTTCCTAGAAAAATACAACCTTCCAAGACTGACCCAGGAAGAAACAGAAAGTTTGAACAGACCAATTACCATCAATGAAATTGAAATGGTAATCAAAAAACTCCCAATAAACAAAATGCCAGGTCCAGGTGGGTTTGCAGGCGAATTCTACCAACAATCTAAAGAAGAGCTAATACCCATCCTTCTTAAAGTATTCCAAAAAGTAGAAGAGGAGGTAATACTTCCAAACTCATTCTATGATGCCAGCACCACTCTAATACCAAAACCAGGCAAAGATACCACAAAAAAAAGAAAATTATAGACCAATATCCTTGATGAACATAGATGCAAAAATCTTGAACAAAATACTAGCAAACAGAATTCAAAAATACATAAATAAGATCATCTATCATGACCAAGTGGGATTTATTCCAGGGAATGCAAGCAGGGTACAATATTCATAAATCAGTATCATATATCACATCAACAAAAAGAGGAGCAAAAATCACATGATAATCTCAATAGATGCTAAAAGAGTATATGACAAAATTTAACACCTGGTCATGATAAAAACTCTTTAACAAAGTGGGTAGAGGGCAAGTACCTCAACATAAGAAAGGCCATATATGACAAACCCACATCCAACATCATACTTAATAGTGAAAAGCTGAAAGCTTTTCCTCTAAGATTGGGAACAAGACAAAGATGTCCACTCTCACCACTTTTATTCAACATAGTACTGGAGGTCCTAGCCCCGGCAATCAGACAAAAAAAAGAGATAAAGGCATCCAGAATGCTAAGGAAGAAGTAAAACTATCACTATTTGCATATGACAAGATACATGGAAAACCCTAAAGAATCCACCCAAAAACTATTAGAACTAATAACTGAATTCAGCAAAGTTGCAGAATACAAAATTAATACACAAAAATCTGATGCATTCCAGATTGTACCAGAGAAAATAGCAGAAAGAGAAATCAGGAAAACAACTCCATTTAAAACTGCATCAAAAAGAATAAAATACCTAGGAGTAAACATAAAGAAGTAGGTGAAAGGCCTATAGCCTGAAAATGACAAGACACTCATGAGAGAAGCTAAAGAAGACACCAATAAATGTAAATACATCCTGTACTCATGGGTAGGAAGAATTAATACTGTCAGAGTGGCCATCCTGCCCAAAGCAATTTACAGATTCAGTGCAATCCCTATCAAAATACCAATAGCATTCTTCAACTAACTAGAACAAGTAACTCTAAAATTCATATGGAACCACAAAAGACCCCGAATAGCCAAAGCAATCCTGAGAAAAAAGAACAAAGCTGGGGGAATTGTGCTACCTAACTTCAAGCTCTACTAACAAAGCCACAGTAATCAAAACAATTTGGTACTGGCACAAAAACAGACTCATTTATCAATGGAACAGAAAAGAGAGCCCAGATATTAACCTATGCATCTATGGACAATTAATATACACTACAAGGAGCCATGAATATGCACAATGGGGAAAAGAGAGCATCTTCAGCAACTGGTGTTGGGAAAACTGGAGAGCTACACGTAAGAGAATGAAACTGGATTATTGTCTAAGTCCATTGTCTAAGATCCAAAACTTGAAATGGATCAAAGACCTAAATGGAAATCATGAAACCGTAAGACTTAAGAAAAAAACACAGGGAAAAAATCTCTTAACTATAAGCATGAGCAATTTTTTCCTGGACACATCTCCCTGGGCAACGGAAACAAAATAAAAAATGAACAAGTGGGACTACAACAAACTAAAAAGCTTCTGTACAGCAAAGGACACCATCAGCAGAACAAAAAGGTATCTCACAATATGGGAAACTATATTCATAAGTGACTCATCTGATAAAGGGTTAACATTCAAATATATATAAAAAAAACTCCTATGCCTCAACACCCAGAAAACAAATAACCTGATTAAAAAATGGGTGCTGAGGGGGCATGGGGACAGCTGTACAACACAGAGAAGACAAGTAGTGATTCTACAGCATCTTACTACGCTGATGGACAGTGACTGTAATAGGGATTGCAGAGGGGACTTGGTGAAGGGGGAAGCCTAGTAAACATAATGTTCTGCATGTAATTGTAGATTAACGATAACAAAAAAAGAAATGGGTGGAGTACTAAACAGAAACTTCACCAAAGAAGAAATAAAAATGGTCAACAGGCACATGAAAAGACACTCCACATTGCTAATCATCAAGGAAATGCAAATTAACACCATAATGAGATATCACCTTACACCAGTTAGAATGGCCACTATCCAAGACAAGAAACAACAAATGCTGGCTGGCAAGGATGTGGACAAATGAGAACCCTCCTACACTGCTGGTAAGAATGTCAACTGGTATACCTACTGTGGAAGGTAACATTGGGGTTCCTCAAAAAGCTGAAAATAGGACCTGAGAGGAAAAAAGATGGCAGTGTGAGAAGTGAGGCAAAAATCTCCTCCCAAAACTACATATAATATGAAAATACAGCAAATACAACTAGTCCTAAAAGAGTGACCAGAAATAAGAGTGCATCAGCCAGTCTACAGCGGCAAAAAGAGAACATCTAACATCTCACGATAAAGGGTAAAGTAATAAAACTGCAACCTGGTGGGACCTGAGCACTCGCCACACCCAGGTCACTGGCAGGAGGAAGAGAATCAGAGCAGGGAGGGAGTAGAAGCCCAGGACTACTAAATACCCAACCCTAGAAATCTACTCCAGGAGCACATATCCACATCACTTGGTGCTCTGGAGATTAGAGGGGCTGAAAACTGAAGTCAGACTAAGACTGCAAATAGGTTCATACAACCAGCTGCCCTGGAACAAAAGAAAGGCAAAGACTTCCCAACAGTGAGAGGGTGGCTAAAAGGGAAAGGATTCAGAAGAAGGAACAGGTGGACAAAATCGTCCCAGCATATTCAGCCAAGCCGGTAGGGAACTTTCAGGAGCCTCAGGCACTCCATTCCCCTGGCTGGCAACGCAGCCCCAAGACCGCATACTGCAATAAGCAGCCTGTTGCTTCTTCCTCCATGCTGGCAACTGCACACAAACCCGCTGCTCCCACCATTGCTCCAGACCAGCCAGAGAGCAGCCCCACCTACAGCAACTACACGGTTTAATGCAGAGGCTGCCCCCTGCGCACAGCTCACTGGCCGTGACAGCGGAGGCAGGCACTGCAGCCAGGACACAGGAAACGGCTCTGTCCTCCCAGTAGACATGGGCACCACTCGCCGGTGACCCCCACCATCACTCCAGACCAGCTGAAGGGCAGTCCCACACATGGCAGCCTAGGCAATTAACCCAGAGGCTGCTCCGGGCACATGGCTCACTGGCCCAGACAGCAGAGGCAGGCACTGCAACCAGAAAGCAGGAAAAGGCCCACTCTTTAGGGTAAGCACTAGCACTGCTCACCTGCAACCACTGCCATCACTCCAGGTACTGGGCAGCTCCGAAGAGCAGAGCTGCTGGGCACTAGAGGGCACCACCTAAACAAATCTAGTATTTCTCATTATCCAATAGGATTATGAAAAGAAAGAAGAACCTTACTCAACCCCAAATCCCTCAAACACCAGAAAGAGGGCTCACTGAGACTGAAATCACCAATCTTCCTGAAAAAGAATTCAAAATAAAAGTCATAAGCATGCTAATGGAACTACAGAAAAATATTCAAGAGCTAAGGGACGAATATAGGTGGTAGGCAGACACCTTAAAAAATACAGTAGCTGAAATAAAACATACAATGGAGGGATTTTAAAGCAGATTAGAATAGGGAGAGGAGATGGTAAATGGAATAGAAATTAGAGAACAGGAATACAAAGAAGCTGAGGCACACAGAGAAAAAAGGATCTCTAGGAATGAAAGAATATTAAGAGAACTGTGTAACCAATCCAAATAGAGTAACATTTGCATTATAGGGATACCAGAAGAAGAAGAGAGAGAAAAAGGGATAGAAAGTGTCTTTGAAGAAGTAATTACTGAAAACTTCCCTAATCTGGGGAAGGAAATAGTCCCTCAGGCCATGGAAGTGCACAGATCTTCCAACACAAGGAACCCAAGAAAGACAACACCAAGACGTATAAAAATTAAAATGACAAAGATCAAGGACAAGGATAACAGCCAGAGAGAGAAAAAATAACACATACAAATGAAAACCCATCAGGCTGTCATCAGACTTCTCAACAGAAACCATACAGGCCAAAAGGGAGTGGAATGATGTATTTAATGCAATGAAGCATAAGAGCCACAAACCAAGAATACTCTACCGGGCAAGGTTATCATTTAAATTTGAAGGAGGAATTAAACAATTCCCAGAAAAGCAATAGTTGACAGAATTTACTTCCCACAAACCATCTCTACAGTGTATTTTAAAGGGACTGCTCTAGATGGAACTCCTCCTAAGCCTAAATACCTGTCACCAGAGAAAATAAAACAACAGTAAAGAAAGTAGACCAATTAATTACTAATAAATACAAAATTAAATCAGCTACCCACAAAGTCAGTCAAGAGATACACAAAGAGTACAGAATATGACACCTAACATAAAGAGAGGAGGAGGAAGAAAAAGAAGTTGGGGGGAGGGAAAGAGTCTTCAGATTATGTTTATAACAGCATAATAAGTATTATGGTAGACTTCTAGGTAGTAAAGAAGCTGCCCTTGAACCATTGGTAACTAATATTCCAAAGCCTGAAATGGCAATAAGTACATATCTATGGATAATCACCTTAAATGTAAATGGTCTGAATGCATATATCATAAGATAAAGAGTTACAGAAGGCATAAAAAAGCAAGAATCATCTATGTATTGCCAACAAGAGACTCACTTCAAACACAAAGACATACACAGACTAAAAGTGAAGGGATGGAAAAAGATATTTCATGCAAACAATTGGAGAAAAAAGCAGGAGTTGCAATACTTGTATCAGATAAAACAGACTTCAAAACAAAGAAAGCAACAAAAGATAAAGAAGGACAGTATATAATGATAAAGGGGTCAGTCCAATAAGAGGATATAACCATTATAAATATCTATGCACCCAACATAGGAGCACCCTCATATGCAAAATACTAACAGAATTAAAGGGGGAAATATAATGCAATGCATTCATTTTAGGAGACTTCAAAACACCACTTATTCCAAAGGACAGATCCAGCAGACAGAAAATAAGTAAGGAGACAGAGGCACTGAACAACACATTAGAACAGATGAAACTAACTGACATCTATAGAAAACTCCATCCAAAAGCAACAGGATACACATTCTTATCAAGTGCACATGGATCGTTTTCCAGAATAGATCAAATACTAGGCCACAAAACGAGCCTCAGTAAATTCAAAAGATTGATATTGTACCAACCAACTTCTCAGATCACAAAGGTATGAAACTAGAAATAAATTGTACAAAGAAAACAAAAAGGCTCACAAACACATGGAGGCTTAACAATATGCACCTAAATAATTAATGGATCAATGATCAAACTAAAACAGAAATCCAGCAATATATGGAGACAAATGAAAACAACAGCACAAAGGCCCAACTTCTGTGGGACACAGTGAAGTATAAGAGGAAAGTATATAGCAATCCAGGCCTATTTAAAGAAGGAAGAACTATCCCAAATGAACAGTCTAAATTCACAATTAATGAAACGGGAAAAAGAACAAATGAGACCCAAAGTTAGTAGAAAGGGGGACATAATAAAGATCAGAGAAGAAATAAATAAAATTGAGAAGAATAAAACAGTAGAAAAAATTAATGAAACCAAGAGATGGTTCTTTGAGAAAATACACAAAATAGATAAACCCCTAGCAGGCAGACTTATCAAGAAAAAAGAGAATCTACACACATAAACAGAATCAGAAATGAGAAAGGAAAAATCATGACAGACACCAGAGAAATACAAAGAATTATTAGAGAATACTATGAAAAATTATACACTAACAAACTGGATAACTTAGAAGAAATGGACAACTTTCTAGAAAAATACAACCTTCCAAGACTGACCCAGGAAGAAACAGAAAATCTAAACAGACCAATTACCAGCAAAGAAATTGAATTGGTAATCAAAAAAACTACCCAAGAACAAAATCCCTGAACTAGATGGATTCTCTGCTGAATTTTATCAGACATTAGAGAAGAGTCATAATATTCATTCTCCTTAAAGTTTTCCAAAAAACAGAAGAGGAGGGAATATGTCCAAACTCATTCTATGAGGCCAGCATCACTCTAATACCAAAACCAGGCAAAGACAGAACAAAAAAGGAAAACTACAGACCAATATCCCTGATGCACATAGATGCAAAAATACTCAACAAAAGATTAGCAAACCATATTCAAAAATACATCAAGAGGATTATATATCATGATCCAGTGGGATTCATCCCAGGGATGCAAGGATGGTACAACATTCGAAAATCCAACATCATCCCCTATATCAACAAAAAAGACAAAAATCACATGATCATCTCCATAGATGCTGAAAAAGCACTTGACAAAATTCAACATCCATTCATGCTAAAAACTCTCAACAAAACAGGTATAGAGGGCAAGTACCGCAACATAATAAAGGCCATATATGACAAACCCACAGCCAACATCATGCTTAACAGCGAGAACCTGAAAGATCTTCCTTTACGATCGGGAACAAGACAAGGATGCATACTCTCTCCACTTTTATTCAACATAGTTCTGGAGGTCCTAGCCACGGCAATCAAACAACACAAAGAAATAAAAGCCATCCAGATTGGTAAGGAAGAAGTTAAACTGTCACTGTTTATAGATGACATAGTGTATGTATCAAACCCTAAAGACTCCGATCCAAAACTACTAGATCTAATATCTGAATTCAGCAAAGTTGCAGGATTCAAAATCAATACACAGAAATCTGTTGCATTCCTGTACACTAATGATGAACTAGCAGAAAGAGAAATCAGGAAAACAATTTTTCATTCACAATTGCATCAAAAAGAATAAAATATCTAAGAATAAACCTAACCAAGGTTAAAGACCTATACCCTAAAAACTACAAGACACTCTTGAGAAAAATTAAAGAGGACACTAATAAATGGAAATACATCCCATGCTCTTGGGTAGGAAGAATTAATATTCTCAAATGGCCATCCTGCCTAATGCAACCTACAGATTCAATGCAATCCCTATCAAAATGCCAACAGCATCCTTCAGCAAAATAGAACAAATAGTTCTAAACTTCATCTGGAATCACAAAAGACTCCGAATAGCCAAAACAATCCTGAAAAGGAAGAATAAAGCAGGGGGAATTACACTCCCCTACTTCAAGCTCTACTACAAAGCCACAGTAATCAAGACAATTTGGTACTGGCACAAGAACAGAGCCACAGAAGAGAATAGAGAGCCCAGATATAAACCCACACATATATGGCCAATTAATATATGATAAAGGAGCCATGAACACACAATGGGGAAATGACAGCCTCTTCAACAACTGGTGCTGGCAAAACTGGACAGCTACATGTAAAAGAATGAAACTGAATTACTGTCCAACTCCATAAACAAAAGTAAACTCAAAATGAATCAAAGACCTGAATGTAAGTCATGAAACCATGAAACTCATAGCAGAAAACAGAGGCAAAATTCTCTTGAATATAAACATGAGCAACTTTCTCATGAACATATCTCTTTGGGCAAGGAAAATAAAAGCCGAAATGAACAAATGGGACTACATTAACCTTCTGTACTGCAAAGGACACCACCAGTAGAACAAAAAAGCATCCTACAGTATGGGAAAATATATTCATAAATGACATCCAATAAGGGGTTGATATCCAAAATATATAAAGAAATCATGAGCCTCAACAACCAAAAAGCAAATAACCTGATTAAAAAATGAGCAGGGGATCTGAAGACACTTCTCCAAATAAGAAATTCAGATGGCCAACAGGCACATATGCTCCACATTGCTAACCATCTGAAAAATGCAAATTAAAACCACAATGCTGGTAATTATAGGTCTGCTTTGGTTATGTAACTGTATTCCTATTATGTTAATGTGTGTGCGCAATTTAATTAGTAGTTTAAAACCTATACATGCTGAAGTTACTCTACAAGAAGATATGACAAAGAAATAATCAATCTTCCCATGTTTTCTTCCGTCTGCTACTTCTATACCTTTTCTTCTTCCTTCCTAATTACAACCCTTAAATAGAATTTGTGCCTCATATCGAATTTACCGAGTATCATAATTCTTCCAAGTGGTAAAGATACCTCAAGACAAATGCTGGGCATAGAAGCCACAGGGCATAAATCTGCAAAAAAGTAAAAAGCTAACCTTTTCAAACAATATTGCTTCTCTCTCACTTACCAACTTTACATTTCCCTGTATGGCCCCGGAAGATGACTGGTTAGCCAGAGACGGGTAAGATTCCTCAAGGGAGGAACAACCTAAGACAGGCACAGTCGCAGGGGGGCCATCAGGTGAGAAACTGGGGATCAACAGAGGTGAGGCTTAGAACCTCACCCCCCGTTTTGAGAGAAATCTTCTGCATCCGTGGAAGTTTTGTTGCCCTCGTCTAGCTTGGATTAACACTTAGTCTACAGGCACAGACCTGCTCATCTACATTTGCTCTCTTAAAACACTAAACTATGTTTTCTACCTTTATCTTGCATCTACCTACCACTTCAGCATTTTATTTAAAAATAATAATAACAATAATAATAATAAGGAAGAAATGTGGGATTCACATATAAATCAAGTATAAAAATCAAACAAATACCCCGAAAATGAACTAAGATACGATATGAAAAAGAACTTCCAACATCAGCACTCTCTGGAAGACTCATGCCAGAAGACGATCATCAAAAAACCCCAACAAAGATCCACACACTGCTACAGCTGTAGATGCACTCATCCCACCAGTTCCTGGACCTGCCATGGGAATGAAGAAGGAGATATCTAAGCTGGCCTGTGCATACAGTAAAACAACAAATTTGACTGGATCTATACTGTTGGAACTCAATCAAGAATTAGGAGAAGTGCAAATTGTAGCGCTCCAAAATCTTACAACTACAGACTATTTACTGTTAAAAGAACATAAGGGATGTGAACATTCCCCAGGAATGGGTTGTTTTAATTTGTCTGATTTCTCTCAGACTGTTCAAGTTCAGTTGGACAATATCCACCATATCATAGATAAGTTTTCACAAATGCCTAAGGTGCCTAACTGGTTTTCTTGGTTTCACTGGAGATGGCTGGTAATTACAGGTATGCTTTGGTTATGTAACTATACTCCTATTATGTTAATGTGTGTGCACAATTTAAGTAGTAGCTTAAAACCTATACATGCTGAAGTTACTCTACAAGAAGATATGTCAAAGAAATAATCAATCTTCCCATGTTTTCTTCCGCCTGCTACTTCTATAGCTTTTCTTCTTCCTTCCTAATTACAACCCTTAAATAGAATTCGTGCCTCATATCGAATTTACCGAGTATCATAATTCTTCCAAGTGGTAAAGATACCTCAGGACAAATGCTGGGCATAGAAGCCACAGGGCATAAATATGCAAAGAAGTAAAAAGCTAACCATTTCAAACAATAAGGCTTCTCTCTCGCTTACCAACTTTACATTTCCCTGTATGGCTCTGGAAGATGACTGGTTAGCCAGAGACGGGTAAGATTCCTCAAGGGAGGAACAACCTAAGACAGGCACAGTCGCAGGGGGGTCATCAGGTGAGAAATTGGGGATCAACAGAGGTGAGGCTTAGAACCTCACCCCCCCTGTTCTGAGAGAAATCTGCATATGTGGATGTTTTATTGCCCTGGTCTAGCTTGGATTAACACATAGTCTACAGGCACACACTTGATCATCTACATTTGCTCTCTTACAACACTAAACTATGTTTTCTACCTTTATCTTGTATCTACCTACCACTTCAGCATTTTATTAAAAATAATAATAAAAAGAGAAATGTGGTATCCACATATAAATCAAGTATAAAAATCAAATGAGTATTCATATTTGAACTGACTGTTTATAGTTCATAATGCATGAGCAAAACCGAAGGTTTCTGTGATGGCTGCCCTTGTACTGTTCGCCATGTAGGAACTTATTCACTATGTAAGAATTTGTTCTCCATGTAAGAACTTGTTTGTTATGCCTCAGAAGATTGGAGACTGACGAAAATTAGACTTGGGGTGGATTAATGATTGTGCATTGAGCATTGACTCCCCTATACAGAGTTTTATTGTCATTAACAACCATTTGATCAATAAATATGAGAGATGCCCTCACAAAAAAAAAAAAAAAAAGGACAGACTTCCAATGGTAAAATAAATAAGTAACCGGGATGTAATGTATAGCATAAGGAATATAGTCAAGATATTGTAACAGCTTGGTAGGGTGATAGCTGGACATTAGAATTACGTATATAAATGTTTTATCACTGTGTTGTACACTTGAAACTAATGTAATGTAATACTGTGCGTCGACTACCCTTCAATAAAAAATAATTATTTAAAAATAAATAAATAAATAAAAATAAAAATAAAAAATAATTATCTACAATTAAAAAAAAAAAAAAAAATCAAACAAATATTCTTATTTGACCTGATGGTTTATAGTTCATAATACATGACCAAAACCGAAAGTTTCTGTGATGACTGCCCTTGTGGTGTTAACCATGTAAGAACTTATTCACTATGTAAGAATTTGTTCACCATGTAAGAACTTGTTTGTTATGCCTCAGAAGATTGGAGACTGACAAGAATTAGGCTTGGGGTGGATTAATGATTGTGCATTGAGCATTGACTCCCCTATACAGAATTTTATTGTTGTTAACAACCATATGATCAATAAATATGAGAGATGCCCTCTCAAAAAAAAAAAAAACCACAATGAGTTCTCACCTCACACCAGTTTAGGCAGCCAACATTCAAAAGACAAACAACAAATGCTGGCAAGAATGTGGAGAAAGGGGAACCCTCCTACACTGCTGGTGGGAATGTAAATTAGTTCAACTGTTGTGGAAAACAGTATGGAGGTTCCTCAAAAAACTAAAAATAGAAATACCATTTTACCTGGGAATTTCACTCCTAGGAATTTATCCTAAGAAAACAGGATCACAGATTCAAAGACACATATGCACTCCTATGTTTATCACAGCATTGTTTACAATAGCCAAGACATGGAAGCAACCTAAGTGTTCATCAGCAGATGAATGGATAAAAAAGATGTGGTACATATACACAATGGAATATTATTCAGCCATAAGAAGAAAACAAATCCTACCATCTGCAACAACATGAATGGAGCTAGAGGGTATTATGCTCAGTGAAATAAGCCAGGCGGAGAAAGACAAGTACCAAATAACTTCACTCATCTGTGGAGTATAACAACAAAGCAAAAACTGAAGGAACAAAACAGCAGCAGACTCGCAGAACCCAAGAATGGACTAGTGGTTACTAAAGGGAAAGGGATTGGGAAAGATGGGTGGGAAGGGAGGGAGGATAAGGGGATTAAGGGGCATTATGATTAGTACACATAATATAGGGCATGGGGAAGGAAGTGTAGCACAGTGACTGTAATGGGGTATGTGGTGGGGACTTGACAATGGGGGGAATGTAGTAACCACAGTGTTGCTCATGTGAAACCTTAGCATAAGATTGTATATCAATGATACCTTCAGGAAAGAAAAAAGAAAACTAATATTAGAAATACCATTTGACCCAGTCATTCCACTCCTAGGAATTTACCGAAAGAAAACAAGATCCCTGATTCAAAAAGACTCATGCACCTCCATGTTTATCATGCACTATTTGCAATAGCCAAGATATGGAAGCAACCTAAGTGTCCATCAATAGATGAATGGATAAAGAAGATGTGGTACATATACACAATGAAATATTATTCAGCCTTAAAAAGAAAAGAAATCCTCCCATATCCAACAATGTGGATGGATCTAGAGAGTATTATGCTCAGTGAAATAAGCCAGGTGGAGAAAGACAAATACCATATGATTTCACTTGTCTGTGGAGTATAAAATCAAAGCAAAACAGAAGGAACAAAATAGCAGTAGACTCATAGACACCAAGAAGGGACTAGTGGTTACCCAGGGAGAGGGGGTGAGGAGGGTGGTGAGGTAGAGGAAGGGGGATAAAGGGGCACTATAATTCGCAACCACAATATAAGTTAGTCACAGGGACGGTAGTACAGCATGGAGAATATAGTCAATGATTCTGTAACATCTTACTACATTGATAGTAATAGCACTAAAGGGGTTGAGGATGTAATTATGGGTAACTGTTGAACCACTGTGTTGCATATTTGAAACCAACATAAGATGGTGTATCAGCAATACTTTAATGTTAAAAAATTTCCTGTATAACTTTTGACTACCCATAAACTTAGCTACTAATAGCTTACTATTGACCAGAAGCCCTTCCCATGAAATAAATAGTAGATAAACACATTAAAAAAGAAAAAGTTCTCAATACAAGAAAAAAACCCTGTAACTATGTATGGTGATAGATAACTAGACTTACTGATGATTTTACAATATATACAAATTGTTTTACACCTGCAACTAATGTTATATTTCAATTATATCTGTTTTTAAAAAATAATTTAAAAACAGATATAAAAAGTAAAATCTAATACTTCATAATCCAATAAAATTTATCATTAGTTAATTTACACTCAAATGCTATGAAAGCCAATGAGTTAATAAAATCTCAATGAGAACTAAGTACCAGGTAACCTAAATGACCAGCTATATAAAAATATTTACCTTTTCAGGTGTGTCTGCTAATTTCCCTCCACCAAAGTGTAGGAGGTTTTCAACTAAGCCCTCATAATACTAGTTTTATCTAAGAATCCTGCCATGCTGGTCCTCCAAAAATAACCTGTATATCAACCTCTTAATCTATCTGAGAATGGAAAGTGGGATTTCTAGAAACCATCTATCAGTACAAGAATGCTCCTTGAAAATGAAATCACTTGCTCTGGAATATATCAGAAAGACCAACCCAGTAATTTGTGCTCTCTGCTTTTGAAGAGGCTTAGGATAAAGCAAAGAACAGATAGGAATCCTACTCACTATCTCCCTCAACCATTATCACACAACGAATCTACTCTAATATGTGGTTTCTAATAGACTTAATTAATACTAGTGTATCATCCATTGTTCAGTAATGCTCACCAAAGAACTTACAATTTTTTTTGTATGTACTGAAAAAACCCTGTATGCTTGGAAAAGAGTACTTTCTGCATAAACAAAATGAAATTTTTTTTAATGTATAGGCACAGCCTACATTCAAGAAGATAAATAACATGTCCACCTTTTCAAGAAATTATATTCTTCCTCACCTATCTAAATTTCTAAATTATATATCATTTCCCTTCGTCAGAGTCCTACCTTCCTTATCTTTTTTTTCACCATTTGTCACTTTCTTTGATTTCTCCACTACTGTTATCTTAAAAGGTGGTGGTATTCGGATTTTGCTTTATAAGATTAAGTTCTTAGCATAGTGTCTTGAGCATACACACAAAAAAAGAAAAAAATGCACTCTAAAAAAACACAACAAAGAGGTACCAAATTCAAGATAATTTTCCCCCAAGTTTTATTCTATATCCTTTAAATAATATGCAGCTTTTTAACTAAACTTTTAGAGCATTCCTTGCCCAAGATATGACTGAAAGGAACTTAGGTATTAAAAAATAAATATGAGTATAAATAAAAATAAATACACACACACACACACACACACACACACATACATACACATATTCCTACAAAGAGAAAATTAGGAAAAATGAAAGACAAAAAAGTAGAGAAAACAATGATAATTTTAATGTATTAACAGTAGGAAGATGTTTTCCTGGGCTGTTAATAAAATGTGACTTTATAATGAAACAAAATTAATGGAATCATATCTCCTTTTTCAATTTCTTATGCTTCCCTCATAAATGTGCTTAACCGGCAACATTTTCAGAAATAAAATGACAATAATAGTACCTGAAATGCTCTTAGAAGTGCCATATGGTCACTGAAAGTTCCTGCAGTGAATCGTTTCCTACAAAGCATAGCTGCACATTTTTGAGAGGCCTGTGCTGGCAGTACAAAAGGATCTCGATAGGCTAGTGTGCAGGCAATTGTAAGGATGGGGTCCAGACACTTTAAAACAATAGCACACAGCACCATTTTACCAAGATGTGGTTCTACTGGCAAGTCAGCCAAATGATACCCGAGTTCAGTGAGATCTTCCCATGCATCCATTGCATCTATTTTCTAAATAAAAGCATAAAAAAGTCACTTGACATGACTAAAGACTATGTGTAATCAAACCACATCCTTAAAAATTCACAGGAAATAAGAATTTAACTTTTCTTTTGCTACATCTTACTACAAATACATTTTGCTTCAAATATATAAAAAAACTTATACTTACTGTTTTACTAAAATTATCATGAAAGTACTATACTCAAAGTACATAATTATTTAAGATAACTTTTTCAAGTACAAAATTAGTTAAGATGAATTCTCATTTGGTTACATTTCAAGTAAAATAGGTAAAATAAAGCTATCAAGACACCAACCTTAAGCATTTGTACAGCATTTCTTACAATTAAAGCTGGTGGAGGTTCAGGAGCTTTCATAAGGAAATCAGCAATAGGACAATTAACTGGAGCTAACAGTTTGGTATGTAAACAAAGTTCCTGTAAATAAGGACAGCAAACAGTTTTGAAATATTGAAATTTACAATTGATTTTTATTTTTAAAGAAATCATGGGAACTGTAGTTCCCAAATGCATACTACTATACTCATCTTTAGTTAAAATGAACAGTAGGGAGAAAAATGTCTTGTTATAACAAGTTCAGCAAAGAGCAGGAGAAGGAAGCCACGGGAAGTCAAAGACAATTTTTCTGAGTTAACAACACTTAAACTAAGATGTAAAGATTGAGTAGGAGTTAATTATAAAAGCAATAAGGGGAGGATTCTAGGGAGAGTAGACAGCACATATGAAGGTCCTAAGAGAGAAAGAAACAAGATGTGCTTGAGAAATTCAAACCACTGGTGTGATTTGAAAGAGATGGGGAAAGACAGGAATTAAAAATTAAAACCAGGGATATAAACAGGAGAGATAACTTAGACTCATGTTAAGAATTATGTATTTTATCTTAAGAAGAACAGAAAATGGCATACAGGCATGGAAAAATGGGAAGTCACCTAGGTATATGGATGCCAAAAATGTGATCCACTTTCTCTTTAAAGGTTTGGAAACCAGCATCTAGCTCAGCACCACAGAAAATCAAAGTAATGAATGTACTGTTTTCTCTAGATACTACACAGTGTCTGATTGTTTCATGAAATCAGAAAATCTAAAGGAAAACAGTTAATAAAGGCCAGGAATTCTCAGTGAACCAAGATTACCAAGGTAATCTCAGTATTTTAAACAGATTTTTTTGGTATCATCTTTTGGACCTTAAATAATTTATTTTCTAATCCTCATTGAGATCACAGAAGTTAAACACTATGTGGCTGACAGACTCCCAGCATGTTGCATTGAAAAAAAACAATATATTTATAAGCTATACCATAATCAAAATGCACTCAAATAATTCTTTATATTTTTGGAAGCTTATGAATTAAATTTTTCATACAGAAAAAAATATTCATATAGCCGCCCTCCAAAATATATATGTTGTAATTTTGTTTATAAATTGATTATCTAAAGCCCAATTAGTACAGTTGTAATGAGCCCTCTCCTCCCTCACCCACAGAAACAGCCTTTTAGAGTTAAGTAAATTTCTACCTGTAATGGCATTCTCAAAAGTTCTGGAGTCTGATATTCCAACATATTCTGAAATCGGAGTCTACTGAACAGCCGGAAACAAATTCCAGGTCTGCATCGCCCTGCCCTTAAAAGTATAATACAAAATTAAGGCTCAAACAAGGATAAAGATTATAACAAGAAACTGTAAAAGCAATGTGATTTAGGAGACAGAAGAAGGAACCAGGATCAGGCATCTAAATTTGAATCCCTACTCTGATATTTACCCCCTACAAATCCTTTCAGGAGGCACTTCAGCTGTCTACAACTCAATTATCTCTGTACAAAGTGAAATTCATGAATGACAGCTATGTGACAGGCCTTCTAGGATCACAATAGAAAACAAACAAAAGACATACATACGAAAGTAAAAAATAAAGTATGAATAAATGCAGGAAAATTTAAATATAATCAATTTTACTGAGCTGACAGCACTGTGTTCACGTCCTCTGACTAGAGTTGCGCAAACATGCATCACACAACTCCGAGGGAACGTCATTTACCCTATCACCACAGAGAACTGTATAATTTTCTGGGAAGTAGCAGAAAAATATCTTAAGGAAAAGCAGTTTGATTTCATCTGTGGTCACTATGGCTAATGGCAAGGCTGAACATGCTAAGTGATAGAGACACAGAAATATCCCTGTGCTCACATAGCTCACAATCCAGAGCAGCAAACAAAACTGTAGCACAGTGTGCTACAAGTTACAAAATCTGACATTGTCCCACCATACATACCTTTCCCAAATACTTCCCTTTATCTATCAGTCGGCTATCCCACCTATCCAGCCCCTCTGTGTGACTTCTATCTTTGCCCAGTCTTTAAATGTTGGTGTTTCTCTAAGGTTGGACCTCAGCCCTCTGCTCTCCTTAACCTACCCTCTCACCCAAGGTAATTTTAACCATCCTCCTGACTTCCATTTCCATCCACCTAGATCTCCATATCTTAATTCTAGATCTACACTTCAGAAGTCTCTTACTTCCACAGAGATTTTCCAGTCAACTCAAACTCAACACAACCAAAAGTTTATTATTCTTCCCAACATAACCACTCTTCCCATTCTCCCTGACAATGACACCACCATCCACACACAGAAACCTGTATGACATCCTTGACTCCACTCTATTCTTTACCCCTCACACTAGACATATGATCACCAAAATTATTCTCCCCAAAATCTCCTGAATTATTTACTTCTCTTTATTTCTACCATCACTGTAACAATTCAGGCTATCAACTCTCCCTTATTATAAATGGAAGTTTTAACCAAAGAGCCTCCTACTGGGTCCTCCTACCATCATTTTATCACTACCAATTCATTCTTCAGAGAGCTGAAAAAAATACTATAACCATGCCCTACCTCAGTTTATTAAGAAGGAAAAAAAACAAAACACAAGATGGTCCTTAAGGACAGTCTGCAACTTACCTCTTTCCACTCATTTTTAACTATTCTCCTCTATACTCAGCTCCATCCAAACAACTTTCTTGTTCACTCTTGCCCTTTAGGCCCTTGTATATGCTCTCCCTCTGCCAGAAATCCCTTTCCACAACACCTTATTATTCATATTTATCTCAGATTCTATCTTAACTCCTCTGGGAGCATTATCCAGTTGTAGCACAGATCACACAATATTAAAACTGCTTCACTTATTGGATTCCAAGATGGAATGCAACATTCCCTCCACCCAAACTTTACCCATAGTTTGGATGGGTATAGTTTACTGATCATTATATCCCAAGCTTGCACAGTGAAGGCTGTCACAAAATATCTATTGAAAAAGATGACAATGACAATTTCTACAATTTCTGATTTTTACCCCTGATAATATACTATTAACACCATATAAGTCCAGTTCCATGTGTCAAGCCACACTTTGTCATGAGAGGACAACTGACACAGTAACAGCAACAAAGCCCTCAAGGGGCAATCTGTGAAGTTACAAAGTACAGAAATAATGCATTCACTGTCTTTGGCATACGAGGCACTCTTTCAAAGTCAGTATTTGATGTTTCCTTATTAGTTAAAATGCAAGAATAATTAGTCATATAATTACTGAAAACTGATTTTTAATCTTGCCTTTTTAAAAATGAAAAAGTAATGAAAGCATGTACTGAAATAACCAAGCTACAAAAAAATATAAAATGAAAATTAAGTCTCCTTCCTTCAAGAGCCCCACAAATCCTCCTCCTCAGAGTCAGCAACAATTGTTTTCTTAATGTTTATCTCAGACTAGACAATGCATTTGTATTTAAATATATATACAAACTTAAACATATTTTTAGCACAATAGATACATGTTCTATACCTTATTTATTTTCAATTAATAATATATTCTGAAAACTCATTCCACATAAAAACACATGCATCTACATCTTTCCTTTTAAAAGTTTAGTATACTACTGTATGGCTATCACATCACTTAACCATTTCACTACTGATGGACACCAGAGTGTTTCCAGACTTAACTACTACAAGCAATGTTGCAGAACAACATTCTTAAACACGTATCTTTGCACACATATGCAAGGATACTCAGGGTAAGTTATGAGAAGTACAATTTATTGTCAAAGGTAGATTTGGATAAATAGTTTCAAACCACCCTCTAAAGAAATCATACCAATTTACATCAGCAAACTATGACAGCCAACTGGTCTATGATTTTGCCAGCTCTGTTGTGTATACCATTAAACATTGTCATCGATGCCAATTTGATAAGTAAAAAATAGTACCTCACTAATTTGAATTTCTTTTAGTATATATGGGGTGGTATCATGAGGTTAATATATTGGTCTTTATGAATTTATTTTAAAGAGCTTTTTGTACAATACAGAAATTAGTCCTTGTCCTGTATTATGAATGTTTAGAATTTTTGCTTAAATTTTTCCTTTTCAAGCTTCCGATGATTATACTAAGCAAAAATTTTTAATTTTAAAATAACCTGAATTTGACTTCTAAAAATAGTATTAAAATGGTCTGCTTTGCAAAACCAATATAAAAATTAAGACTAACCTGAAAATTTCAACATTTTATAAGAAGTGGAATATGTATTAAATATGTAATATATATGAAAATGTTTCCATTTTACAGACAATTGAATGAACATACATTAAATATACATTACCTGCCTTTTCGCTGTATGGCACTAGCTTTGGAAATCCACACCATTTTTAACATTGTAACCAAGTTCAGTGCATCAAAGGATTTCTGTAATATTTAAATTATCTTCATGTTAAAACATAAAAGGTATTTAAGAAGAAATAAGAAACACTATGAATATATTTTAACATGCCATGTTTAATTCCTAATTAGATAATTAGATCTTTTTTAAAACCCAGATTCTGATTATAAATATTCTAAGGAAAAAGAATGAAAACTAAACAGAAGAGCTGTGAAACTTCCTTGTTCTGTGCCTTGCTGAGCTATTTGCTTCTCTCTGCTACAGATGGTTAATGGCAGTCAATTCACTTAAGGCATCAAGATTGGACAGAACTGATTTATTCTCTTAAAGTCATTTTCTATCAGATTTACATCACTGTGGATCAGTGAAAGATAGCTTCTGAAATATTTCCCAGGGACCTGATCTGGAGGAATAAGAATAACCATCATTGAACTAAATCTAACCCAAAGAGAAGAATTTTTTAACCTCTTCGATTTTACCTCCTCCTGAACTACTTACTAATGCAATTAGCCCAACTGGAATATTATAAAAGAGAAAGTATGAAAGATTCATTACTACCCCCATACTTCCTCAATGAATCTAAAGTAAAAATTTACTGTACAGAACTATTTCAAAAGAATGCATTCCTAGCTGGAATGTATACTTCAATCATTTAGTGATTTATACTTTCCCTTTCATAAATAACTAGATAGAGCAAATACAAATGTGTTCTCTCAATAGTTTAATTATGGGATTTTTAGAAAACATGCTGCTTACTTCACTTTTAATAAAATGTCATTATTTGGCAATTTTGTATGTAAATAACTTTGACATGACCATCATATTCTAACGTGGTCTACTTAATAAATAACATACCTAAAGGAATTAATTTCCAAAACATTCAAAATCTATTTCATCAGCATTAGATAATTTTAGGGGAATTAAATCTGAGTTTTTGTTGACTTGCCACTTAGACATGTAGCGGTGAAACTCATCACTATCCTCTTTAAAAATTTTATCCCGGAGGTTTGGAGCCAAGATGGCGGCATGAGTAGAGCAGTGGAAATCTCCTCCCAAAACCACATGTATTTTTGAAAATACAACAATACAACTCTTCCTAAAAGAGACCAGAAGACTTCACAGGACAACAGCCAGACCACATCCACACCTGCGAGAACCCAGCGCCTAGCGAAGGGGGTTAAGATACAAGCCCGGCCCGGTGGGACCCGAGCGCCCCTCCCCCCAGCTCCCGGCGGGAGGAGAGGAGTCGGAGCGGGGAGGGAGAAGGAGCCCAGGACTGCTAAACAGCCGCCCTAGCCATCCGCACCGGAGCACAGACACAGTGCGTGCATGGGGTGCTGGAAACTAGGGAAACAGGACAGTAAGACCTGTGAGCGGGACCCCGCAGCCGGCACCCCTGGGATAAAGAAAAGCAAGTGCTTTTTGAAAGTCTTAAAGGGACAGGGACCCCACAGCGGGATGGTCTTTTCAACAGATGGTGCTGGCAAAACTGGACAGCTACATGTAAGAGAATGAAACTGGATCACTGTCTAACCCCACAGACAAAAGTAAATTCGAAATGGATCAAAGACCTGAATGTAAGTCATGAAACCATAAAACTCTTAGAAAAAAACATAGGCAAAAATCTCACGGACATAAACATGAGTGACTTCTTCATGAACATCTCTCTCCAGGCAAGGGAAACAAAAGCAAAAATGAACAAGTGGGACTATATCAAGCTAAAAAGCTTCTGTACAGCAAAGGACACCATCAATAGAACAAAAAAGGCATCCTACAGTATGGGAGAATGTATTCATAAATGACAGATTCGATAAAGGGTTGACATCCAAAATATATAAAGAGCTCACGTACCTCAACAAACAAAAAGCAAATAATCCAATTAAAAAATGGGCAGAGGAGCTGAATAGACAGTTCTCTAAAGAAGAAATTCAGATGGCCAACAGACACATGAAAAGATGCCCCACATCACTTGTCATCAGAGAAATGCAAATTAAAACCACAATGAGATATCACCTCACGCCAGTAAGGATCGCCATCATCGAAAAGACAAACAACAACAAATGTTGGCGAGGTTGTGGAGAAAGGGAACCCTCCTATACTGCTGGTGGGAATGTAAATTAATTCAACCATTGTGGAAAGCAGTATGGAGGTTCCTCAAAATGCTCAAAATAGAAATACCATTTGACCCAGGAATTCCACTTCTAGGAATTTACCCTAAGAATGCAGCAGCCCAGTTTGAAAAGACAGATGCACCCCTATGTTTATCGCTGCACTATTTACAATAGCCAAGATATGGAAGCAACCTAAATGTCCATCAGTAGATGAATGGATAAAGAAGATGTGGTACATATACACAATGGAATATTACTCAGCCATAAGAAAAAAACAGATCCTACCATTCGCAACAACATGGATGGAGCTAGAGGGTATTATGCTCAGTGAAATAAGCCAGGCGGAGAAAGACAAGTACCAAATGATTTCACTCATCTGTGGAGTATAAGAACAAAGGAAAACTGAAGGAACAAAACAACAGAATCACAGAACCCAAGAATGGTCTAATAATTACCAAAGGAAAAGGGACTAGGGAGGATGGGTGGGAAGGGAGGGATAAGAGCGGGGAAAAAGAAAGGGGCAATTACAATTAGCATGTATAGTGTTGGGGGGGCACAGGGAGGGCTGTGCAACACAGAGAAGACAAATAGTGATTTTACAGCATCTTATTACACTGATGGACAGTGACTGTGAAGGGGTATGTGGGGGGGGACTTGGTGAAGGGGGAGCCTAGTAAACATAATGTTCTTCATGTAATTGTAGATTAATGATACCAAAATAAATAAAATAAAATAAAATAATAAAAAAAATTTTATCCCTCCTTTACAACAGCCAACTATAATGAAATGTCCAAATTTATAGGACTTTATTTTCTGTAAAGTAGCCCTAAATATTATACTGAAGACATTATAAAGAAAATAACAAATTTGTTCACATAAAAAATCATTAATATCCACTAAAACAGACATTATTATATGCTTTCCAACATGTATAGTATTTCTTTCTTGAAAAATCAACTACCTCTATCACTTTCAATTCTTTCTGTGAAATGATCTACCAAAGTTAAGGGTATTGAGAATTGCTGGGCATTCCAATACTAAAAGGAAATAAATGCTGCCATTTACTTATATCAGGAGTTGCAATAAATTACTTTAGCCTTGCAGAGGGTCCCTGTTACAACCACTCAGATTGGCATTGCAGTGTAAAAGCAGCCATAAGCAACAGGTAAAAGATTGGACATGAGAATGTTCCAGTGAAATTTATTTTTATAAAAGCAGGTGATGGGCCTAATTTGGCTGCTATCATTTGCTGAACCCTGGTTCTATGTGTGCTTGCTTTCTCTCAACATGGTTCTCTTAAAATTAAATTTCTTTTGAATAGCCTACTATATGTGGAGCATTGGAAATAGAACAATGCACAAGAAGGACATGGACTACTGTTTGACAAAACTTTCACTGTAACTAGCCCAACCCTTTACTTTCTTCTTAGTATTTAGCAAGTAAAGCTAATTTTTTTGGATATTTTGTCAAAAATAACAAAATAGATTCTATATACTGAATTGTTTAAGGTAGAACATCCACCTTAGCAAAACCAACATTTACTATGATAAATTCACTTAGAATCAGAAATTCTCCCATTAAAGTGAATCCTGGTTATAAAAGCATCTATTGCAAGAGAACTTAATCTTTCTTGAAGTAAAAATACAACTTATCCATACATACCTCTTTCACCTTACCAGAATCAATGACAAAGACAACATCATTGACTGTGATACTGGTTTCAGCAATATTGGTGGAAAGGATCTGCAATGGGATGTTATGTTTTAGTGCAAAATCAGAACCAATGACTAATAAATAGGACAAAAGAAGATTTTATGAAGCTTACTATTTTTCGAACACCTGCAGGTGGGCTTTTTAAAATCTTCTTTTGATCAGATGTTTGCATATTTGAATGAAGCAGAAAGACTTGATATCTGTTGACAATTGGAAGAGAAAATACTCTATGGTACCTATGTTACTTAAAGCAACAAACATAAAGCTTTAGCTTTTACCTGTGTGCACTGTCAGCAAACCGCTTATCATCAAACAGGATTCGATCCCTCAATCCAACAATTTCATCATATCCAGGTAGAAAAATTAATATTGCACCTTGGAGAAGATTAATTTTTTTTATTTTAAATCTCATCGTAAAACCAGAACCAATCAACAGAACTATATATCATGTGAGTGTTTTCAAGTATTGATAAACTGTAATACTTATAATACTTAAGAGATTATTTATGTGGTGCTAACAACAGAATTATATAAAAATTTGTACACAAGGAATTTTTAAGTCAGTGTATACATTTTCATTTCAGTTCTTTTAGACAACATGTATTTACCAGCATCACAACTATGGCAGATATTATATAGAAGATGCATGATCAAATCCAAGTCTACTTTTTCATCATCAAAACTGTGATGATAAGTTTTCAGGAGCTCTCTGTCTTCAGCACTGAGGTCACTTCCATTTGATTGAACCAGAGAACTTTCATCTAGATTTCCAAATCCCAATGAAGCACTAAAAAAAAAGTCAATTTTCATTAAAAAGTGTATAAGGACCAATAATTCCTATGATGTCCTTCTTCCAATTTTAAATATACCCTAAAGGAGGTTAAGTGATATTTAATGACCTAGCTATAATTTATATTTTGGTTTCAAATACATTATTCAAAGTACATTTGGCAATAAATGCTTTTCAAAAACACAGTGTGAAGACATTTCTCCACAGAAAATATACAAATGGCCAATAAACATATAAAAAGATGTTCAACATTATTAGTCATCAGAGAAATGAAAATCAAAACCACAATGAGATACCACTTCACATCCACTAGTCAAAAAGACAGATCATAATAACTGTTAGACGTTCTCGGAAAAAGATGGCAGAGTAAGAAGGCAAGGTGAAATCCTCTTCCCAAAAACGCATAAAAGAAGAAAATACAGCAAATACAACTAAGCCTAAAAATAACCTAAAGACTGCAGAACTGACTACTAACATCTGGGGAAGAGAAGACCTCACAGAAAAAGGTAAAGTGATAAAGCCAAAATCCAGTGGGACCCAAGCCCTCCCCACACCCCAGCCCACAGGCGGGAGGAAGAGGAACAGAGCAGAGAGAGAGTAGGAACCCAGGATCACTGAACACCTGGCCCAAGAGATCTGCTCCCCAAGCATGAACCCACATTACACGGTGCTCTAGCAATTAGTGGCCTGGACACCAGAAACAGGTGGAACATGGGGAGGCTGAGACTTCAGCCTCCTGTGGAAAACAGGCACACTCTACTGCCCCCTGAGACAAAAGCAAAGCAGGAGTTGGAAAGACTTCCATGGGACGGCCAAAGGGGCAAAGGTCATATGGAGCTCTCTGCTCAGGAGAAAAGGCAGGTGGAAAATACCTCCCCAGCGCGCCCTGAGCCCAACAGGTTGAGAATTCTCAAGAGCCCCAAACACTCCATGCCCCTCACTGGCAATGCAGCCCCAAAGATCCTCCCTGCAGCGTGTGGCCTGCAGACCACCCACTTGATCCAGCAGTGGGGTCTGACTTTGCTGCCACGTAGGCAGAGGGAGACCCTCCCAGCTTTCCTGGCCCCAGACAGGGAACTGCCTGCAAGAGACAGCCCTGGGAGCTCCTTTTTCCTGCCAGGCGCCAGTCCTGCCCACCTGAAGTCCTGCCAATGCTACAGCCCAGGCAAAGGGGAGCCCCACCCATAGCAACTCCTGCAGAGACTTCTGAGCTGACCACGAGGCAGAGCCAAGCAAACAGCCTGCCTGAAATCAGATCACTACAAACCAGACAGAAAGGCACCCCACCTACTGCACCCTAACAGCTGGGGCTTCTGCACTGGACAGTGACATGTTTTGAGCTTCTGGGCACTAGAAGGCAACTCCAACACAAAGCTATTAATCCGTAGGCAACACTGAAAAAAATGAGAAGGCAGAGGAATTTGTTCCAAACAAAACTACAAGACAAAACACCAGAAAGAGGCCTGAATGAAACTGAAATCGCCAATCTTCTTGACAGAGACTTCAAAGTAAAAGTCATAAACATGATAAAATCTAATGAAAAATATCTACAATCTCAGGGAGGGCTTCAACAAAAAGATCTGCAAAAGAGGCACTCAGAGCTGAAGAATACAGGATCTGAAATGAAACATGCAATGGAGAACTCAGAAAAAAGATGACGGTGTGAGAAGTGAGGCAGAAATCCTCTTCCAAAATCACATAAAACATGAAAATACAGCAAATACAACTAATCCTGAAAAAGCAACCTGAAGGTTGCAGAACAGACTGCCTACATCTGGGGAAAAAGAGAAGACCTCACAGAAAAGGGTAAAGCAGCAAAGCCACAATCCAGTGGGACCCAAGCCATCCCCTCTACCCAGCTCACGGGCAGGAGGAAAAGAAACAGAGTGGGGAGGGAGTAGAAGCCCAGGACTGCTGACACCAAGCCCTGGAGCTCTGGTAAAGAGGCACAAACCCACATTACATGGTGCTCTGGAGATTAGTGGGGTTGGAAAGCAAAGACAGGCAGAATACTCAGAGAGACTGAGATTCCAGTCGCTTGTGGAGAACAGGTACCTACCCCCAGGAAAAAAGAAAGGCAGGCACTTTGAAAGACTTCCCAGCAGTGATGGAGGCACTAAAGGGGCAAAGATTACATAGAGCTCACTGCCCTGGAGAAAGGACAGGTGGACAAAATTGTCCCACCATGCTCAGTACAATAGGTTAGGAACTCTCAGGAGCTTCAAACGCTTCATCTCCCTGGCTGGCAACACAGCCCCAAAGCCCACCCACTGCCATCCACAGCCTGCCACTCCTTCCTCCCAGCAGGCGCCAGTCCCACTCCCTTACTGCCCCAACCATTGCACCAGGCCACCCAGAGGGTGGCCCTGCCTACGGCAGCTACAGAAGCATAGCACAGAGGATCCTCCCGGCACACACACCCCACTGGACTTAGCAGTAGAGGCAAGCGTTAAGGCAGGGAATGTAGGAAACCCTCCCAGCCCAGCTTTTTCTTTCCCACCTGTGACCCCAGCCACTGTTGCAGCTCCAGAGAGTACAGCTTCTGGGCAGTAGCGGGCACAGCCTACAAAAAACTATTATCCCATAAGGAAGGCTTAAAAAAATGCAGAGACAGAGGAATTTGGCTGAAACACAAATTCAAGAAAAAAAAACAGAAAGACAACTTAGTGAAACTGAAATCACCAATCTTCTTGATAAAGATTTCAAAATAAAAGTCATAAACATGCTCACGGAGCCAGAGAAAAATAGTGAAGATCTCAGGGAGTACTTCAACAAAGAGATAAAAACTTTGAAAAAAACATTATCTGAAATGAAACATATAACAGAGGGATTTAAAAGCAGACTGGATTACACCACATCAACAAAAAGGAGGACAAAAACCACACGATCACCTCCATAGATGCCAATAAAGCATTTGACAAAATTCAACATCCATTCATGCTAAAAACTCTCAATAAAATGGGTATAGAGGGCAAGTACCTCAACATAATAAAGGCCATATCAACATAATAAAGGCCCACAGCCAACATCATACTTAACAATGAGAAGCTGAAAGCTTTTCCTTTAAGATCAGGAACAAGACAAGGATGCCCACTCTCCCCACTTTTATTCAACATACTTCTGGAGGTCCTCGCTACAGCAATTTGACAACACAAACAAATAAAGAGCATCCAGATTGGTAAGGAAGAAGTTAAACTGTCACTGTTTGCAGATGACATGATATTGTACATAAAAAACCCTGAAGTCTCCACTCTAAGACTTTAGATCTAATATCTAAATTCAGCAAAGTTGCAGGATACAAAATTAATACACAGAAATCTGTTGCATTTCTGTACCCTTAGTGATGAACTAGCAGAAAGAGAAATCAGGAAAACAATTCCATTCACAACTGCATCGAAAAGAATAAAATACCTAGGAACAAAACGAACAAAGGAGGTGAAAGACCTACACTCTGAAAACTACAAGACACTCATGAGAGAAATTAAAGAAGCTACCAATAAATGGAAACACATCCTGTGCTCATGGATAGGAAGAATTAATATTCTCAAAATGGCCATCCTGCCTAAAGCAATGTACAGATTCAATGCAATCCCTATCAAAATACCAAAGCATTCTTCAATGAACTAGAGCAAATCGTTCTAAAATTCATATGGAACCACAAAAGACCCCGAACAGACAAAGCAATCCTGAGAAGGAAGAATAAAGCTGGGGGGATTATGCTCCCCAACTTCAAGCTTTACTACAAAGCCACAGTAATCAAGACAATTTGGTAGCAGCACAAGAACAGACCCATAGACCAATGGAACAGACTAGAGAGCCCAGATACAAACCCAACCATATACGGTCAGTTAATACACAATAGAGGAGCAATGGACATACAATGGAGAAATGACAGCCTCTTCAACAGCTGGTGTTGACAAAACTGGACAGCCCCATGCAAGAGAATGAAACTGGATTATTGTCTAACTCCATACACAAATGTGAACTTGAAATGGATCAAAGACATGAATGCAAGTCATGAAACCATAAAACTCTTAAAAGAAAACAGGGTCAAAAATTTCTTGAATATAAGCATGAGCAATTTTTTCCTAGACACATCTCCTTGGGCAAGAGAAACAAAATAAAAAATGAACAAGTGAGAGTACATCAAACTAAAAAGCTTCTGTACAGCAAAGGACACCATCAGCAGAAGAAAAAGGCATCCTACACTATGGAGAATGTATTTGTCAATGATTTATCCAATAAGGGGTTAACAAACAAAATATATAAAGAACTCATATGCCTCAACACCAAAAAAAACAAACAACCCGATTAAAAAATGGGTGGAGAACCTGAACAGACACTTCTCCAAAGAAGAAATACAGATGGTCAACAGGTACATGAAAAGATGCTCCACATCACTAATCATATGGGAAATGCAAATTTAAACCATAATGAGATATCATCTCACACCAATTAGGATACCCACTGTCCAAAAGACAAGAAACAATACTGGCATGGATGTGGTGAAAAGGGAGTCCTCCTACACTGTTGGTGGGAATGTAAATTGGTCCAACCACTGTGTAAAGCAATATGGAGGTGCCTCAAAAAACTAAAAATAGAAGGAGGGGCGGAAGATGGCGGCGTGAGTAGAGCAGCGGAAATCTCCTCCCAAAACAACATATATCTATGAAAATATAACAAAGACAACCCTTCCTAGAATAAAGACCAGAGGACACAGGACAATATCCAGACCACATCCGCACCTGAGAGAACCGAGCGACTCGCGAAGGGGGTAAGATACAAGCCCCGGCCCCGCGGGAGCCAAGCGCCCCTCCCCCCAGCTCCCGGCGGGAGAAGAATAGGCAGAGCGGGAGGGAGACGGAGCCCAGGACTGCCGAACACCCAGCCCCCGCCATCCGGGCCAGAGTGCAGGGCGCTCGATACTAGGAAAACAGGGGAGCAAGAACAGTGAGCGGGCACTGGAGGCCGGGTGCTGGAGGACATAAGAAAAGCACGCGACCATTTTTTTTTTTGCTTTTTTGCTGTTTTGTTTTGGCGAGCGCTTTTTGGAAGTCTTAAAGGGATAGGGACCCCAATACTAGGGAAACAGAGCAGCAAGACCGGTGAGCAGAGGCCTGAGGCTGGCACCGTAGAATAAAGAAAAACCAGCGACCACTTTTTTTTTTAATTAAAATTTTTTTTTTTTTTTTTTTTTTTTTTTTTTTTTTTTTTTTAGTGGTCGTTGTTTTGTTTTGACAGGTGCTTTTTGGAAGTCTTAAAGGGGCAGGGCGGGTCACTTAATCCAGAGGTAGGGAATCCGGGGATCTCTGGGCACCCAAACCCCTGGGCTGCAGGGAGCAGGGAGGCCCCTCACGGAGATAAATAGCCTCCCAGCAGCTCCAGCTCCAACGCGACTCCACCATTTTGGAGCAGCTGCCCCAGCCAGGCCACGCCCACAGCAACAGCAGAGATTAACTCCATAGCAGCCGGGCAGGAAGCAGAAAGCCTGTCTGCGCGCAGCTGCCCAGTACAAGCCACTAGAGGCCGCTGTTCTCCCAGGAGAGGAGGGCCACAAACCAACAAGAAAGGAAGTCCTTCCAGCCGTCACTCGTCCCAGCTCTGCAAACTATTCCTATCACCATGAAAAGGCAAAGCTACAGGCAGACAAAGATCACAGAGACAACACCAGAGAAGGAGACAGACCTAACCAGTCTTCCTGACAAAGAATTCAAAATAAGAATCATAAACATGCTGACAGAGCTGCAGAGAAATACACAAGAGAAATGGGATGAAGTCCGGAGGGAGATCACAGATGCCAGAAAGGAGATCGCAGAAATGAAACAAACTCTGGAAGGGTTTATAAGCAGAATGGATAGAATTCAAGAGGCCATTGATGGAACTGAAATCAGAGAAGAGGAACGCATACAAGCTGACATAGAGAGAGACAAAAGGATCTCCAGGAATGAAACAATATTAAGAGAACTGTGTGACCAATCTAAAAGGAACAATATCCGTATTATAGGGGTCCCAGAAGAAGAGAGAGGAAAAGAGATGGAAAGTATCTTAGAAGAAATAATTGCTGAAAACTTCCCCACACTGGGGGAGGAAGTAATCGAACAGACCACGGAAATACACAGAACCCCCAACAGAAAGGATCCAAGAAGGGCAACACCAAGACACATAATAATTAAAATGGCAAAGATCAAGGACAAGGAAAGAGTGTTAAAGGCAGCTAGAGAGAAAAAGGTCACCTATAAAGGGAAACCCATCAGGCTAACGTCAGATTTCTCAACAGAAACCCTACAGGCCAGAAGAGAATGGCATGATATATTTAATACAATGAAACAGAAGGGCCTTGAACCAAGGATACTGTATCCAGCACGACTATCATTCAAATATGACGGTGGGATTAAACAATTCCCAGACAAACAAAAGCTGAGGGAATTTGCTTTCCACAAACCACCTCTACAGAACATCTTACAGGGACTGCTCTAGATGGGAGCACTCCTAGAAAGAGCACAGCACAAAACAACCAACATATGAAGAATCGAGGAGGAGGAACAAGAAGGGAGAGAAGAAAAGAATCTCCAGACAGTGTATATAACAGCTCAATAAGCGAGCTAAGTTAGGCAGTAAGATACTAAAGAGGCTAACCTTGAACCTTTGGTAACCACGAATTTAAAGCCTGCAATGGCAATAAGTACATATCTTTCAACAGTCACCCTAAATGTTAATGGGTTGAATGCACCAATCAAAAGACACAGAGTAACAGAATGGATAAAAAAGCAAGACCCATCTATATGCTGCTTACAAGAAACTCACCTCAAACCCAAAGACATGTACAGACTAAAAGTCAAGGGATGGAAAAACATATTTCAAGCAAACAACAGTGAGAAGAAAGCAGGGGTTGCAGTACTAATATCAGACAAAATAGACTTCAAAACAAAGAAAGTAACAAGAGATAAAGAAGGACACTACATAATGATAAAGGGCTCAGTCAAACAAGAGGATATAACCATTCTAAATATATATGCACCCAACACAGGAGCACCAGCATATGTGAAACAAATACTAACAGAACTAAAGGGGGAAATAGAATGCAATGCATTCATTCTAGGAGACTTCAACACACCACTCACCCCAAAGGATAGATCCACTGGGCAGAAAATAAGTAAGGACACGGAAGCACTGAACAACACAGTAGAGCAGATGGACCTAATAGACATCTACAGAACTCTACATCCAAAAGCAACAGGATATACATTCTTCTCAAGTGCACATGGAACATTCTCCAGAATAGACCACATACTAGGCCACAAAAAGAGCCTGAGTAAATTCCAAAACACTGAAATCCTACCAAACAACTTCTCAGACCACAAAGGCATAAAACTAGAAATAAACTGTACAAAGAAAGCAAAGAGGCTCACAAACACATGGAGGCTTAACAACACGCTCCTAAATAATCAATGGATCAATGACCAAATCAAAATGGAGATCCAGCAATATATGGAAACAAATGACAACAACAACACTAAGCCCCAACTTCTGTGGGACACAGCAAAAGCAGTCTTAAGAGGAAAGTATATAGCAATCCAAGCATATTTAAAAAAGGAAGAGCAATCCCAAATGAATGGTCTAATGTCACAATTATCGAAATTGGAAAAAGAAGAACAGATGAGGCCTAAGGTCAGCAGAAGGAGGGACATAATAAAGATCAGAGAAGAAATAAATAAAATTGAGAAGAATAAAACAATAGCAAAAATTAATGAAACCAAGAGCTGGTTCTTCGAAAAAATAAACAAAATAGATAAGCCTCTAGCCAGACTTATTAAGAGGAAAAGAGACTCAACACAAATCAACAGTATCAGAAATGAGAAAGGAAAAATCACGAGGGACCCCACAGAAATACAAAGAATTATTAGAGAACACTATGAAAACCTATATGCTAACAAGCTGGGAAACCTAGGAGAAATAGACAACTTCCTAGAAAAATACAACCTTCCAAGATTGACCCAGAAAGAAACAGAAAATCTAAACAGACCAATTACCAGCAACAAAATTGAAGCGGTAATCAAAAAACTACCAAAGAACAAAACCCCCGGGCCAGATGGATTTACCTCGGAATTTTATCAGACATACAGGGAAGACATAATACCCATTCTCCTTAAAGTTTTCCAAAAAATAGAGAAGGAGGGGATACTCCCAAACTCATTCTATGAAGCTAACATCACCCTAATACCAAAACCAGGCAAAGACACCACCAAAAAAGAAAACTACAGACCAATATCCCTGATGAACGTAGATGCAAAAATACTCAACAAAATATTAGCAAACCGAATTCAAAAATACATCAAAAGGATCATACACCATGACCAAGTGGGATTCATCCCAGGGATGCAAGGATGGTACAACATTCGAAAGTCCATCAACATCATCCACCACATCAACAAAAAGAAAGACAAAAACCACATGATCATCTCCATAGATGCTGAGAAAGCATTTGACAAAGTTCAACATCCATTCATGATAAAAACTCTCAGCAAAATGGGAATAGAGGGCAAGTACCTCAACATAATAAAGGCCATCTATGACAAACCCACAGCCAACATTATATTGAACAGCGAGAAGCTGAAAGCATTTCCTCTGAGATCGGGAACTAGACAGGGATGCCCACTCTCTCCACTGTTATTTAACATAGTACTGGAGGTCCTAGCCACGGCAATCAGACAAAACAAAGAAATACAAGGAATCCAGATTGGTAAAGAAGAAGTTAAACTGTCACTATTTGCAGATGACATGATACTGTACATAAAAAACCCTAAAGACTCCACCCCAAAACTACTAGAACTGATATCGGAATACAGCAAAGTTGCAGGATACAAAATCAACACACAGAAATCTGTGGCTTTCCTATACACCAACAATGAACCAACAGAAAGAGAAATCAGGAAAACAACTCCATTCACAACTGCATCAAAAAAAATAAAATACCTAGGAATAAACCTACCCAAAGAAGTGAAAGACTTATACTTTGAAAACTACAAGTCACTCTTAAGAGAAATTAAAGGGGACACTAAAAGATGGAAACTCATCCCATGCTCCTGGCTAGGAAGAATTAATATCGTCAAAATGGCCATCCTGCCCAAAGCAATATATAGATTTGATGCAATCCCTATGAAACTACCAGCAACATTCTTCAATGAACTGGAACAAATAATTCAAAAATTCATATGGAAACACCAAAGACCCTGAATAGCCAAAGCAATCCTGAGAAAGAAGAATAAAATAGGGGGGATCTCACTCCCCAACTTCAAGCTCTACTATAAAGCCATAGTAATCAAGACAATTTGGTACTGGCACAAGAGCAGAGCCACAGACCAATGGAACAGACTAGAGAATCCAGACATTAACCCAGACATATATGGTCAATTAATATTTGATAAAGGAGCCCTGGACATACAATGGCGAAATGACAGTCTCTTCAACAGATGGTGCTGGCAAAACTGGACAGCTACATGTAGGAGAATGAAACTGGACCATTGTCTAACCCCATATACAAAAGTAAACTCCAAATGAATCAAAGATCTGAATGTAAGTCATGAAACCATCAAACTCTTGGAAGAAAACATAGGCAAAAACCTCTTAGACATAAACATGAGTGACCTCTTCTTGAACATATCTCCCCGGGCAAGGAAAACAACAGCAAAAATGAGTAAGTGGGACTATATTAAGCTGAAAAGCTTCTGTACAGCAAAAGACACCATCGATAGAACAAGAAGGATCCCTACAGTATGGGAGAATATATTTGAAAATGACACATCCGATAAAGGCTTGACGTCCAGAATATATAAGGAGCTCACACGCCTCAACAAACAAAAAACAAATAACCCAATTAAAAAATGGCAGAGGAACTGAACAGACAGTTCTCCAAAAAAGAAATACAGATGGCCAACAGACACATGAAAAGATGCTCCACATCGCTAATTATCAGAGAAATGCAAATTAAAACTACAATGAGGTATCACCTCACACCAGTAAGGATGGCTGCCATCCAAAAGACAAACAACAACAAATGTTGGCGAGGCTGTGGAGAAAGGGGAACCCTCCTACACTGCTGGTGGGAATGTAAGTTAGTTCAACCATTGTGGAAAGCAGTATGGCGGTACATCAAAATGCTCAAAACAGACTTACCATTTGACCCAGGAATTCCACTCCTAGGAATTTACCCTAAGAATGCAGCAATCAAGTATGAGAAAGACAGATGCACCCCTATGTTTATCGCAGCACTATTTACAATAGCCAAGAATTGGAAGCAACCTAAATGTCCATCGATAGATGAATGGATAAAGAAGATGTGGTACATATACACAATGGAATACTACTCAGCCATAAGAAAAGGGCGAATCCAACCATTTGCAGCAACATGGATGGAGCTGGAGGGTATTATGCTCAGTGAAACAAGCCAAGCGGAGAAAGAGAAATACCAAATGATTTCACTTATCTGTGGAATATAAGAACAAAGGAAAAACTGAAGGAACAAAACAGCACCGGAATCACAGAACTCAAGAATGGACTAACAGGTACCAAAGGGAAAGGGACTGGGGAGGATGGGTGGGTAGGGAGGGATAAGGGGGGGGGGGGGAGAAGTAGGGGTGTATTAAGATTAACATGCATGGGGGGTAGGAGAAAAGGGAGGGCTGTTCAACACAGAGAAGGCAAGTAGTGATTCTACAACATTTTGCTATGCTGATGGACAATGACTGTAAAGGAGTCTATAGGGGGGACCTGGTATAGGGGAGAGCCTAGTAAACATAATATTCGTCATGTAAATGTAGATTAGTGATACCAAGAAAAAAAAAAAAAGGGCAGTTCCTGTGTGGTAACCTCCAATGAGTTCTACACAAGAGTATAAAGGGCATATAAAAGTGTAGGCAGAGGGTCTGTTTGCGTTTATACAGAGGATCAAAGCCTAATTGGGCTACCCTGAAAATGAACTAAGATACAATATGAAAAAGAACTTGCAACATCAGCACTCTCTGGAAGACTCATGCCAGAAGATGATCATCAAAAAACCCCAACAAAGATCCACGCACTGCTACAGCTGTAGATGCACTCATCCCACCAGTTCCTGGACTTGCCATGGGAATGAGGAAGGAGATATCTAAGCTGGCCTGTGCATACAGTAAAACAACAAATTTGACTGGATCTATACTGTTGGAACTCAACCAAGAATTAGGAGAAGTGCAAATTGTAGCGCTCCAAAGTCTTACAACTACAAACTATTTACTGTTAAAAGAACATATGGCATGTGAACAATCCCCAGGAATGGGTTGTTTTAATTTGTCTGATTTCTCTCAGACTGTTCAAGTTCAGTTGGACAATATCCACCATATCATAGATTTCACAAATCATTCACAAATGCCTAAGGTGCCTAACTGGTTTTCTTGGTTTCACTGCAGATGGCTGGTAATTACAGATATGCTTTGGTTATGTAACTATACTCCTATTATGTTAATGTGTGTGTGCAATTTAAGTAGTAGCTTAAAACCTGTACATGCTGAAGTTACTCTACAAGAAGATATATCAAAGAAATAATCAATCTTCCCATGTTTTCTTCCGCCTGCTACTTCTATAGCTTTTCTTCTTCCTTCCTAATTACAACCCTTAAATAGAATTCGTGCCTCATATCAAATTTACCGAGTATCATAATTCTTCCAAGTGGTAAAGATACCTCAAGACAAATGCTGGGCATAGAAGCCACAGGGCATAAATATGCAAAGAAGTAAAAAGCTAACTTTTTCAAACAATAAGGCTTCTCTCTCACTTACCAACTTCACATCTCCCTGTATGGCCCCGGAAGATGACTGGTTAGCCAGAGACGGGTAAGATTCCTCAAGGGAGGAACAACCTAAGACAGGCACAGTCGCAGGGGGGCCATCAGGTGAGAAATTGGGGATCAACAGAGGTGAGGCTTAGAACCTCACCCCCCCGTTGTGAGAGAAATGTTCTGCATACGTGGATGTTTTATTGCCCTTGTCTAGCTTGGATTAACACATAGTCTACAGGCACACACCTGATCATCTACATTTGCTCTCTTACAACACTAAACTATGTTTTCTACCTTTATCTTGTATCTACCTACCACTTCAGCATTTTATTAAAAATAATAATAATAAAGAGAGGAAAGTGGTATCCACATATAAATCAAGTATAAAAACCAAATGAGTATTCATATTTGAACTGACTGTTTATAGTTCATAATGCATGAGCAAAACCGAAAGTTTCTGTGATGACTGCCCTTGTACTGTTCACTATGTAACTTATTCATTATGTAAGAATTTGTTCTACATGTAAAAACTTGTTTGTTATGCCTCAGAAGATTGGAGACTGACAAAAATTAGGCTTGGGGTGGATTAATGATTGTGCATTGAGCACTGACTCCCCTATACAGAATTTTATTGTCGTTAACAACCATTTGATCAATAAATATGAGAGATGCCCTCACCAAAAAAAAAAAAAAAAAAAAAAGGACAGACTTCCAATGGTAAAATAAATTAGTAACCGGGATGTAATGTATAGCATAAGGAATATAGTCAAGATATTGTAACAGCTTGGTAGGGTGATAGCTGGAACCTAGAATTATGTATATAAATGTTCTACCACTGTGTTGTACACTTGAAACTCATGTAATGTAATACTGTGTGTCAACTACCCTTCAATAAAAAATAATTATTTAAAAAAAAAAAAAAGAACATAAGGGATGTGAACATTCCCCAGGAATGGGTTGTTTTAATTTGTCTGATTTCTCTCAGACTGTTCAAGTTCAGTTGGACAATATCCACCATATCATAGATAAGTTTTCACAAATGCCTAAGGTGCCTAACTGGTTTTCTTGGTTTCACTGGAGATGGCTGGTAGTTACAGGTATGCTTTGGTTATGTAACTATACTCCCATTATGTTAATGTGTGTGCGCAATTTAAGTAGTAGCTTAAAACCTGTACATGCTGAAGTTACTCTACAAGAAGATATGTCAAAGAAATAATCAATCTTCCCATGTTTTCTTCCGCCTGCTACTTCTATAGCTTTTCTTCTTTCTTCCTAATTACAACCCTTAAATAGAATTCGTGCCTCATATCAAATTTACTGAGTATCATAATTCTTCCAAGTGGTAAAGATACCTCAAGACAAATGCTGGGCATAGAAGCTACAGGGCATAAATATGCAAAGAAATAAAAAGCTAACCATTTCAAACAATAAGGCTTCTCTCTCACTTACCAACTCTACATTTCCCTGTATGGCCCCGGAAGATGACTGGTTAGCCAGAGACGGGTAAGATTCCTCAAGGGAGGAACAACCTAAGACAGGCACAGTCGCAGGGGGGTCATCAGGTGAGAAATTGGGGATCAACAGAGGTGAGGCTTAGAACCTCACCCCCCCTGTTCTGAGAGAAATCTTCTGCATACGTGGATGTTTTATTGCCCTGGTCTAGCTTGGATTAACACATAGTCTACAGGCACACACCTGATCATCTACATTTGCTCTCTTACAACACTAAACTATGTTTTCTACCGTTATCTTGTATCTACCTACCACTTCAGCATTTTATTAAAAATAATAATAATAAAGAGAGAAATGTAGTATCCACACATAAATCAAGTATAAAAACCAAATGAGTATTCATATTTGAACTGACTGTTTAGAGTTCATAATGCATGAGCAAAACTGAAAATTTCTGTGATGACTGCCCTTGTACTATTCACTATGTAACTTATTCATTATGTAAGAATTTGTTCTCCATGTAAGAACTTGTTTGTTATGCCTCAGAAGATTGGAGACTGACAAAAATTAGGCTTGGGGTGGAATAATGATTGTGCATTGAGTATTGACTCCCCTATACAGAATTTTATTGTCGTTAACAACCATTTGATCAATAAATATGAGAGATGCCCTCACAAAAAAAAAAAAAAAAAGATAAAAAAAGGACAGACTTCCAATGGTAAAATAAATAAGTAACCGGGATGTAATGTATAGCATAAGGAATATAGTCAAGATATTGTAACAGCTTGGTAGGGTGATAGCTGGAACCTAGAATTATGTATATAAATATTTTATCACTGTGTTGTACACTTGAAACTAATGTAATGTAATACTGTGCATCAACTACCCTTCAATAAAAAATAATTATCTAAAAAAAAAAAAAAAGATACCAAATAAATATTTGTTGAATCCAAAAAAAAAAAAAAAAAAAAATAGAAATACCATTTGACCCAGTCATTCCACTCCTAGGAATTTACCCAAAGAGAATAAAATCCCTGATTCAAAAAGGCATGTGCACTGCTATATTTATCACTGCACTATTTGCAACAACCAAAATATGGAAGCAACCTAAGTGTCCATCAATAGATGAATGGATAAAGATGTGGTACATATACACAATGGGAGGACTCCTTTTCTATTTATGGTTGAGTAATATGCCATTGTGTACTTGAACAACATTGTGGTTTCAACATTCACCCATACTATCAAGCCCTCACCCCCTACCCCATTGCAGTCCCTGTCTATTAGCGTAGTAAGATGCTAAAGTCATTCCTTGTCTTCTCCGTGCTGTACTGCCTTCCCCACAATATATATTTACATACATTGTGATTGTGAATTATAGTGCCCCTTAATCCCCTTCTCCCTCCCTCCCCACCCACTTCTGTTTGGTAACCACTTAGTCCCTTCTCGGGAGACTATGGGTCTGCTGCCATTTTGTTTTTTTATACTCCACAAATGAGTGATGTCATTTGGTACTTGTCTTTCTCCACCTGGTTAAATAGCTTTTTCTTTTAAATATCTTTTTTCTTTCCTTTAAATATCTAGCCTAAAATCTATATAATCTAAATATATAACCTAAAACTATTTAAAATCTTTAATTATCTAAAAGAAGGATTAGTTTCATAGGATGTTGGATGGTATCTCTACTTTCAGTCTTTAAGTAGACTTCCACTTAAACCCCTTTTCTGTCTGATACCTGCCTCCCACTCTAGGTTTAGTACCTGCTAACCCCAAGTCCAAAGCCTCCATGGCTTAATTAATTAATTAAATGAACTTCCCACTTCCTGCCAAGGTGGAGAAATGACATCATCTGATGATGGGGGAAAAGGGAATCCGGAATTCTGAATGTTCCTCATAGAGAAGTTCAACTATTTCTATTGTTTTTTTTAGCACTTTCTTTCATTGCTTCTTTCAAAATTATTGAATGAACCTCTAAATTGTTCCAAAGCTAAACTGAGTTTATTTCTCCACTGGCATTTCCCTCTGCAGGCACTCAGGTTTCAGTTTTCTTAGCTCTGCTAAATCAAACACCACTGATACATTAGCCATCTATTATCCAAAAACTTACTAACATCTTCCATCAGCTGCCATGTCCCCTTCTATTCTCTTTGACTTTGTTAGTTTACATATTTTATTTTCCTTCCTTACCATTTTAGTGAGGATTTGGGAAAATGCAGAGATAAATACATGTGTAATATCTACCAGTTTAACTGGAAAATCCCTCATCTGCTTTTACAAAATAAAATAAAAAATAAGATAAATACAATAACACAGTGGATCTTCTTAGTGACCTACAAAGAAATCAGAAAAATTCCCAAGGTTTACAAAAAAAAAAAAAAAAATCTCTGGATAAGAGACTATAAACAGCCTATATTTGTCACATTCTATGATTTACCTGGCTAAGCTTTTTAAAGGAGTTAGGATTAATTAAACAGTATAAAATTTTACCTGTAAGATTCCAAAAGATCCACAACTTCAGTCTGCCCAAAGTGTTTAGCCCAATCTAAAGCCATCCTGCCAAAATTCAAAGATATTAAATTAAGACAAATAAATAATATTCTCAAAATTATAAAACTAGTCACTCAGAATTATTAATTCACCCATTAATATACAGATATACCAGCAATTATTACAAAATAGCTTTTAATATAAAGATAAATACAAGAAATCACAAAAGATGTATGCAATAGCTATACAAAGGTATGCCAAGAGTGGGCGTAGTTTAAAATTACCAGCCATTTGATGCTTTACTGTGGACATTGGCTCCCATACTAATTAACTGCTCTACTTGACTTGAAAAACCTCGTCCTGCAGCAACCATCAGAGCTGTTGCACTGGTTTCACTATGTCTGTAATCAACTAAAAGAAGGAAAAGATGAACATATGTTAAATTTCCAAATGATCTTAGGTCATTTAAATTTTTCTTTTCAGGGAAGTGAACCTGGAACTTGCTCTTCCACCTAACTACATGATAACAGCATTACATAACCCTTAACTCAGATCATCCAAGGAAATCCATTACTGATATGCCCTCAGTATAAATAGGATGGAATAGGGACTATCAGTTGGAAGGCAGGAGAAGGGAAAGATAGTTGTTAAGCTGTCTTAAACTCATCAAGATAATTAAAACAGAAAAGGAAAGCTACTAACTTGCAGAACCCTTGAATAATCTCCCTAAATGTCATCTGCCTTGTACAGATATCCATGCCTTACTCCTAGATTCAGATTAAGCAGGTCTGGGATAGGCAGGCACATGCATTTTTAAGGAGGTCTACAAAGATCATGATCTATACTTAGTATATGAGAATTACTATTTCAACAGAATATTCCATTGATAGCCTTGGAGAACAGAACTAAAATGTATGTATTTTGAGCAGAGGGGTATGAATAAGTGTGGGTGTTTTAAAACATCCAAAAATTCTTTCATACTCTTTTCAAGAAGTGGAGCCTAGTTCCCTCCTCCTTGACTAAGGGACTAAATGCCTCAGTCTAATGAAGAGAATAGAATGAAAGTAATAATGTATAATTTTATAGATTAGATCATAAAAGCTTCCAGCTTGCTTTTTCTCCCTCTCTTTTAAATCGTTCACTTGGGAGAAACCAGCTGCCACATACTGGGAAAAAGGAAACCCTATGAAGAGGTTCAGATGGCAAGGAACTGAAACCTTCTGCTCAGGCCTTTTGCCAACAGCCTTGTGAGTGAGCTTTCTTAGATGCAGATCATCCAGCTCCAGTAAACTTCAGATAACCATAGCCGCTGACAACAGCTTAAGCACTACTTCCTGAGTGACTAGAAGAGAGAAACACTCAGGTTAGTCACTCCCAGATAGTAAAAAAATAAAAAATAGATGTCAGGTAATAAAGGTACAATAATGAATAATAGAGCAGGGTAAGGAGAAATAGTGGCAGAAAGGTGCCATTTGAGTGAAGTGATCAGAAAAGGCCTCTCTGAGAAGGTGACAGCTGAGATCTCCCTGAAGTAGGCAGTGGCCATATGGTGGCCATATCAACATTCCAGGCACAGGAAACAACAAAAGCAAAGACCCAAAGGCAGGAATGAGCCAGCGTATATAAAGAGCAGCAAGCAGGTAAGAGTGGCTAAAGCACAGTGAAGAAGGGAAGAGTAGCAGAAAATAAGACCAAGCAGGCAGCCAGAGACCAAATAAGGAAAAGGACTTTGATTCTCATTCAAGGTGTAAGTGAAAGTCATGGGAGACTGGAGAGCAGGGAAGAAGCGCGGTCCAAGCTCCTTTTTGAAAGGATCTACCTGATCTTCTCTAGAGAAGAGTTAGCAGGCTACTGGCTAGTCCAGGAGAGAAATGTTGGCTTGGACTAGGATGGCAGCAGTATAGAAGTGACATGGGGTCAGCTTCAAGATTTATCTAGAAGGTAAAGCTAACAGGTTTTGCTAATGGACTGTAAGAGGGGTGTGAGAGCAAAGTCGAGGATGACTTTGTTTTGTTGCCTTAGCATGTGAATGGCAGTATTCTAGATTCAGATTCAGTAAGTCTGGGATGGCCAAGTACTTGGATTTTTTTAAGATGTCTACAACTGATTATGATGACTAAGGAAACTAAGGAAAGAGCAGGCTAGAGAGAGGTAGGTGAGGAGGGAATCAAAAGGTGTTTGGGACATATCCAGTTTTATTCCCCTAACAGACATCTAACTGGAGTTGTCAAGTGGTTAGGTGTACTGAGGTCGGGGGGAAGTCAGGACTGGAGAAGTAAAATTAGGAGTCATTCTAAATAAATATTTAAAGCTTTGACTAGATGAGATCCATAGAAGGAGTAAGTGTAAATCAAAGGAAAATCTAAGGATTGAGGCCCAGGACTCTCCATATGTAGAGGTCAAGAAAAAGAGGAAAATCTTGCCAAGAAAAACAAGAAGTTCCAGCCAGCAAGAAAAGAAAATACATCGAATATCATAATTGAAGAACATGTATTAAGAAGGGCATAATCAATAATAATTATCATAATAATAATGCTAAAAAGTTCAGGTAAAGAGTTAAAGTACTTGACATCTAAATCTTTTCCAGTATTGACCTTCTCACTTTCATTCTGCCTTTTGCCAGAAGTCTTCAGGGTTCTCAAACTCACCTCTTGGGGCCAATATCCACTATATCAACTCACAGAATCAGGATAACTCATCAGTGAAAACATATATGACATAAAGCATGTACATGTGAATCAAACTTGAGCTTATGTAACCAAAGACATGCCAAAATTCTCCAATCACTAAATGAAAAATCTAGAGCAAAGTTACTAACCTTTTTTTTCCTTTTTTGAAATCATAAATCCAAGTTACTCCTTCGGGAGTGTGGCGGGGGAATACGTTAATGTGAATACATATACATAAAAACAATCTGCACATAACTGTCATATATTCACAGACTCTATAAAACTATTCTGGTTAAGAATTCCTGATTTAACTTTCAGCTTTTGGCTCAGAGGAGGCCAAAGTGCAACTTTCTTCGGTCATCCTTTCTTTGGATGATCCGGGTTCATCTGACACCAGCCACCTCCGCCATGCTGCCTAAATTCAACCCCGATGAGATCCAATTCAACCTTAGATGCACCACTGGGGAAGTTGGTGCCACATCTGCCCTGGTCCCCAAGATTGGCCCCCTGGGTATGTCTCACAAAAAGGTTGGTGATGACATCACCAGGGCAACCAGTGATTGGAGAGGTCTGAGTATTGCAGTGAAACTGACCATTCAGAAAAGATAAGCTTAGACTAAGGTGGTTTCTGCCTCTGCCCTGATCATCAAAGCCCTCATGGAACCGCCAAGAGACAGAAAGAAGAAGGAAAACATTAAGCACAGCAGAAATATCACTTTTGATGAGATTGTAAACATTGCCTGACAGATGCTAGAGGACTTTCTGGAACCATTAAAGAGATCTTGGGAACTACCCAGTCTGTGGCCTGCAATGCCGATGGCTGTTACCCTCTTGACATCAACAGTGGTATAGTGGAATGCTCAGCTAGTTAAGTACTACAAAGGAAAATTTTTCAATAAAGGATCATTCGACCACCAAAAAAAAGAATCCCTGATTCAACATAATATTTATTTATTCTACTATGCTAATAAGAAGATCCTGATTTTTGCATTCTAGATAAGTAGTCCAAAAGAACACACTCATTACTGGTTGTGAATAAAAACGTAGTACATACATTTAATGAAAGTTCTGTAAATAACTGCAAGAGTAATTTTTAAATTTAAATTAGACTTACCACTAACATTTTCAGTTAAAATAAGGTGGAAGACCTGAGCAAAGGCATCAACATCTTTATGTAGCCATATGTCAGAAAGACAAGCATCCATTTCCTTTATTAACCATGGTTCAAGGCAGTTCACATCTTTTTCTGTCTTCAAATAAAAAGCAAAGATTATAAATCACCTACCAGCTTAACCTTTATTTGCGAGGAAGGTGAGATGGCCATAATGGCCACAAGAACTACTAACCATGTATTACAGCGTAGCTTTGACATAAATGTTTCTCATCTCATCACAAACATTATCACTTACAATACTACATCTTGTTCTTACACTCATCTTTTATCTGGGAATGGACTTGTCAACAAAGGAGTATGATCCAGTCAAAATACTCACTAAAAGCGCTTCTAATCAATGTTACTAAATATGCCTGTACATCCGTGGTTCTCTCTTCCAACTGCACATCACAGGGACCATCACCTGGAGCTTTTCAACACTGATGCCAGGTTCCCCTCCAGAGCAAGTACACTGGAATTTCTGGTGATGGATGCTAGATTCCATAGAGCTGTAAAAGTTCCTTAGATGATACTAATGTGCAACCAGGCTTTTAAGAGACACTAATTTAATATCAAAATACTGTTCACTGAACCAAACGGATGTTCCAAATACTAAATAGCAATTTGTAAATATTCTTTAAAAGTACTTTTGAAAAACTCTTGCATAGTTCACTTAGATGCTTTGGAACTGTCCAACAGTTTAGAAGACTGAAAGCTTATCTGCCTTGTGTACCTTCTCATGCTCAAAACAGTTTCAAAATTCTGTTTCAAAAAATGCAAAGTCCCTGCATCACACTAATCACCAATGCCTTTTTAAGAATTCTAAACCAGAATTAAAGATCAGAAAGGACCTAGGAAATCATCTAGTTCCGGTTTTCAAAGACTGCATGGAAACCAGGGTAGCAGTGGCCCCACCTGGGGGTGGGGGTGAAGAGCAAAGAATGAGCAAGCAAGGCTTCGATGAAACATTTCAATGGTAAAAAATTTTGTAGCAAAATAAAAAGAAAAGAAGAAGAAACTGAGGTCTACAGTGGGTAACTGATTTTATAAAGTCACACAACTGAGTGATAGTGAAAACACTGCTGGTATTGACTATTTGCTCTAATACCAAGTCTTTTCTCAATTTTCTCCTAACTTATCTTACATTGTTTAGCTTATAGGTTCTTCAACTTTTGAGATGATGAAATATCAAGCAATATAATTCAGCATAAAACAATAAAAGATGTTACTTTTTTTTTTTTAAGTTTTTCTGAAAAATGTGTTGTCTATGATAAACTAAGAGAACTACACTTTAATAATGCAGTAAAAATTATCTCATAAGATATTCTTCAAACTATACAATCTTCACTCAAAATATCAGTATGAAACCAGTGATGTCTTACCAGCTGACTGAAGACAGCATCACCGCCATCATCTAATAAATCATACTCTGCAGTCACACTTGGAACAGTTCTCTGCCTTTGAGACTCAGGCTTGAAAGTATTCTCTTGAGCTGAATACCATTCCGTAAGCGTGGTTTGTTGTTTCTCTTCTAAATTATTTATCAAAGAAAGAGTAAATAGATAACTTCTTTGCTTTTTGAAATATATTCCTGTCTTTAAAAATTAACTGAATCTGCAAATACTTAAAAGTTGGCCTTACTTTGAAGTTACTTTTTTAAAACATTAATTAGGAACACTAAAAAGAATGTGCTATGCTAAACCATAAGGACAAATGAAACTGCTTAAAAACCTCATCTATTCGTCTATTAGTAAGAAGTTTACTTTTATGTAAGGCCATAGTTCAAAGAACAGTATTTTAGCCATATAATAAATATTGTTAAAATCAATGACTAACATTCATATAACATTTTGCCGAAAACCATTTACTGAATGTCTACACCATGCTAGTTCTTTGAGATACAAGTTACATACAATTTTCTCTTTTCTTTCTTTTTTATTGAGGTATAGTTGATATACAAACTTATATTGGTTTCAAGTACATAACAGTGGTTCACCAGTTACCCATATTATTAAGTCATGACCCCCACTAGTGCAGTTACCATCTGTCACCATTGGAAGATGTTCCAGAATCACTGACTATATTCTCCATGCTATACTACAAAGCCCGTGACCAACTTTTATTAAGACTGAACATTTTTGTGCCTCTTTATCCCCATTACTCTCCCACCCACCTCAACCCCTCCACCATGGTAACCACCACTCCCTTCTCAGTCTGAGACTTCTACTGCTGTTTTGTTCATTTTGTTTTGTTTTGTTTTGTTTTTTTAGATTCCACTGATAAGTGAAATCATATCTGTCTTTCTCCACCTAACTTATTTCACTTAGTATAATACCCTCTAGGTCCATCCATGTTGTTGCAGATGGCAGGACCTCTTTCTTTATGGCTGAATAACATAATATTTTCATCTTCAAAAGTTTCAAGATGTAGGTGTTCTACAATTTATGCACTAGTGATTCAGCACTGCACTGTTTAATAGGTATTGCTAACTTTTTTTTCAAGTGCAAAACCCAAAGAAGTTTAGCTATTTGTCATATAGACTAAACAAAGGAATCAGAGCTTGAAGTCAAATCTTCCATCATGAATAATGTAGTTTAAAGTAAACTAAAAGAATCTAACCCTAATTCAAAAGTTCTGATATAGTGTAACTCATGATAAGAGACGTATATTTGATGAATGCTAAATCCAAAGCACAGATGCAATTCATAACAATATCAAGATTTGAAAACTTTGACATTTGTATCAAGACAAGCCTGTTAATACTCATGTTACTCTTCTCACTCCTCACAGCACTCCCATCCAGAGATATGCTGCAGCGTATCACACTCATGATACATGGCACATCCTATGTGTGGTAGCGCATACTCTCCTGTCCCCTTTAAACAGCAGTTGAATCTCTGGATACAGAAACACTCAACTTCCTCAACTCTGGCATCCACCCTCAATTTCTCTCTATAGGTTATCATTTCTGGACATAAACCAGAAGGCAAAAAGTACATTTGGGACAATACTCTTATAATACACAATTATATGCAAGAGAGAAATACTTTCAAGTGTCCTTGTACCTACAAAGTATAAGACTGGAGTACTCCAAAAAATCAATATCAGTAGTAATTTTATTCATATTTGTTTTATAATCAGCTTACCTCTCTGTTTTTCCTTTTTGTATTTTAACATTTCTTTGTTTGTGTATTCAGTAGTTCTTAAAATGTCTTCCAGAAACATTTCTTTTACTTCAAAGGGTATTCCCTGTACTAAATAACAGGAATTTTTTTAGTCACTTTGTATCTCAGAGATAGATCAAATAAAAACATGAGAACTTGGATTAAAATCCAAAAGCAGTTTAAGTCAACTGATCCTCATGATATTGCCTTTTAGATATAACTGAGATCTTTATTTTACAGAACCATTCACTTCTTGTTTTTTCCAGTGTTTATTATCTACTTATCATGTGTTTGGCATCATGCTAGGCACCAGGAATACAAATTGTAAACAGAAACAGAACTAGCTTCTGGCCTCTTGAAGCCAGCAATTTAGCAGAAGAGACAGACATTAGTCCCATAACCCAGAACATAAATGTAAAAATAGAGTTGTGAAAAGTTCTCTAAGTATAAAATACCATGACAGTACATAATGGGGGGATTGGACTGAGTCAAGAAAAGTATGCTCACTGAGAAGAAGAGGACCAAAAGAAGGGGGTAAACAAAATAGCTGAGCTACCTGGAAAGGAAAGAGTGTACAATGAAGAAAAAGCAGCACATGCAAAGACCCTATGGTGGGACAGAGCATGATGTTTTCAAGAAACTAAAGGGCTACCATAGTTGGAATATGGTGCGAGAGGGGGTTTTAAGCTCAGGAGAGTGTTCAACATCATTAGAATTCCACCTCAAAAAAGACCACTCTGGCTGCAGTAGGAAAATTGATCTAAAAGAGAACAGAATGGATGGAATAGACAAGGTACAAGCTGTTCCACAAGTTCAGGAAAAAGAGGAAAATAACTTGAATGAGACTGGTGATAGTAAAAATGGAAAAGAGACAAACTCTAGAGACAGTCAGGAAGTAAACTCACAAAACTCAGCACTAGACTGGCTATGGAGGAATGTTAAGGAAGGGTCCACAGTTCTTGGACATCTGGCTTTCAAAACTGGGGAGATGGTATCATTCTCTGAGGTAATGAAGAAAGTTTAAAGAGGCAAAGGCAGGAGTTGGGATTTGGTTTTAGACATGGCAAGTGTGAGGTGCCAAAACAAGCTTTCAATTAGCAAATGTATACATTTTATGTGCCTTATCCAAGAATATTATGAGAAGAAAGACTTTTAGGTTTGTGACTTAGGTGACTAGGTTGATGGTATGATTAACCAGAACAGGCAACACAGGAGAAGTAGATTCTGTAGCAAAGATTCATCTTTCAATTTGGGACACAGTAGAAGTGAACTGCTTATAAGATATCTAAGTCCAAAACTCTGGAGAACAGTGTGAATTGGAAGAAGAGATTCAGGAGTCATTGGGATAAAGAGAGAATAGAAGCCAAGGGCACAAATGGGAGCTTCCAGTGAAACTAACTATGCATCCCCAGGTACCTAGAAAGGTACAGCGTAGAGAAGAGGAGGAAAAACAAAGAAAGGAAGAGTGGAAGGGAAGATGAGTAAGTAAGAGGGGAAAAAAATGAATCAAGGGAATAATCCTAGAAAAATACCAGTATTTAAGCACCATGCAAAAGAAGAGAAGCCCACAAAGGAGATCATAAAAGTACAGTTTATAATATAGAACAAGACATAGGAGGCAGTGCTGCCAAACAATTATGGGATCTGAGCATTTCATTAAAAAAAGTGGGAGGCAACCATGAGAAATAACTAGAGAAAATTTAAGATTTTTACGTAAAATTTAAATAGTAGGCTTGGCAATTAAATCAGTATCAAAACAATACTGGTAAGAATGCACAAATCAACAGCCCCATACACTGCAAAAACGTGAATAATTTTGAGAAAGTGCAACGGCAAAACCTGTTAAAATTAAAATAAATACTCATTTACTCAACAATTTCACTTTCAGGAATCTATCCTTAGAAATAAGAGCACCAGTATATAAGGATATATATACAAGGATGTTCATTACAGCACTGTTTATGGTGGAGGGAAGGGAGGATCTAGAACCAATCTGCAGGTCCAAACATCAGAGAAACAGTTAAACAAATCATGGCATATTGAAATAGTAATGCAGCCACTTAAAATAACGAACTACAGCTAGAGCTACTGACCTGGAGGACTGTTCATGATGTACTATCATTTGAATAAAGTAAACTGCAAACTATTGTATAAGGTACATGCTTGTTTTGTAACCCTAATTTCTGTAAACCCAAAATAGATGTATATATTTGCATGTGTTGCATGAGCATGGAAACAGTTGAGAAAGGATATACACTAGGCTTTAACATCAAGTAATTTCAGGAAAGTAAGACATGAAATAAAAAGAGGATGAGGCAATTGTGAACTTTTTTCCTTCATATGTTTACACTATACCACTGAGGTGAACACACACAACCTTTTCAATTTTTGAAGAGGAATATCATAGTGTTTCAAAGATTGGTGGCAAAACAGTTCCGATTAAAGGACAAGGACAAAAATTACATGGCAGCATATATTCGTAAGTATATGGGAAGTTAACATGGGAGTGTCAATTACTCTTTCAAGGAGTCTAGCGAAAAAGGAGAAGCTATAGCACAGAATTTAAAAGGGAATACAGGCCAAAATAAAGAGAACTGGGCTCACGACACAATACCAGAGAGTTGTAGATGGAAAAGGAGAGGATGATATTATAAACAACTGATTAAGTATACCTCTGAGGAAACAGAAATGAATGCCCTCTACTTCAGAACATTCCCCAATTCCCATTACAAAAAACATAATCATGCCAAAAAGCATTCTTTCTTAAAAATCCTCGAAGAAATCTGATAATTTAACTTACTATATATTACTGGACAACTTCCAAAATATCTTATAAAAAGATTTATATCCAACGCAGCACTAGAAAGAATTAGTTTCAAAGTTGGGTGCTTTTGCAACAAATCTCTTAACTTTGTAAGTAAAACATCGCTAAATCGATCCCTTTCATGTACTTCATCCTGCAGAAAGCAAACAAACGAACAAGGAACAATTAAAACATTAAGGATGACCAAGTCTTTAAAGTTGTGGAGCTACTGGGTTTTATACTAATTCAAATTAAATATGGACAAGGCAAATAAGTGAAAATTCTGTCTTATGGAGAATTCAGAAATAATCAGACATTAGCAACCTGTTGTGGGTAACAAAGCACTACACTTTCTTTCACAGAATATAAAACCACACAAACTACAATAAATTCTGAATTAGTGGTGCCTAATTTAAAGTACTTTGATATATGCAAAATCTATTTATATATGCTTCTGTTGGCATTATGGTTCAGGTGAACCCTTGCACAAAATTAGTAAGTTTCTAAAAGCTACTTATTGCAAGCTTATAACAACTTAACCTAATTTTTCTCAGACAAAAACTGGATAAAAGCTTAAAATTATTTATAACTCAGTTGATCAGTTCATAGACTCACTTGATCAGCAGCTAGTTAATTTAGCAGCTTAACCATGAAGTTAAATTACTATAAAGTATGCCCCAAGACTGGGAAATAACATGTTAGCTAACAGGAATCAGATGACTAAGGCAGAAAAAAAGAAAACTTTCACCATTCTGGAAAACTCTAAGTAAATGTATCATTTTCATAAACAAAAGGCACTTATTTAAAAGCTATGTAGTTATTTTATTTTTCCTCATAAAACCTGATAGCAATAACTTTATTTAATACAAAGCATTTATTTCTAATAACTATAGGGAATAAGAAGTAACTTCTTCTTCTTATATTATAATAACCTGTTCTTATTATAATAACCTGTTCAAAAACACAAAACGATTCTCACTTATACCCTATCCTAAAAACAATGATATATTTAAATTTTAAGCAATCTGAGTTATTTATGGCAAATTCAGCAATATTCTTACCATAATAACATGTGTCACAGTTGACAATGTACTGTCTCCTGCCATCAATGTACGAAGCAATACCCCATTAGTGCAAAATGTCAGAAGTGTCTTTGGAGAAACCCTTTTTAGAAAATAAAAATAAAGTGCACAATTACAAATCTTATATGTAATTAAAACATGATCACATTAAATGCTAGTCTCAAATGTACTTCAATAAACGTTAAAGTTATTAATAGTGCACTGGTATGTATGCTTTCTTAACAAAGTTATGGAAATATGTACTTTATGCCTGACAATCTCACAAAATTTTTATTACCAACAGCCTTTCATTAATTGATAAAAGAACCATAAATAGATTTTTTTAAGACCTTAAATATTTTTTACTTGGGAAAAAAATATATCATAAATGAGATCAGATTTTTGAATTACTGCATCCAAACTATTGAGAACAAAGCATAGTACTACTTAACAAGAAGGTACGACTACTACTAAAACTAATCAATTCAGTCACTAACATTTATTGATTACTTACTATGAACTCTACACCAAACCTGTGCTCTAATGCTTTTATTAGCCCCATTTTATATGTGAGAAAACTAAGGCTCAAGAGGCAAAATAATTTGTACCTGATCATGAAACTGTAAAATGGGATTTTTATCTATGGCCCTTACTCTTCCTTAAACTATTTATTCAAAACCACACTAAGACATAACCTCAATGTCCTGTCATAGACTTACCTGGAGCAAAATGATCATCTAACTTTTCAACTAACACATTCCCTACATTTAGTGAAATACAAATATTTAGTCTTTCCTAAGAATAATAAAAGGCGACAGGAGAATCGTCTTTACCTGCTTTCTAATCGGATCTGGTAACCAATTGTTTGCCCAATCTTTTCTTTCCTCTCTGCAGCAACTCTTTCGGCCACAGCAATAGCTGCTAATCGTCTTGGTTGAGTACAAAATATACGGCAGGGTATACCATTTTCAAAGCAATCATCTAAAAGGAACTGAGGAATCTGAAACAAAAGTTTTGAAGTACTAAAAAATGACATGATTGCATATCCAGAAAACCCAAACCAGTAACAATGGAAAAAGTATTAGAACTAAAAAAGTTCTGTAACATGTCGACATATAATATATTTGTAAGATCAACAGCTTTCATATAACTAATAATACAGCCAGAAAATGTAATTTAAAAAGATCCTTTTCACACCAGTTAGGATGGCCACTATCCAAAAGACAAGAAATAACAAATGCTGGCAAGGATGTGGAGAAAGGGGAACCCACCTACACTGTTGGTGGGGATGTCAACTGGTGCAGCCACTGTGAAAAGCAATATGGAGGTTCCTCAAAAACTAAAAATAGAAATACCATTTGACCCAGCAATTCCACTCCTAGGAATTTACCTACAGAAAACAAAATCCCTGATTCAAAAAGACATATGCTCCCCTTTGTTTACTGCAGCACTGTTTAAAATAGCCAAGATATGGAAACAACCTAAATGTCCATCTGCAGAGGAATGGATAAAGAAGATGTGGTACATATACACAATAGAATATTATTCAGCCACCCATAAAAAGAAAAGAAATCCTCTCATTTGCAACAACGTGCAAGTATTATGCTCAGTGAAATAAGTCAGGGGGAGAAAGACAAATACCAAATGGTTTCACTTATTTGTGGAGTATAAAAACAAAGCAAAACAGAGGGAACAAAGTAGACTCATAGACACCGGGGGGAAGGTTGAGGGGAGGAGGAAGCGGCTTAAGGGGCACAATAATTCACAATCACAATATAGGTCAGTGATGGGGACAGTAGTACCGCACGGAGAATACAGTTAATGACTCTGTAACATATTACTACATTGATAATGACCACACTAGAGGGGGTGACGATTTAATAATATGGGTAACTGTTGAACCACTGTGTTGTATATTTGAAACCAACATAAGGTAGCGTATCAATGATATTTTAATTTTAAAAAATACCCTGTTCACAATAGCAGCTAAGCTAAAATATGGAAAACCAAATTCATAAAGAAATAGTTAAGGATTACAAAAAGAAGACTATAAAATACTACTGAAAAGCATAAAATATCTGAATATATAAATATGACATTCTTGAATGGGAATAATCAATATTGCAAAAATGTCAACTCTCTCTGTATTACTCTGTAAAGTCAATGAAACAACAATCAAAATTTCACTGTGATTTTTTTAGTCATGAAAAAATAGCCTAATACTAGGATTGCAGATACTTTTCTGTAATTAAATTCAAACAGGCCAGAAAGATTTAAAATAAAAAGTAAAAGTCTTCCCTAACCAATATTCCTCAACCAATATTCCTCCCTATAAAAGCAACTACTGTTAGTTTCTTATGAAGCCTTTCAAGGAAAAAAATATTCATACAATTTAGAATATTAATTATATAAACAGGTTTTTATTCACACAAATTATTGCACTTAATGTTTCTAATTTTCATATTTTGCTTAACACATCAGATCTACCTAATCCATTTTAACAGATGAATATTCCATTCTAGGGATGTGCTATAATTTAACAGATACAGCTACACATGAAATGATTTCCAGTTTTTTTAGGTTATTATTGATGCTACTGTTTGCTATTATAGAGACTACCACAGTGAAGAACATCTATCTCCACATACTTTTGCAAAGAAAAATATAAATAAATATATATCCTAAGCTGAAGAGTATCTAAGTTTAATTTGGGTAGGAAATTACCAAATCGTCCTCTAAAACAATTTATACTCCTACCATCAAAGCAGAAGATGCTGTTTTCCTACCACCATGCAAGTACTGGATATCAGTTTTTTAATTTCTACCAATCTGATAGTTGAAAATAATTCTTTCATTTTAATTTCTTTGAGTGAGAGAGCACCTTTACATGCATGTCTTAGCCTCTAGGATTTTTTTTAAAACTTGACTAGTTCATCCAGAAATGTAATTGAACACAAACTAAGAAATATTTAAAAGGAAAAGACAATGAAGAGGAGTATTACGCTATATACTATAAAACTACAAAAAAGCAAAAGTGGGATTCTGGTACAGAAACAGATAAAGACATAATAAAAATTCCAGAAAAATGCCCAGGTATTATAGAAACTTAGTATTTGATAAAAAATGGTATTATAAATCAGAGTGGAAAGGATAATTAAAAGTTATAGTGGAACAACTAGATAGTAATATGAGAAAAACAGTAAAATTTCTACCTAATATGATACAATTTACTAAATTTTGGATGGATTTTTAAAACTATAAATATATAAATATTAGAGCAAAAAAGATATTTTAATCTTGGAATAATTTTGTTAGCATGGCTCAAAGTCCTAAAAAATAGATTGAAAGATTTGACTAAACAAGAATGAAAAACCACTAAAACAAGATAGCACAAACAAAGCTAAAAACCAAACAAAAAAATTGGGAGAAATTATTTTTAGGATCTCTAACAGAAAACAGGCATGTATCCATAATACATAAAGAACTATTAAATATAAATCAAAAATTATTAAGCCAAAAGAAAAATAAGGCATAAATAAACAACTCAAAATATTAATAGATAGTAAGCAACTGAAAGACTACTCAACGCTAAGAATCAAGAAAATGCACATTGAAACATTATTTTTTGCTTATCAGATTGATAAAGGTAAAAAAAAATTATATCCATTGTTGCCCAAGCTTTAGGGAAATGGGAACTTTGAATATATTCAATACTATTTTAATACAATAACTCTTTTCTGAGTTAACAAACAATAACTAGTTAACTTAGCCGTTAAAATTTTAACTGCTATATTCTTGATCCAGCATCTCCACTTCTAAGAGTTTATCCTATTAAAATACTCCCACATAGTAACAAAGAAATATTAGGATACAACCTAAGAATTCTAAGTACAACAATATGATTCCTGCCCTGCACTTCCTAGCTATGTGAACTTGGAATATCTGTAAATTTTAGTTTTTATTCCTCACCTGTAAAAAGAGAAAATAAAGGGCCTACATATGTTGGGAATTTTCAGAGGTTTAAATGAGATTACTCTTGTAAAAGTCTAATACACAATAAATTGTCATTTTTTATCATTGTTACTATAAAAATTTTCAGCAATAGTATAAAATTGCTTTAAAAATAACCATATCTCTAGGTACGAACATAGAAAAATATCTAATATATATTAAGAGAAAAAAAGCAAGATGCAAAATGTCTGCATATTATTCCACCTTTGTGTTAAAAAAAACCATGTATCAGTGCTATGAAGAGAGTAAAAACAAAACAAAGACACATTTTCCCACCACGCAAAAAAAAGAACAGAAATACATACTTCAAGTTTCTGATGGAGAAAGTGGCAAGAGAGTTAGAAATATTTCACTTTCTACGTACTATATATATTCTTCTATTAAATGTTTTCTATAAGATCTGAGTTTTACACAGTGAATATGAATAATGAACATGAAAACTCAAAAGGCACTTAACTTCCTAAATACCTAATGACAATATGAAACTTACTGATGATATTAACTTCAAATTGTTATATTTATATTTCATAGAACAGAAACATTAGTCATTTAACTCCTTGAACAAGATGCAATTATTTCTTAAATTTAAGCCCATTCAACTAAGTATCTTTTTGAAAAGCAAAGAGCATAATTAAATTCTCAAATTTCTTCTCATACCTAATAAAATGATATACATACATAATTATGAAAATAGGTATATATAATTCTAATATATAAACATCATGAGCAAGGACATTCAAATAATTTTAATAAAAACATATTTATTATATTAATCAAAACTTTCATCCACCACCAAAAGACAAACAGCAACAAATGCTGGTGAGGATGTGGAGAAAGGGGAACCCTCCTACACTGCTGGTGGGAATGTAAATTAGTTCAACCATTGCAGAGAGCAGTATGGAGGTTCCTCAAAAAACTAAACATAGAAATACCATTTGACCCAGGAATTCCACTTCTAGGAATTTACCCTAAAAGTGCAGGAGACCCGTTTCAAAAAGACATATACACCCCTATGTTTATTGCAGCACTATTCACAATAGCCAAGAAATGGAAGCAACCTAAGTGTCCATCAGCAGATGAATGGATAAAGAAGATGTGGTACATATACACAATGGAATATTATTCAGCCATAAGAAGAAAACAGCTTCTACCATTTGCAACAACATGGATGGAGCTAGAGGGTATTATGCTCAGTGAAATAAGTCAGGCAGAGAAAGACAAGTATCAAATGACTTCATACATCTATGGAGTATAAGAACAAAGCAAAAACTGAAGGAACAATACAGCAGCAGACTCACAGAATCCAAGAATGGACTAACAGTTACCAAAAGAAAAGGGACTGGGGAGGATGCGTGGGGAGGGAGGGATAAGGGGGAAAAAGGGGCATTACGATTAGCACACATAATATAGGGAGGAGGGCACAGGGAAGGCAGTATAGCACAGAGAAGACAAGTAGTGATTCTATAGCATCTTACTACACTGATGGACAGTGACTGTAATGGGGTATGTGGGGGGGACTTGATAATGGGGGGAATCTGGTAACCATAATATTGCTCATGTAATTGCACATTAATGATACCAAAATAAAAAAATTTTTTTCATAATCTCTATTTAATATAATTGGAACTGCTACAGTTAACATCTACTGGCAAAATATACTCTAATCCTAAAACAGTTATAACAATCTAAGACAACCTGACAGATTCTTTGGTGTGACTACATGGAATTTCACTTAATCATAAAAGGACTCATGGTAAAGGAAATCTTATATATTTTCTCCAGATAAAAATTTCATCATGTTTTTAATTATTTAGTTTTACAGGCTCAGTTTTTTAGGGATAAAGAGTTATATTTCAGTGAAAATGGCTGAGTCCTACAAGTAAATACTTGGTAATATTCATAGTTAACCTCTCCTACCATCTTGTCTTACCTACTAAATTTATTAAACCAACCAATAAAACCACAGGAAATCTTAAGCAATTATCAAATGCAAGATTCAAATTCTATCTGAACCTCTATCAGAAACAAAGTAGTTCTACTATTTTAACAGCTAACACGTAAAACACAAACAAGAAAAGGTCATGGCAAAATAAAATAAAATCCAACTTTCATACAAACATAAAAAAAAAGGTCATATGATTGTGCCATACTTACTTCCAATCTGTCATCTATAAGTGAAACTTTAAAATAATGAAGTACTTTGATTCTAAACATCCAAATACTAATTCCATTCTATGGTTAACTTTATAAAAATTTCTTGTTGTTACTATTATTGCTTTTAATATAGCTGCTATACACAAAACACTATATTAGGCACTTTACAGACATCTCTAAACTTCACCCTGAATGGTAGCAATCATTAGTTCCATTTTACAAATGAGGTCTCTGAATCACATAGGCTTAAAGACTAGCCTAAAACCTCACATCAATAAATGAGGAAATTGGAATTTGAACTGAAGGTCAAAGTCCATGTTCCTTCCATGATGCCAAATCACATCCTCACCTCTATTTAAATCAATATCCAATGTACTAGTTTAAAAATAAATGTTTATAGTGTAGCACAGAGAACGCACATAATGGATCTGTGGCATCTTGCTGCACTGATGGACAGTGACTGCATTGGGGTATGGGTGGGGACTTGATAATATGGGTAAATGTAGTAACCACATTGTTTTTTCATGTGAAACCTTCATAAGAGTGTATATCAATAATACCTTAATAAAAAATTAAAAATGAATAAATAAATAAATGTTTATGTCTACAAACCCAATTTAAGAGCACCTAAATATTAAAACAAATACTAACAGAATTAAAGGGGGAAAGAGACTGCAACAGGAGCATTTTAGCAGACATTAACACACCACTCACACTAATGGACAGTTCGACCACACAGAAAATAAGTAAGAAAACAGAGGCATTGAACAATATATTAGAACAGATGGACCTAACAGATCCATCCAAAGCTGCAGGATACACATTCTTCTCAAGTGTACATGGAGCGTATTTCAGAAGAGATCACATATTAGCCCACAAAAAGACCCTCAAATTCAAAAAAATTGAAATTTTATCAAGCAGCTTCTCAGACCACAATGGTATGAAACTAGAAATCACTTACTCAAAGAGAACAAAAATCCTACAAACACATGGAGGCTAAACAACATGCTTCTAAATAATCAATGGACCAATGAACAATTTAAAATGGAGATAAGAAATATGTGAAGACAAATGAAAACAACAACTCAATAGCCCAAAACCTGTGGGATGCAGTGAAGGCAGTCTAAGAGGAAAGTACATAGCAATACAGGCTTATGTCAAGAAAGAAGAGCAATCCCAAACAATCAGTCTAAAATCACAATTAAAGAAATCAGAATAAGAACTAATGAAACCCAAAGTCAGCAGCAGGAGATCAGAGCAGAAATAAATAAAATTGAGAAGAATAAAACAATAGAAAGAATCAATGAAATCAGGAGCTGATTCTTTGAGAAAAATACACAAAATAGACAAACCCCCCAGCCAGACTTACCAAGAGAAAAAGAGAATGTATACATAATAAACAGAATCAGGAACAAAGAAGGAATAATCACAACAGATACCAGAGATATAAAAAGAATTATAAGAACACTATGAAAAAATTATTTGCCAGTAAATTGGACAACCTAGAAGAAAAGGACAACTTTCTAAAGAAGTACAACCTTCCAAGACTGACCCAGTGAAGAGACAGAAAATTTGAACAGACCTATTACCAGCAATTAAATGAAATTGGTAATCAAAAAACTACTTAAAAACCAAATTCCGAACAGACGGTTTCATGACTGAATTTTCTCAAACATTTAGAGAAGACCTAATACCCATCCTTCTTTTTTATTTTTTAATTCCTATCCTTCTTAAAGTATTCCAAAAGTAGGACAATAAGGAATACTTCCAAACTCATTGTATGAAGCCAGCATCATACCAAAACCAGACAAATACACCACAAATAAAAGAAAATATTATAGACCAATATCTCTAATGAACATAGATGCAAAAATCCTCAACAAAATATTAGCAAACAGAATTCAAAAATACATCAAAAAGATCATCCATCATGACCAAGTGGGATTTATTCCACAGAGGCAAGCACAGTACAATACTGTAAATCAATCAATATCATACACCACCATCAACAAAAAGCACAAAAATCACACGATCATCTCAATAGATGCTAAAAAGCACTTGACAAAATTCAACATACACTCATGATAAAAACTCAACAAAATGGGTATAGAGGGTTATATACCTCAACTTAATAAAGGCCATATATGACAAACCCACAACAAACATCATATTTAATAGTGAAAAGATGAAAGCATTTCCTCTAAGATCTGTAACAAGAAAAGAATGTCCACTCTCACCACTTTTATTCAACATAGTACTGGAGGTCCTAGCCACAGCATTCAGACAACACAAGGAGATAAAAGGCATTCAAACTGGTAAGGAAGAAGTTAAACTGTCACTATTTGCAGATGACATGATATTATACATAGAAAACCCTAAAGAATCCACCAAAAAACTATTAGAACTAATAACTGAATTCAGCAAAGTTGCAGGATAAAAAATTAATACACAGAAATCTATCACATTTCTATATACTAACAACAAATTAGCAGAAAGGGAAATCAGGAAAACAGCTCCATTTATAACTGCATCAAAAATAAAATACCTAGGAAGAAACCTAACCAAGGAAATGAAAGACCTTTACTCTGAAAATTATAAGACACTCAGGAGAGAATTTAAGGAAGACACCAATAAATAAAATCTATCCCATGCTCATGGATAGGAAGAATTAATATTGTCAGAATGGTCACCCTGCCCAAAGCAATTTACAGATTCAGTGCAATCCCTATCAAAATACCAACAGCATTCTTCAACAAACTAGACCAAATAGTTCTAAAATTCATATGGAACCACAAAAGACCCGAAACAGCCAAAGCCATCCTGAGAAGGAAGAAGAGAGCTGGGGGGATTATGTTCCCTGACTTCAAGCCCTACTACAAAGCCACAGTAATCAAGATAATTTGGTACTGTCACAAGAACAGACCCATACATCAATGGAACAGAATTAGATATAAACCCAAGCATATATGGTCAATTAATATACGCTAAAGGAGCCATGGATATACAATAGGGGAAAGACAGTCTCTTCAACAACTGGTGTTAGCAAAACTGGGCAGCTACATGTAAGAGAATGAAAATGATTATTGTCTAACTCCATACAGAGAAGTAAACTCGAAATGGATCAAAGACCTGAATGTAAGTCATGAAACCATAAAACTCTTAGAAGAAAATAGGCAAAAATCTCTGGAATATAAACATGAGAAACTTTTTCCTGAGCACATCTCCTTGGGCAAGGGAAACAATATAAAAAATGAATAAGTGGGAGTACATCAAACTAAAAAAGCTTCTGCAGCAAAGGACACTGTCAGTGGAACTAAAGGCATCCTACAGTAGAGAATTAATTTGTAAACGATTTATCCAAAAAGGGGTTAACATCCAAAGTATATAAAGAACTCATAAGCATCAACACCAAAAAAACATGATAAAAAAATGGGTGGAGGACTTGAACAGACACTTCTCCAAAGAAGAAATACAAATAGCCAACAGACACATGAAAAGATGTTCCACATTGCTAATCACCAGGGAAATGCACATTAAAACCACAATGAGATATCACCTCACACCAGTTAGGATGGCTGCTATCCAAAAGACAAGAAACAACAGATGCTACTGATGTAGATAAAAGGGAATCCTCCTATACTGTTAGTGGGAATGTCAATTGGTGTAACTACTGTGCAAAGCAATATGGAGGATCCTCAAAAAACTAAAAACAGAAATACCATTTAACCCAGTCATTCCCCTCCTAGGAATTTACCCAAAGAAAACAAGATCACAGATTCAAAAAGACACATGCACCCCTATGTTTATCATAGCACTATTTGCAATAGCCAAGATATGGAATCAACCTAAGTGTCCATTGATACGTGAATGAATAAAGAAGGTGTGGTACATAAAAGGAAAAGAAATCCTGCCATTTGCAACAACATGGATGGATCTAGAGGATATTATGCTCAGTGAAATAAGCTAGGTGGAGAAAGACAAATATAAAAAGATTTTACTCATTTGTCTAGTATAAAAACAAAGCAAAACAAAAGGAAAAAAATAGCAGTAGTCTCACAGACACCAAGAAGGGACTAGCAGTTACCAAAGGAGAGGGGTTAGAGAGGGTGGGGAGGAGCGAGAAGGGGATTAAGGGGCACTATAATTCGCAGCCACAGTATAGGTAGGTCATGGGGACTTTAGTACAGCACAGAGAATACGATTAATAACTCTATAACATCTTACTGCATTGATAGTGTCCACAATGGGTGGCTGAAGACTTGATAATATGGGTAAATGCTGAACCACTGTGTTGTGTGTGTGTGTGTATTTAAAACCATGATAAGATTGTATATCAATGATAATTTAATTAAATAAAAATATTTAAAACATTTCCATTTTATAAATTCTGAAAATGTACTCCCAGGAATCATTTATTTCTGAAATAACCATTAAACTAGAAGCTTTTTTTTCCCATTAAAATATATGTACTATAAATTTTATATAAACTATCACATAGGAAAAAAACATTTTTTTCTCCCATAAACACAAAGAAGAAACAAACCTGTGTAGTCTTTCCAGACCCAGTTTCTCCTACAATTAAAACTACTTTATTTTCCTTAATTATTTTAACAATTTCTTCTTGTTTCTCAAACACTGGCAGAGACTGTCTGAAAGAATCAAATTCAGATTCCCCTCTTTTCACTGGAATCTGAGGTATGCCATTGTTGAGTCGCCCACTTGTCTTGCTCACTTCCCGGTTTTCTTTGAAAATGAATACAAGAACAAAAAAATTATGATCAACATTTTTTCAAAAGTGTGAAATGTAAGGAATAAGTATTTCCAATGTAATTCTGCTCAAGTGTTTTTTCTCTACTCCGTCTACATAAAGTTAGCAAGCAATCCTTCAACTATTGTACTCCTATACCTAAAATTCTTAAAGAAGATGATATAAATTCCAGTATCAACTAGAAAGCAAATTTCTCAAATATTTCTGGCACATGATGTTTACAAATGAGCAAAATTCAATCATCCAATAGCCATTAAAAATAAAAAACAATTTTCATACCCTAAGATGATTTTCAGGCCTGTTTCTATCAATAATGACACAGAGAATCAAAATTTTATAGTAGGAAACAATGTGCATTATACTTCATAAATCTGTTATATACAATATGAAAACACAAACATAACCCATATGTTTAAACATGTAAGACTATGTGATCAAATAGAATAATACATGTAAATGTAAGATCCTAACGCTTAACAGATTTCCTAATAGAGCATTTTAGCCACATCTGCATCTAACTGAGCAGAGAGGAATAAAAAAGAATATTCTTCACATAACTCAAAATATTTTTGTGTGTGTGTATCTAAAATTGAATTCCTTGATAAGCAGGGCCATGTATTTTCTACATTCTGCAAACCAGTTCCAACAATAGAAATTACGCAAATTCTGTCACTTAGGTAATAAATAATTTTCTCACCAGGTAATTTACTTTTCCAGACAATGACATTACAATTTCATTTTATAACCTAAATGTTTTATCTGCTTTTCATCAAGTTAATGTACTGATACAATACCTCTGTACTTTCTCTTATCAAAAGTTAATGCCCTAATTCAAAATCTTACTCATTAGCGTGTCATGGCAGTGTAATAAAAGGAAAGTCCAGACCTTGGAGTCAAATCCCAGCTCTGTAGTTTACTGGCTGGTTGAATGGCCTTGAACAATTTATTTAACTTCTCTGAACCCCAGTTTCTTCACCTGTGAAATAATGGAAATTCTTACCGTGCAAGGGTTGCAATGAGGCCCTCTATAGTTTAGTATACTGCCTAGCACACAGTAAGTGCTCAATAAATGGCAGCTATTATGATGACACTTAAAAAAAAACTTGTTTTCTCGCTTCATGATGTGTCTTAACATGTTTCATTCCAAAATTTTCACAACTCAATCGTTTCTAACAGACCATTCAAATTGAAAAGCTTATTTGACCACAGTTTTTAAAAATAAATTTTAAATGGAAAAAGAACAATTAAATAATAGGATAAACAAGGAAGCTCCCCAGAAAATACATACCAGCTTCAACTGCAAACACATTTCCTCTTTCTGTTTTAGGCAGAAGTTGAGTACGCTCTTTACTGGTGATGGGATATCTTTGAATTAGGCTCCTAACAGCATGTTTTGTATTATGAGTCAAATTACAGGTCATCATTGCATGAGCTGTTTCTGATCCATCTTTCTTCTTCACAGTTAGGTATCTATTTGCTCCCTTTCTGAATATTAAAAAAAATCATTTATTTACTACATATAGTCAGTTTGTTCACATATGATGTATGCCTAGTTAGAAAACACGACTCAAGCAAAACATTGAAAAAATCAAAATGCTTTGGGAGGAGATGCTGAAAAATCCAAAAAAATTCGATGAAAAGGGGTTTGGTGCTAAAGTAGCCACAAGACCATTTTCAATTAGAAATTCAAAATGCTGCAAATCCAATTCTAAATCAGCAAAAATGGTCTACTTATCCATAAATGTTAAAATCTGTCTTAGCAGACTTTATGGTGGATGAAACATCACCAGTTAATACACGTTGGGCAGCATATAGAGAGAAAGGGAAAACCAATCTGACCAACAGAAACTAAAAATGATAATGAAAAAAGTTATGGTTCACTGTCCAGACTAAAATATCCTACTGCATGTTCCCACCGTATGTGGTAATGTCACATTCCCATGAAAACCTGCTAAGAGAGCCAAGTTTAGTTCTTGGACCAAAACAGCATAAAATTAGCATTACCGGTAAGTATTTTCAGAAGCTAACTGTGACAGAAATTTTTTTTTCCCAAAGCTTCTGGCTCTACCCGTCAATTATAAGGTAATGATAATTAATAACTGTTCAAATTATTTAATATAGGTTATGTCTGTTTCTTCAACTGTTACAAGACTGATCACATCTTTTATGGTTTTTGTAGCTCCAAAAATACAAACTACAATGTCATACACACAGCAAGTCCTCAAATGTGTTTTGAATGACTTAATAATACATGTCTATAACCTAGTACAATATACCTCAGGCTCTAAAAGCACACCAACCTGGGTTTTAATCCCCGTGCTACCATTTACTAGCTGCAGGACTATAACCAACTATTTAATAGCTCTGAGCCTAAGATAAATAACAATACCTGCCTCAAAGGCCTATTCATACAATTAAATATGACAATGCATGTGAAGGACAACATCTGTTACAGAATAAGCACTCCATAGATGAAAGCTAAAAATAAGTAAGTGAGAGCTAGTATAATTGTAGTCCGGAAAAAATAACATTTCTTATATTTAAAAAAATGTTACCCAAAATATTTAAAATGTTTTACCATTTGTTAATTTCACTGTATTATAGAAATGAGCAATGAAGCCACAAAAACAATGAAAATTACATGCATAGTTTTTCCTAATTAACACTAGATTTAAAATTTTTCAAACAGTATCTTCACATTAAGTTTCATATAACAGTGGAGATTAACCTACACAGTTTTTGCTATCTAAGCTTTCTTTTTTTTTTTATAATTTTTTCTTTTTTTTTTAATTTTGGTATTATTAATCTACAATTACATGAAGGACATTATGTTTACTAGGCTCCCCCCTTCACCAAGTCCCCCCCACATACCCCTTCACAGCCACTGTCCATCAGCGTAGTAAGATGCTGTAAAATCACTACTTGTCTTCTCTGTGTTGCACAGCCCTCACCATGCCCCCCCACACACTATACATGCTAACTGTAATGACCCCTTTCCTTTTCCCCACCCTTATCCCTCCCTTCCCACCCATCCTCCCCAGTCCCTTTCCCTTTGGTAACTGTTATTCCATTCTTGGGTTCTGTGATTCTGCTGCTGTTTTGTTCCTTCAGTTTTCCTTTGTTCTTATACTCCACAGATGAGTGAAATCATTTGGTACTTGTCTTTCTCTGCCTGGCTGATTACACTGAGCATAATACCCTCTAGCTCCATCCATGTTGTTGCAAATGGAATCTAAGCTTTCTAAGTGGAAGATTTCAATTTTTGGAAACTCCCTATTTTGAATGCTTTAATGAATTATAAGTTTTCTATGCTGTCATCTACTACTTGAAGTGCTTAGTGATCCTTAAAACAATGACATAAATATGATATAATTAAATGTAACCTGATCTAGAAATTTTAGTTACTCATTGCATGGAGATCACAATTACTGGATTCTAGAGATGGTCTCTGAAGTACATTCTTTTCCCATGGACCTTTCTGAAACTTCAGCACAGTTGTTATAGATTTAAGTCATTCTGTGACATTTACTTCATAAAATGTTAACTACAGAAGGCAAGAAGTGTGCTGAAATGAGCACTAATGCAAGAGTTAGGAGGATTTTGTTCTGCTAGTAATAATCTAGCTATGGTATCAAAAATAAACCATCTTACTTCTCTGACATTATATATTAATTTAAACATCTCTACCATTTCTACCAGCTCCAAGATGCTTCAATTTTCTTAAAAATCATCTCCAGAAAGTTTTCCTGTATTTCACCTTTTCTTTTATTCATTCAGTCATTCATCATATATTGAGTGCCTACATAATGCCAAGCATTATATATCATTCATCACATACTGAGTGCCTATATAACACTAAGCATTATGCTGGTAGGTGAAATTATAAAGCTGACTAAAATATACTCTTTCCTCAACAATTTCACAATTAAAATAGTGGGCCAGATTGAAATTTTTCTAACACAGGTTCACTAATAGTAATAATACAGAATTTATGCATAAAAATAATTTATACTGGGCAGGGGAAACAAAAGCAAAAATGCACAAGTGGGACTACGTCAAGCTGAAAAGCTTCTGTACAGCAAAGGACACCATCAATAGAACAAAAAGGTACCCTACAGTATGGGAGAATATATTCATAAATGACAGATCCGAGAAAGGGTTGACATCCAAAATATATAAAGAGCACACGCACCTCAACAAACAAAAAGCAAATAATCCAATTAAAAAATGGGCAGAGGAGCTGAACAGACAGTTCTCCAAAGAAGAAATTCAGATGGCCAAGAGACACATGAAAAGATGTTCCACATCGCTAGTTATCAGAGAAATGCAAATTAAAACCACAATGAGATATCACCTCACACCAGTAAAGATGGCTACCATCCAAAAGACAACAACAAATGTTGGCAAGGTCGTGGAGAAAGGGGAACCCTCCTACACTGCTGGTGGGAATGTAAATTAGTTCAACCATTGTGGAAAGCAGTATGGAGGTACATCAAAATGCTCAAAACAGAAATACCATTTGACCCAGGAATTCCACTTCTAGGAATTTACCCTAAGAATGCAGCACTCCAGTTTGAAAAAGACAGATGCACCCCTATGTTTATCGCAGCACTATTTACAATAGCCAAGAAATGGAAGCAACCTAAGTGTCCATCAGTAGATGAATGGATAAAGAAGATTTGGTACATATACACAATGGAATATTTAGCCATAAGAAGAAAACAAATCCTACCGTTTGCAACAACATGGATGGAGCTAGAGGGTATTATGCTCAGTGAAATAAGCAAGGCGGAGAAAGACAAGTACCAAATGATTTCACTCATCTGTGGAGTATAAGAACAAAGAAAAACTGAAGGAACAAAACAGCAGCAGACTCACAGAACCCAAGAATGGACTAACAGTTACCAAAGGAAAAGGGACTAGGGAGGATGGGTGAGAAGGGAGGGATAAGGGTGGGGAAAAAGAAAGGGGGCCTTATGATTAGCATGTATAATGTGGAGTGGGGTGGGGGCATAGGGAGGGATATGTAACACAGAGAAGACAAGTAATGATTCTACAGCATCTTACTACACTAATGGATAGTGACTGTAATGGGGTTTGTGGGGGGGCCTTGGTGAAGGGGGGAGTCTAGTAAACATAATGTTCTTCATGTAATTGTAGATTAATGATAACAAAACAAATAATAAAATAGAAAAAAAATAAAAGTAAAAAAATAACTCATACTAAGCAGGTATGAGTGCTTAGCCATTACCACTTAAAATGTACTGAATTCAGTCTGAACAAAGATTGGGAGGGGCAGAAAGATAATATCAACTTGATGATTTTTATGTTTTAGTAAAAGATTCTACTTGTGGCTATTAGTGCTTATTCCTACCACATTCAGCAACACAGTGACATACATGCAATAAAGTGACTAGTGAAATTTTTGGCAAAATATTCACCTTGTCATTGTGAGGATGGTAACATTCAAAAAAGAGATTTGTCCTACTATGTAAATACATTGAGATCTCATGCTTTCATTCCATATTATTAACTGACACTACCCTTTAAAGGAAACCATAAGAATCTCCTTTACAAAGCAAAATTAAGTAGAAACTAGCTGCATGATGTGGAAAAGCCCCATATGCAATGTTTAAATATAAAAGCAAATATACTAAAATTACAAATAAGAATGTAACTTCTAACTTTCAAAGGGTGAAAGTAATCAATACATGCTCTAAGTTTTAGCATATCAATGGCTTTTCCTTCTACGTAAAATGATGATACAACTAATCAATTTGATACAATTTTAATACTAATTTATCAATTTACACAATGAATGGTGTAATGAATATTTAACTCAAATACAACCCTATGCCTCACTATTCCCCACTTTCCAAATCTGTGAACAGTTTAAAATCAGTTAAAGAGCCAAAATATGAAATGACTTCTTAAAGAGCTCACAACCACCAAGAAACTAATGTCCTTAAAAAAACACATTCATCTGATGTCTAGTAGAAGCCTAATTTCTTATCTCCTTAATTTATACTTGTTAGGCAGAAAGATGCAAAGACCTAATGCCAAACCATTTTCTCCCTAATATGCAATAGAAAATTACAAATTTATTAAAGTTTGCATCATACTAATTTGCACTTTTTTATGATTACCTAGAAATTAATAAACCAACCATTTAATTTTGTCACTAAACATGGTTGCTTTCAGGTCATGAAAACTATCTTATAGTACATCTGTTCTTTCTGTGACTTAGTGGACTGTGAGAAACTTAAAGAGATGAGACCTACTTAATATTTCTGTTTTAACTCCTCACAACTCCCAGGATATTGCTATAAACTCTCTGTGAACATCAAGAATTAATTAAACATTAACTATGTTCAAATACTGGCTCTGCCACTTGCTGGCTGTGTGCTCTCAGAAAAATTAACCTCTCCAAGCTTGAATTGCCTCATCTGGTATACAGGCACCAGCTGTTAATAACAGACCCTACTCTGTTAGACTATTGTGAGGATTAAGAGATAACTACTCAAAGCACCTAGCAGAATGCCTGTTGCACAACAGCATTTAATAAATGTTTCCTGCTGTTATTATTATTGGGCACTGCAGGCTTTTTCTTTCAACGAATATCCACAAATACACTTAGGGAGTTCAGCACTTTTAATCCATTTTTCCTATTTTAGGTAGGAGAAAAGGAGAAGTGCAATATGCAACCTTCCAAGGCAAGAGGCAAAAGAGGTAGCATCCCAAATCTGAAAAGGGGGGGCCTTCTTGAAGGGTAGAGCCCCCAAGGCAGGGTAAGCAGAGTACACGGATACCTACAAGCAGTGAATTCAGGCATGACAGGTTAAGAAATTCATATTTGGAAAAAAACTTTCATATTATTTTATATTTTCTCTTTCCACAAGTTTTAGTTCATTTTGTAAATTTCACTATGTCTAACTTGTACTAAGAAGAATAGGAAAAAGATTTTGTTTTGCTCATGAGCAAGCCAAAGACTCTGCTCTTAAAACCAAAACACAGTGACTTCAATTGAGGAAAAAAGGAAATTATAAGGAGGTGACATTTTTGGTACAAGAAAATCTAAGTAAAACTTCAAAGAAAACTTCAGAATACACTAAAGAACATATAATGGGCGTGTTACTCCTACAAGAATATTTTCACCGAAAGAGCAATTATAAAAAAGTGGTCAATTGCAAACTAAATTCAACTCCTGGTGGGGGAATAGGGAGTGAGAAACAAAATCCAACACACACGGCTTCATTTTGAAAGAAAGCAGATCAAAAAGGAAGAAGTGATCCCCCAAAAATTGTAAAATTTGTAAAAACAAATTGTAAATTATCACACAGTAAGTCTAGAATCTATTTTTAAAAACCTTGTAAGAAGTGCAAAATAAACTACTGAAATTACAGAATCTTAACTAAAACAAAGAGATTAATGCCTTCATATTTTACATTTAAGAAAAAGGCCTTTAAAGGTAAGGGACATGACGCTGAGGCAGTGACAAAACAGGAGCAGAATCTAGGTTTCCTGCCCTTTCCTCCACATTCAAGTATGGATTAAGGAACTGTAATACCAGGCACAAAAGAAAAAAGACAGAAAAACTAATTTGCTAAATTGATAAAGTTACTTGGAGGCTAAAAAAAAATGTTTACTCAAGGGTGAACAGAAAATCCCATGAAATATAAGTCAGTAGTATAATACAAATTCTCATATAAATGAAAAGGATTTGAGACACGATACTCAAAATGATTTATTTAGTTTAATTTACATATGTGAAAAGAAGGAAAATCATTTGAAAAATCATAAGGACCTCTAGATACACACTGTGCTCAGTTTGCTCAAAGACAAGGAGGAGAAGGAAAGAGCCAGGCAATTTCTTAAGAGGGTTGGTGGAGCACTGGGCTTAGGTATCAGGACTGAGTAACCAGGACTGAAGTAAGCCTTGCTTCCCACAGCATACTTTTCCTTTTCCTCTCTGTCTCCTCAGTGTTTCCTCATCCCGTTTTTTTGTCCTGATAAATCCTTTCTTGTTCTCCTCTTCCCCAGATGTTTCTCCATTCTGATCATCCTTTAAATGATCATGCTACGGAACAGAACTAGAGGTAGTCTATTCTAACGAACTGCTTTTCTAAGAGTAATTTCCAATGGTCATTTCTAAGTTAACTGTTCAAAATTCAAACCCCATATAACCATGGAAATAATGCCACTGCAAAACTGTACATTTATAACAGATGTCTTCTAGTGCATACCACATCCTCTTAACCCCAAACAGCTCTGAAAACTGAAAGACTTCTGTAAATTTGCAGCAACTTTATTTGGCAGCAAAGTCTGATAAAAGGGACATGAAGCTATTTCTAGTCTTTATTTACTTTAGTGTGAATATTCATACATTTTCTGGCAGAAATATTAATGTGTTTAAATGTGATGGCTATACCTTATTAGGAGTATTACATAACATATTGCAAAAGTACAGTACTGCATTTCTAAAATCTGAAAACTGAATCTTAAAACATATTTGGTCCATATTTGGTTTTTAGATAAAGGATTAGCACTCTCTTTTTATTTTCAAGTGCAGTCTTTTACCTGTCCAAGGGACTGTACTATGGGTGTGCTCCAGAACCTCCCACTGTTCCAGCACTGGCCTTAGGGATATTCAAAACGCATTCACCTAAACGAAATCCCCTGTCTCAGTCATTAACAAATCACTGTGGTGGGTACTCATATCCAAGATACTCCTATATAAGCTACTTTCATCTTAGGACCTTCCAACTATTTAATTATTAATATATCACTTAATAAAGTTTTGTTTTCTCTCTTCTTAACCTAAACACTGGTAAACTGAAATTATATCTTTTTTTTTTCCCCTGTGTGGTTCTCAACAGTTTGGCAATACCTAGAAGAGTTTTGGTTTTCACAATCGGGAATGGCAGTGTTGCTACTGGGTAAAGACTAGGTATGGTGCCAAACAGCCTCCAGCGCACAAAGGCACCATCCACACTAAGGAGCTGATCCAGTGCAAAATGTCAGTGCTCAGAGCCAATACTGACAACCCCTCCTGTATACCAATCCCACCATCCTTCCTCCCCAAATTAAATGGCTCCACAGAATTTTAGAGTTCTTCCATTTGTCTGGCTTAGATAACTTTTCCCCCTACCGATCAGTGAGCCTTAAAAAATATATATAGTTTCCTCTGGTTCCATTTTATTTAATCACTTCTAATCATCAGATTCTTGAGTTAGCAGGAAAGAAAACAGTGAACATTTGTTGTAAAGTACAGTACAGTAACAGTAAAAGATAAATTCTGCAAATAATTGTACTTATTATCTTTAGTCCATCCAGTGTTAAAAACACAAGAGACTTAGTTGCTATGCAAAATATTTTTCTCAAGCAATCAACTTCAACTTTTATGCTATTTTTTCTTACATCTTAAAATTTACATTTTTTTTTCTTTTTGCCCCTAGAGAACATAAAAAAGGGGGATAGGAGGAGGAAAAGGAAAGAGCTGATACAGATATGAATCAGCTTATCTATATGTAAAATAATTAAGGATGTGAACCTAAAACAGTAACAAATATTTAAATGTAGTCAGAAATATTTCTCTTTTTTTGGTAAATAATTTTTTTGAATAAGCAAAGCTATCAGCTTACCCTTTACTTTTAGAGATCAAACCAAGAGACTGACTCAATCGATGAATAAAGGCTCTTTCAGTACTGGTAAATGAAGACGGAAATTCCATTTCTACATGGGAAAAAACATGAAGTACCTTTTAGGGATAGGGAATTTTCTTTCAAGGTGCTTCAATATACATACATAGATACAAAATATGAAAAAGTCATACAAGCACATAATCAAATTTATATTTTATGTGAAAAGTAGATATTAATTCAACAACTACCAAATGTCTACCAGAGTTATGATATTAATAAAAATTAAACCTAAATGTGGTAAAGGACTGTAATATTCACCAAAGATTACTCTCTTATTTGTGCTGGAATCTTGAGTTGGTATGATTACTGATGAACACATTTTACTATTTTAACTTAGTCCTTACTTGCTTCACAAAGTGTTTCCTTCCATGATGAGGTATGCTCAAGCATTATGAATGCTCAACATCCAATTCCATTTCTTTGCCTTCAAAATTATATAGAATTCGTATTTCACTATACTGAATTGGATTTGTTGTTAATAGGTGCTGAGGCTTTCTTTACCTTTGCTTAAGGTACTCCGTTCAGGTCATCCCAGTTTGGCGCCGTAAGCTTCCAGAGTAAGGGATCCCCTATTTAGGCCAGCCAATCGGAATGAGCACTCAATATATTGTACTGATCAGCACAGGTCAGCCGTATCAGCACTGTGTGCACCCAAGAAGCTTTCTAAGCTTAAGAGGTGTGGAAGACGTTTCATCTACAAAGTAAGTTTAACCCTTTGTGTTAGCGTTGATGCTTCTAGAATTTAAACAAAGCACTACATAATGCCAGTGCATCAATTTGTCTGGCTATCTTCCCTTCTACTTCTGTAGCTTAAACGTGCCTGGGTTAGGGCTACCACAACCTCCTTTAAAAAATAAAAAAAAAAGAGGGGAGGCTAACAATACCTAAGAACTGGTGGCTTAGCCTCCCCAACTTGTCAGAAAGCCTCTCCCTAGGGAAAGAAACGCCTCCTGCAAGGGAGCCTACCTGACTCTCCACCTTCTGATTCTAGGTGAGCGCGATCCGCTGGACGCCGAGCTCTTCGCAACCCACCCGAGCGCTAACACCCGCGGCCCAGGGCCCACCCCGCCTCTCTGAGGCCGGCTCCAGCGGGGCCGGCTGGGCGGCCCAGGTCTTCCCTCCTTCCTCTCAGGCAGCCCCTTCCACGGGTGTCCGGGCTCAGGGGAGGTGAGGCAGCCGGCGGGGTCCCCTTCAGGAACCTTACCTCTCTCATCCCCATATCGGAAGCGCTCCAGAGCGATACTAACTGCGATCTTCACCTCCTCATCTATACGAACGTCCTTCAGCCCCTTGGCCCGGCCTCCGCCCCCAGGGCCACACAGAGTGGGGACGCCCCCGTCGCCGCCAGCGCTCGGAGCCGGCGGCCGCGGGGAAACGCCGCTCGGCCTGGACATGGCTCTGCGAGGTCCTCCCCGCGGGAGAGCGGCCGTGCTTGCTTGCTGACGACCAACGACAGGACCACTGGGCGGCAGGCGCTGGGCCGGGGGTCACCAGAAATCCTCTAGTCACGACTGCCGAGGAGAAGCCGGCGCCACTAACACCCGAGCGAGACGCCGAGCGCGGGCGTGATGACGTCACCAAGGCCGCCGGCGCCCGTGACCTCAGCACGTCGGCCGCCCCTCTGCTCCAGCCGCTACAGGCCGGACTCACGCCCCTCCGCGGGCTGCTTCTCCCAGTCAACTCCCTCCGTACCCGCACCGAGATGCTCTCGTTCATCCCTTTATTTAGTCCCTCGTTTGGCTAGGCCCTTCATTAATTAATTCAGTAAGCGCGTGTGGCCTTCCCTATGTGCCGGTAGGCACTTTGCTACCCCCTAAATACACCTTGGGGAACCAGACCTGGCTCTGGCCCTTATGGAGTTTGCATTCTAGTGGGGAGTTGCCAGATTAGCAAACAAAAATACAGGACGCCCAGTTTATCTATATTTCAGACAACAATTTTTCAGCATGCATATTTTCCCATGCAACATTTGGGAACACGTAAGGAATTATTTATTACCTGAAATGCAAATTTAACTGAGCATCTGTATTTTATCTGGCAACCCTGAATGGGAGTGACTGACAATAAACAAGTAAATGATTAAATGATACTTAATTAGTGCTATATGAGATGATGGAATCAGAAGGTCTAATCTTTTAGTTTGGGAAATCAAGGGAGATTATGAGAATTTCCACTTGCTTATATCCACTGACATAAACAATCCCATTCACCCTAACTCCTTCCATTTTGGTCTTATGATGTGTTCTCCAGAGCACAACCAGAGTGATCTTTTTAAGAACATAAGCGAGGTAGGCTTTTATGTAAGCATACATAAAGCACTCCTAAAGTTTCCCATTGCAACTATAAAAGGCCCTCAATTCCTTACCATGACCCTCAAGACCCTGCTTGATCTGGCCTCTGCCTCCTTCCATGAATCTCATCTCCACTCCTCTCATACTCACAGTGCTCAAATGTACTCATTTTGATCTCCCCTGAACAGATCAAGCTCATTACCGTGGGGGTGGAGGGTTGGAGAGTTTCCCCCTGTACAGGAACAAAACCAGTATTTCATATGGGTGCCTCTTTCTTACCATTTAAGGCAGGATTCCATCCCTTACCTAGACAGGCTCTCTCACATTGTTCTGTTATCATTTACTACAATTTGATTATTTTATTTGCTCTTCCCACTAGAATATAAGCTGTTTTTAAGAGCAGAAACCTGATCATGGTCATCATTGTTTCATCTGTAGCTAAAACTGCACAGATACACGTGGTTGGCCTTATATTAGAATCTGGAATTTGGATTGGTCATCTCTATCCTTTGAAACCCTTCTTCATAATCCTTGACCTCCTAATCTCTTTGATTGGCCACTAGAAAAAGTTCTGAATAAGTAGAAATAGATCCTATATCCTGGCCCTGGTATGGTTACCAGTGAGCGAATTGTTTAAGCATTGACTACTACCTTGATCCTTATGTATCCTAATTTCCTTAACTGTACAATACTAGTAATTGCCATTTATTCAATGCCTAGGGGCACTGTCTTCATTTTCCCAATCCTCACAAAACTATATGAAGTAGTTACATATTCTCATGATACAAATGAGAAAACAGGCTGCATGAGGTTTAAATAACTGGCCCAAGGCCATGCTGTTGTTAATCAACTAGGTAGGGATGGAAACCTACCTAGACCCAGCCAATCAAGAAACCTAGATTTATTCCAAGGTAAAACACAGATAGTAGATCATAACTGGATGCACCAAATATATTGTGACACAACTGAAAACATTTCACATGGGGTCAGAAACATACTGCTTTCAATCTCACTCGGTAACTTCTTAGTTCCCCATTTATTGGTTGTATCTTTAATGAGCTTTGTGGACTGACTACTTACTTTGCCCTGTGAGCTTCAGATTTCTAAACTGCAAATAGGTCTATTTAATACTCATTTATAGGATTGTTGTGAATATGACATAACGTAAAAGTATCAAACACTGATTTAATGTTGGACTTCCTCCCATTCTTTTTTTTTGTTTTTGTTATCATTAATCTACAATTACATGAAGAACATTATGTCTACTAGGGTCCCCCCTTCACCAAGTCCCCGCCACAAACACCTTTACAGTCACTACCCATCAGCGTAGTAAGATGTTGTAGAATTACTACTTGTCTTCTCTGTGCTGCACAGCCCTCCCCATTCCCCCCCCACATTATATATGCTAATCATAATACCCCCTTTCTTCTTCCCTGCCCTTATCCCTCCCTTCCCTCCCATTCTCCCCAGTTCCTTTCCCTTTGGTAACTGTTAGTACATTCTTGGGTGCTGTGAGTCTGCTGCTGTTTTGTTCCTTCAGTTTTTCTTTGTTCTTATACTCCACAGATGAGTGAAATCATTTGGTACTTGTCTTTCTCTGCCTGGCTTATTTCACTGAGCATAATACCCTCTAGCTCCATCCATGTTGTTGCAAATGGTAGGATTTGTTTTCTTCTTATGGCTGAATAATATTCCATTGTGTATATGTACCACCTCTTCTTTATTCATTCATCTACTGATGGACAATTAGGTTGCTTCCATTTCTTGGCTATTGTAAATAGTGCTGTGATAAACATAGGGGTGCATATGTCTTTTTCAAACTGGGCTGCTGCATTCTTAGGTAAATTCCTAGAAGTGGAATTCCTGGGTCAAATGGTATTTCTATTTTGAGCATTTTGAGGAACCTCCATACTACTTTCCACAATGGTTGAACTAATTTACATTCCCACCAGCAGTGTAGGAGGGTTCCCCTTTCTCCACAACCTCACCAACATTTGTTGTTGTTTGTCTTTTGGATGGTAGCCATCCTTACTGGTGTGAGGTGATATCTCATTGTGGTTTTAATTTGCATTTCTCTGATAACTAGCGATGTGGAGCATCTTTTCATGTGTCTGTTGGCCATCTGAATTTCTTTGGAGAACTGTCTGCTCAGCTCCTCTGCCCATTTTTAATTGGATTATTTGCTTTTTGTTTGTTGAGGTGCATGAGCTCTTTATATACTTTGGATGTTAACCCTTTATCGGATCTGTCATTTATGAATATATTCTCCCATACTGTAGGGTACCTTTTTGTTCTATTGATGGTGTCCTTTGCTATACAGAAGTTTTCAGCTTAATGCAGTCCCACTTGTTCATTTTTGCTTTTGTTTTCCTTGCGTGGGGAGATATGTTCATGAAGAAGTCGCTAATGTTTATGTCCAAGAGATTTTTGCCTATGTTTTTTTCTAAGAGTTTCATGGTTTCATGGCTTACATTCAGGTCTTTGATCCATTTCAAATTTACTTTTGTGTATGGGGTTAGACAGTGATCCAGTTTCATTCTCTTACATGTAGCTGTTCAGTTTTGCCAGCACCATCTGTTGAAGAGACTGTCATTTCCCCATTGTATGTCCATGGCTCCTTTATTGTATATTAATTGATCATATATGTTTGGGTTAATGTCTGGGGTCTCTATTCTGTTCCACTGGTCTGTGGCTCTGTTCTTGTGCCAGTACCAAATTGTCTTGATTACTATGGCTTTGTAGTAGAGTTTGAAGTTTGGGAGTGAGATCCCCCCCACTTTATTCTTCCTTCTCAGGATTGCTTTGGCTATTCGGGACCTTTGGTGTTTCCATATGAATTTTTGAACTATTTGTTCCAGTTCTTTGAAGAATGTTGTTGGTAGTTTGATAGGGATTGCATCAAATCTATATTGCTTTGGGCAGGATGGCCATTTTGACGATATTAATTCTTCCTAGCCAAGAGCATGGGATGAGTTTCCATTTGTTAGTGTCCTCTTTGATTTATCTTAAAAGAGTGTCTTATAGTTTTCAGGGTATAGGTCTTTCACTTCTTTGGTTAGGTTTATTCCTAGGTATTTTATTATTTTTGATGCAGTTGTGAATGGAATTGTTTTCCTGATTTCTCTTTCTATTGGTTTATTGTTACTCCTCCCATTCTTTTTTGATAAATAACCTAAACACTTGTATTCCTAGTGTCTAGTAAGGATATGGAATATATTCATTGTAATACAACAGAAGACTTGCCTAATGTTACACAGCAGTAAATTATAAGGTTAATCAGATTCTACATTCACTAATACTTTTGCATAACCCTGGAAATTTCTGGTCACTCAAGGTGAAAGACTGTGACTCTGTTTTTTACAAGTGCTTCAAAGAAAAATGAAAAGTAGGGAAGGTATGAAATATTTACAAGTGATTTCAAGTTATCTTTAGCATTAGCTAAACCTGAAGTTTTAATCCTTGTTTTTACCATTTCATAGTTGTGTGGACTTGTGCAAGGATTTAACTTCCCTATACTTTAATTTCCACATCTGTAAAATATATATGATTAGAACACCTATATCACAGTGTTATTACAGGGATTTACTTAGATTATATTACTTTAATTCAGATGAAGTGCTTAGTACAATTCTGGCTCATCTTTGACATTTAGTACTAGTTAGATGCTTTTTTGACTTCAAGTAACAGAAAAACCCAAGCAAAAAGGCCCAAAATAAGGACATTTATCATCACATACAGCAATAAGTCTAGGGGCAGGGTAGCTCCTAGGGTTGAGTATTTCAACACTGTGCACCAATGCCCTCAGTAGTCCAGAATCTGTCCAGCTTACCACTCTCCCATCCTTCGAGTATTCACCACTTCTCTCTTGGTTGCAGCTCCAGCACCAGATAAAGGCATGAAAGATACATGCCCCCACCTAATGTCCCTTTTTAAGAGAGAGAGAACTTTCCAAGAAGTCCCAGGAATAAACATCCTTATGTCTCTTAGGCAGAACATGGCTAATCCAATAACCAGCAAACAGGAATCGTATTACCATGAAAGGTCTGGTCTTTCCTGAAGCAGCTGGTCACCTATAAGAGAAAGGACAAAACTGGAGTTCTCATAGCAAGTAATAAGTAATAAAGGACCTTGGGAATGGCTGTCAAATAGGCAACCACGGATACTATGGTAGTCAGTCATCAGTGAGGCTCACCAAATATTTCTAGTTTTCTTCTTTTCCAGATATGGAGCAGAATGGCACTTCCTAGCACTCTTACAGTTGTATAGGAACATATGATTAGTTCTGGCCACTGAGTTGTGAGTTGAAATGATGTGTCACTTTCATGTTGACCTCACTTTTCACTGTAATTAGCTGCAAATAACTAGCAAAACATATGTAAGAAATAAGTGAATTATCTTATTCTAATTGCTTGATTTAAATAACCAAAAACTACAAAAGAACATTGCTGAAAACAAGTAAAAACCTAAATAAGTGCAATAAAATATATATTGATTCAGGGATCAGAAGACTCAATATTGTTACAATACCAGTTCTCCTCACATTGGTCTATAAATTCAACACAATCCAAATCAAAATGTGAGCACAGTTTTTTTCTAAAATATTAACAGGCTGGTGTTTTATATGGAAATGCACTAAAATAGCCTAAACAACTTAGAAATAGTAAAAAAAGTTTGAAGACTAACACTGCTTGATTTAAAGACTTATTATAAAACCATATTTAACAAGATGGTGTGGTACTGACAAAAAGTAAGACAAACAGATCGCTGGTGCAAACAGATAGAGGGTCCAGAAATATATCCACATATATTTGGACAACTGACTTTTAACAACAGGAAAGACAATTCCACAGAGATAGGATAGCCTTTTCAACAAATGGGGCTTGGATAACTGAATGGCCAAATGCAAATAAAAACCTTTAACCCTAAATCTTCCCTCACCTCATACACAAAAATTTACTCAAAATGGACTCTAGGCCTTACCTGAATATGAGCTAAAACAATAAAATTTCTAGAAGAAGAAATATGACCTTGAGTTAGACAAAAATTTTTTAGATGACACCAAAAACACAAACCATAAAAAAAAAACTGATAAATAGGATTTCATCAAAATTGAAAACTTTTGCCCTTTGAAATATGTTGTTTTAAAAAATGAACAGATAAAGCAAAGACTGGGAGAAAATATTTGAAAATCATATATCTGATAAAAGACATATCCAGAATATATCAATAACTCTTAATTATCATACTAAGAAAACAACCTAATTTTTTTAGCAGGCCTAAGTTTGAACAAGCATTTCACCAATGAAGATAAATGGATGGCAAAAAAGCATATTAAAAGAAGTTAAATATCATTAGTCATTAGAAAAGTGCAAATTAAATCCACAAAAGTACCACTACATGCCTATTAGAATATCTAAAAGGATGTCATAGAGTTTAAAAAAATGATAATTTGAAAACTAAAAGCCGAAATACAACCCAACAGACACACATGCATAAATATTCACATTGTTGCTTTGAAATCGAGGTGAAAAAATATGTTCTGAATTGAAACCTTAAATCTACTTACTACATTTGTGTTTTGGTATTTTCCCACTGACTTCATTATTTACATATCAAAAATACTTTATAATAATAACAAGATTGTGTTCGGCCCTAATTAGATGATAAGATTGAAATGGAGGAAATATGGCTGCTTCTTAATTTTTACAAGTCATTTAATCTTTCTAAATGAGTACTTCCCAAACTTTTCCACCTGATGCCACACATAGAACATGACAATATTTGCATGGCAGTCAGGTATGGCAAAGAATGCTAGTGCTCATAAATTTTCTCCTCTTTTTTCTGAGCACAACGCATTTCTCCCATATTCCCCTATGTTTCGGCCCTCATTTTCACTTTGAATGTGAAGCCATATGACTAAGTTCTGGCCAAAAGAATGTGGACAGAAGTGATTTGCACTACCTCTCCTGTGGTAGCGCACACAGGTAGTACTGGTCTGTAGCTAAGTGTTAGAGGAAGGAATTACAAATAAAGAAAGACAGAAAGCTAGAATGATCTCTGTGGTATTGGGTTGGAATTAATAGTATCAGTATGAATTCACAGCTCTTAATATATATACTGACAGATAGAGAATTCTTTTTTAATGTTTAAGAATGTATGTATGAGTATAAATACTGGGAGGTCCTAGAAGCAATGACACCCCCTAGCACACAGATTCTAGTTTCTAAATACCTTTCTCCAATAAAAGGAGCCAGGGTTCACTAGAGAAAAGGTTGACCTCAGGGCTGGGATAGAACGAAAACAAGATAAGCCTAAAATATCTTGATATGTCAGAAAGTAAGGAATTGCTTAAAACAGTGTATATGCTTCTCAAAAGAACCCAAGAGCCAACCTCAAGGAACAACTTCCTAAGGGCTAATCTGGCAAAACTTGAGCAATAAAATAATTACAGTATTGGATGATAAGCCCCCAAACGCACATACATAAGCACACACTGATAGTAATAAATAATTGAATGAATAAACAAATGAGGGAAGGACAGCTCTTCCTTACAGAAGGATGCTAATTATAAATGGTGTTGGGAAAACTGGATAGTGACGTTTAAAGAATGAATCTGGACCTCTATCTTACACTATACACAAAATTCACTTCAAAGTGAATTAAGGACTTGAATTTAAAACCTGAAACCATAAAACCCCTAGAATAAACATAGGGAATAAGCTTCTTGACATAGTTCTTGGAAATGAATTTTTGGATTTGACACCAAAAGCAGAGGCAGCAACAGCAGAAATTAAGAGGCAAGACTTCAGTAAACTAAAAAGCCTCTGCTCCAGAAAGTAAACGATCAACAAAATGGAAAGGCAACCTATGGAATGAGAGAAATTATTTGCACACCATATTCCATGAGAGATTAAATTACAAAATATATTTGGAAATCATACAACTCATAGGTAAAAGAACAAATAATGACTCAATCTAAAAATGGCCAAATCACAGGAATCACATTTGCCTAAGAACACAAAAATTGGCCAACAGGTACACGAATGGTGGCACTGTAAACTGGTACAGTCATTGTGGAAAGAGAAAGGAAGCCAGGAGGCATCCCCATCCACACCTACGACCAAGGGCCCCCCAGAACCTCGCGGAGACGCTGCAGTCGGGGTAGGAACAAGGATGTCCCGGCATCACACCGAGGGGCCTGGCCACAACCCTCCTGCCCTCCTCCCCGCCTCCCCTCCCAGCTCCTCTTTCCGCCATCCGGGTCTCGGCCAGACTTGCCTCCTGGGGGCCCGCACCCGCAGGGGAAGGGAGGCTTTGGTCAGGCCTCTGTCCGCCCATTTCCCCGGTGCCCACCCCGGGCAGGGGAGGGCAGGTGCGGGTCTGAGCTGAGCCCGTGCAGCGCCATCCCCCTTCCGCTCTCGGGAGGGCAGGGCCCGCACTGGCCGCGCGCGCGCACCTGTGACCACGGTGCCATCGGGGATCTCCTGGATGAAGCACTTCTCCTCCAGCTCACGGACCTCGAGGTAGAACGCGCCCCCTCGGCCCACCAGCGCCAGCAGCAGCGACAGGGCCAGTCCGGGGCCCGCACTCCGCCGCATCCCCGCCCGGGCCCGCCTCGGGCCCAGCGCCTGGCGCCCCGCAGGGACCCCGCCACCTTCCCAGGCGAGCTGCCGGCCTCTGCGCGGGGCCTGCGGACCCGAGCGCCTCATCCTAGGTGTGGGGCTGCTAGCCCGTCTTGGGGGTGGAGCGGCTGAGCTGCAGCCAGTGGGGCAAGGGGCTTGACCTCTGCAACTTGCAGGGAAGGGACAGATTTACCCAAGCCCTCAAAGATGGTTAAAATCTCCCTCTGGGCGACAGGAAAGAACAATTTCAGGAGGGGACCTCGGCTTTCCTAACAGCCAGTAAGCCAGTTAAGGGACTAGGGGAACAGAGTTATGGGAACGTGGAGGCAAGAGGTAATTGGGCTGAATCACTGAGGGCCCAGGAGGTGCCAGGTCAGTGACAGAGGGAGCTGGGGGGAGAGGGTGCTTCATCCAGTGTCCTTCCCTGTGCACTAGGGACGAAAAAGAGGAGGTTGTGAGTGTGCCTGGAGGGTACAAGAAGGCGGCAGCAATGCAGCTGGAAAAGGAAAGGGAGCTGAGAGAATGGGGCCAACACGACAGGATGGGGGCCCAGGAAAAGCAAGTCTCAAGAATTTCAAGCTCAGAGTGCCTTGGGTAGAGCAGTGTAGACCCCAACATGTCACTATGAAGCTGTTGCCCAGTCCAGGCGATGGGATGAAGTCCTCCACCTCTAGTGCCTGGTGGTAATACTCATTGGTTATTCAGAAATGATGATGGTGGTGGTATCTTTCATTCTAATGTGCCAAGCACTGTTCTAATCACTTAGGAGTGCATTAACTGAATCTTTTAAACTTCTGTGAGTGACTTTAATGTTATTTCAGTTTAATAGCTGTGACAATAGCAAACAGAAGTTGATAATAACTTGCTCCGGGTCACCCAGCTGCTAAGTGGTTGGCATTTGCGCACACAGACTCTGGGCCATGCCTTACGGTACATGTTGGACACAAAAATGAATGACATCTGTCTCTTACCCTCTGAGAGCCCACTCAAAACCAAAGGAGCAATGTCAATACAGTGTTCTAAGATTCATAATATGTATTAGCTACCAGGAGTTGTGCCCTCATTTTAACAGTGTGACCCCTTGGCAGTTCTGGGGAACCATTTTATTCCTTCATTGGGAATGATGTTTTAAAAAATGACAGATGCAGGTTTTTCACAAAAGGCAAAAGCTTTAGAAAGGTCATTTAAGCCAAGGGTTGAAAAGTATCTTTGGGTTTGGGAACTAGTTCTTCCCCAGGGGCTTGGACAGAGCTGAGTAGAGGCAGAGGTGAGGACGGCTCAGACGCAGGGATCCAGCGCTGGGTGCTGTCCAGGGTCTTGAATCTGGTTGCGTTCTAGACCGCCACCTACAGTAAGGCGCTGAGTTTACTTTCGCTTTTCATAAAATTTCCAAACCCTCGAAACAACAGTCTTGTTTAGTCTTGTAAAATAAAACAAAAAATGAAGATGATCATGTGCTTGAGTATCACGTCAATGATAACTTTCTACAAAAAGTGACTAAACACTTACTCAATTTCTGTACTTAACTCATTGCAGACCTATAACAGACACCTAACAGACTAACACTGATCCTCAGACCCCTGAGTAGCACTCTTCCATGGCAGTGGTCCAATGAGTAGAATGCCCACAGAAATCCCCTAAAGGGGCAAAGTGGAAAATGCTTGCAGTGGCATTCATGTAAGGAGACTGTGTACCAGTGACTTCATAGCAAGACTTCAAGGCCCAGAACACAGACGTAGCTCCCAAGTAGCAAAAGTATCTTGTTAATGAGAGAACAACTTATTTCTGACTCATGACATGGCTGAGAAATGTCAGAACAGTGAATCCACCATTCTGGGATTCTACCATTTAGCAGAGATCTCACTCCACCATGTCTGCCAAGACCACTGACCTGGGGTGCCATTCATGAGATTCAAATGAGACACTGGGGAGCTACATCTACTTGGCTATATCTCAAGATCTGATGGGCTTTTACTACATGCTGTGCCCTTTCTGGGGATGCCCTGGGGCCTCATTCCTGCCCTATTCTCCACCTGCCTACCTCCTATTCATCCTTTCAAGACTCTCTTATTTTTTCCTCTCTGGGCTCCTGGAGATTTTATAAATCCCTCTACTGCAGTGTAAATTTCATTCAATTGTAATTGTTCATTCACAAATAAGTCCCTCAGGGAATAATAGCTGGAAGAAGTAAAGACAGGCTTCTACCACATATTTATCTCTGTGCTCCCCAAAGCCTAGCAAAGAACTAGGAACAGCATGAATATACAATGTATGTTTGGCAAGAGAAAGAAAGAGGAGAGGAAGGAAACAGAGAAAGGAGAAAAGGAGTAGAAGAGGAAAGGTGGAAGATAGGGAGTGAAAGAAAGAAATTTGTAGGAAAAAGGAAAGAGAGAGAAAAGGGAATAAAGGAAGGAGGAAAGAAAGCAAGGATGAAGATGGGAGGAAAGAAGGAAGAAGAATGGTGAGTCACATTTACAGGAAGCCAAAATCTCCATACTCTATACCTGGCTTTTCTTGTGATGTCCCCCCCTAATTATTCCCTTTAGACATCCCAAACTGGGGATGTCAGGAGTGGGATACTATGTTCTGCACATAAAATCAGAGCTGCCATGTGCAGTTCTTCTGTTCTGGAGTTGGTGGATTCTTTCAGTTTCTGGTCACTCGGTTTCTGTACCATCCTCAGGATACCACCAGGCAATTGTCCCTTCCTCTGGACCACTGGTCTCTGCATTCATCTTCCTCCCTGGTGTGTATTAAAACACCTTGTGTTCCTTGTGACCATCTCTACAAAGGGACTACCTATGGGAGTTCTTTTCCCTGTTCTCTCTGTCCCAGAATACCTGGGCACCAAAAGGTTACTAAATCCAGGGATATCAAGAAGAGTGTCCCACTGGACTTGCTTCACCACCCCTTTGGCTCACACTCACTAGTCCCTCTAACAGGATCCTTCCACTCCTAGAGAACGTTCTCAGAGGTCCCACTGTATCTCCAGTCCATCCTGCTTTGGGCTGTGGGAAATCTGTCCCACAGGTCTGTGCCTGACTGAACCCTAATGGAAGGCTTGGTCCTCCTTCCCTCCTACACTGTGGGAGTTTCCATAGGTATGTCAAATCAAGGGGAGTTCCTGGCTGTGTGTTAATCCCTAAAGTCAGAAAGCCATTGACCCCATGACTCAGAGCACTCAAGGGCAGTGTGGTGTGGCCAAAGGCCACATACCAGCCACCTAAGTCTCAGCTGTACCCCAGAAAAATACCATTACACTTTTCCACAACAAAATGTTTCCAGTCTCCTCAAAAGTCTCCATCTTCCAAGCATCTCTTCTTCTTGGTTAAGTAAATGCACTGACTTGGCTGAGGCATTAGGAAACCTCTGTGGGCTTAGTGCCTAGAAGAGCAAACTGTCTCCCCTCCTGCCTGAGGTTCCATATATGAGCCTGGACATGGGATGCAGATTTCTCAGACCATCTACTATTAATCGCTGCCTGTTCCATCAAGTTCCCTAACCAATAATTACTCCTGCCTTGGAAGGAAAATAGTTTATCCAACTTCCATGCATGTGGGAGGCTTCATTCTTCAGGTTCAGAGTTCAAAGGTCATTCATTGTCTACACTGAGAAAAAAAAAACAAGGAAAAAGAGGGGAAGGGACATTATCAGGCGACCAACGTGGAGGGAAGAAGGAAGATGGCAATTGCAGAGAGTGACATATATGCCCTCTACTTACTTTCCCTTTCTCTCCCTCCCTCACCATTCTTTCCTCCCCTCCTCTCCCTGTTTTCAAATGTAAGGTTTATTATTATTTAGGTATGGTAAGATCAACAGAATAGGAGGTGACTGCCATTGAAAAGACAGTTCCCACAGGGGTAAATACTCACTCCTGTGACAGTTCCCAAGAGGAGTGAGTATACCATGCCTTGCAAGGCCACATGGGGAAGCACCAGGGTCAGTTAGAGGCAGACAGAGTGAAGGGATAGCTCCCTTTCTCTCTTACTCCCAGGGATCTAACCAGGGGCCATTGTCCTACCATGCTCATGCTGTTTTCTTCACCTGAAATGCCCTTCCTACTTGTCTCTACCTGTCAAAATTCTTCTAGGCCGGCTTCCAACACATGTCCTTCGTCAGAACTAACCTTTCTCTCCTCTGTGCTCTCAGAGCTTTTTCTGCCCAACATTGTAATACACTTAAAACACTTCAGTGCAAGGACAATGACATTCATATTTTTTAATCCCCAGTACTTAGCACAATCCTTGGTACATAACTAGTAAAAAATGCTCCACTGAGGTTGTACAATAAATATTTTTTTTCCAACTTCTGAGTTGAAATGTGTTTCTGTCCTTCTCCTCCCCTGGGTTGCTACCTCCTTGATCAGGTTCTGTGCATCTTCATGTCTACTGCAGGACTCTTTTAGCATGGGGTTCTCACATGGCCAGCTCTCAACACTGCATCAAATTCCATAGATTTCTCAAACTCAATTGTCATAGCCAAGCTCCTTGTGAGAAACAAGAAAGGCCAGGGGATTTGGTCCCTGCATATATAGGCTAGTTTCCACACTGGGTTTTTACTTTATAAATATATAGTAACAGTAATAATATCTGGAGGAAATTCACAAAAATGTGGTTTACTCTAAAAAGAAACTGTTAATGCTTACAATAAGCTGATTAATCTCCAGAGAATTATGTTGAATAAAGAAAGCCCATCTCAAAAGGTCACATACTGTATGATTCCATTTATATGATAGTCTTGAAATGACAAAGTTATAGAAATGGAAAACACAGACTAGTTGTCTGGGGTTAAGGGGGGGTGAATGGGTGACAAGTGGGTGCCACCATAATAGGATAACATGAGGTATCCCTGTGATGATGCAAAACTTTCCTTATCTCGACTGTATCAATGTTAACATCCTGGTGTGATACTGTATTAAACTTGGGCAGGATGCTAGCTACCATTGGGTGAAACTGGGTAATGGGTACACTGGATCCCTGTATTATTTTTCACAGCTGCATGTGAATCTGACACAGGGAAGTGACGAGGGCAGCCCCTGTCCAGTAAGAGCAGGATACAGGCCCATGGAAGAGGACAAAACCTTGCTGAGGCTTCATGAATGTAAAAGAAAAAAGATGCTTGTGGTTAAAACAATGTATAGGAAAATTCCACCCAAAACCCAGTGATATGGAACAGTTTGCTGACCATAGTCACATAAGCCTATGAGTTTAAAATAAAAGTGAACTTTAATGTGATTAGTGAAACATAGCATTCTGGAGCAGCAGGAACCACACTCTCTTGTCCCTCTCAGGTCGGAGCCTTTGTGCCCACACAAACCTGGCAGCCTCTTACCCCTTCCACTTGGGGATTCTCAACAATCAGCCGCATGTATCTTACCATTTCAATGGCAACAAAGAGTCAATTCAAGGAAAAGCCTCCAAAGATAAAGGGGGGAAATGGATTTTTTCTCTAAGGTGTAGCACAGAGCTGGCCTCATTTAGCACAGGCCCTTGCTAGTTAAAATCACTATTCAAATGTGAGAATTATTTTAACTGCTGTGAGAAAACAGAAACTAAATACTGATGCTAAACAGCTAAACATTCAGGGTACGTAATTTCATTACCACAAACTGTTATTTAAGTCCCATCTAAGAAAATGCTAAAGTGGCTATACCATTTCACGTTCACACCAGCAATGAATGAGATTTCCTGTTACTTCACATCCTCATCAGCATTTGGTGTTGTCGACATTCTGGATTTTGGCCATTCCAATAGATGTTAGTAGTGGCAGCTCCCTTTGGCTGAGATCAACTCCCAGAGAGGGATTCAGACGTGAGTCTAACACCCAACAGCGGGGAGAATGACTCTCTTGGTCCTATAGGAATTGGGGCAGGTCACCACAGCATCCACTACATGCAGTTATCAGAACTGGAATATAAAATAGAATAGACCTCTACAAAAGCGGACTTGATGCTGACTCGTCTGAGCTATTGTCCTAGAAGACAGCGTTAGTTCCAGTACTTCACATTATTGCTGGAAGTCAATCGCTCTTAGCTTTGAGTATTAAAAAATTAGGCAACTGCATTAGGCCGCACAATGTTAGTCGCCCTCTCCCTAAATGCTGGGACTCGAAGGATTTAAAGGGTGGAGACATGGAAAGTACTTGAAAAGTTTGAATGTCCATTTGCCTGATCTCATTGCACTCATATCTTTGAGCTTTCTTTTCCTCCAGCACTTTCTCTCAGTTCATTTTTCTCCTGAAGGAAGTTATATTGTGTAGTAGTCAAGAGCAAGGACTCTTGCCTGACTGCCTGAGTCCAGTGGCCTGGCTGATGTAAAGGTAATTCTTCTTCTCTCTAAAGCCTTCATGTTGTTGGAATCTATAGATAACAGCTTATCTCCCTTGCCGATGCAACAGGCAAAAACCCTAGACCTGCGCCCGTAAATGACAGCCTTGCCCCTCCTGGCATGCGCTGGGAGTTCTGTACTTTGTTTTCTCTGAATAAAAACCTTTTCTCCTGCTTGCCTACCTTGAGCATTTGTGAACTTCATTCTTTGACTCCACGAACAAAAACCCCTGTAGCAAATCAGCGTGGAAATGGGGGGCGATGGAGGTTGCTGAGTGGGCGTGAGGGGAGATGGGAGGCGATGCCTGGGAGCATACAGACCAGATTTAAGAGTGGATGGGCTGGCGGGCGGCAAAAAAGTGGTAAAGGGAGACTTTGACTTTTTTTTTTTTAAGCATTTGAACTTATTTCGCGAAAAAAAAGCTTTTCAAAGATCAATTTTTAAAAATAGAAGTAAACCCAGAGTGGCAGGTGCTATGCCGAGGAAAGGAAGGGATCCTGGGCTCGAATCCTAGCTCTGCTCGTAATTCGCTCCGCGACCTCAAACTAAAGGCGTCACTCTCATCATCTGTAAACCGCCGGCAATCATCACTAATGGCCCGGCCGCCACAAGGGCTCAAGCAAAGCAAATCTCAATTCTGCGGCCCCAATTCTGTCCCAAGGGGAAGCCGCACCCCAAGCAAGCAGCGCGGTGCCGCGCGGTGCCGCGCCGTGGCCGCGGGCACTTCGGGACTTGTAGTCCAGACCTAGGGACTCGCTGTCCCGGCAGGCCCCGCAGCTGCGGCGGCGGCGGCAGGGCGACGTGGCGCGGCCCGCTGCTCCTGCGCGGGCAGGTAGGGCAAGATGGCTGCGGAGCAGGGCGTGCGGGTCGTCTGGCCCTGGCCGGGAGTCGGACTAAGCACGATGGTTCGGGCCTTCCTGCTGCTGCTGTGTTTTGCGGCCCGCGGAGGCGCGCTGTACTTCCACATCGGGGAGACGGAGAAGAAGTGCTTTATCGAGGAGATCCCGGACGAGACTATGGTTATAGGTGCTGGGGTTGGGGGAGAGTCCGGAACGAGACGGCGCTCGTGGGCAGAGGGTGCGGGAGTCAGCGCTCCCAAGCTGGGAGCGGCCGGCCTCGCTGTGCCTTGGCAGCCGCGGACCCAGCTCCGCCTCGCGCTCCTCTGACCTGCGCCCGCCCTGCTTCCTTGCAGGGAACTACCGGACGCAGCTGTATGACAAGCAGCGGGAGGAGTACCAGCCGGCCACCCCAGGGCTTGGCATGTTCGTGGAGGTGAAGGACCCAGGGGACAAGGTGAGCTGGGCCCTTAGCCCCGCCGAGTCCTCCGCTCTGCACTTAGCGCCAGACCAGGCGGGTGCTGGCAGTTCCCCTCCTGGTTTCCGCATCTGCCAAACTGCTAAAGACAGTTGGTGGTGTGGGAAGATTCGGATTTTCACTCCAGGCCAAACGTGGGCTGTTGCTTTGCTAGCTGCTCCTCTCAGCTTCTTCCCGACTGCCGCAGGACCCCGCCAAATCAGTCACCTTCCCTGAGCCATTTTCTCGCTCGTGAAATAAACGGAAACTCACCTCCCTGTAGGTGTGGTGGGTGGGTTACTTGTGCTGGAAATCAAAGGATTTTGTCAACTCTTAGGCTGTGACACGTAGACTTCAAGATTTCACAGAATAGGGTACTTTCAGAAAGAATGAGTGGCTTGTAATTTCAGCAAATGAGGATATTAAAGCAAAACAAAAAACCCTTAGCAGTCACTTGTTACTTAAAAACGGAACCACACCAAAAGAAATGAAAGGGTAGAAGCTGTGAATAAGGTACGTCTCTTCCCAAGATCATGCTCACATGCCAACCTCATGTCACACTCTTTACCCACCCAAAGTAGTTCCCAGAAGAGCTTCTGGCTACTGCTGCGAGCAGCTTTGGACCTTTCAGTGTTGTGGGATGCCTGAGGCTCTGTTTGTCAATTTTTGAGGCAGTTAGAGCCTTCAGCCTTGGATGGAGTTTCCTTCCAGCTCCATCCCTACCGTAACACTCACTGAAGCCCCTTCTCTCCAGGTCATCCCGGCCGGGCAGTATGGCTCTGCGAGGCAGGTTTACTTTCACCTCCCACATCCTGCGCAGCACCAGATCTGCCCAGCGCCCTCTCCTGGAGTAGGGATTTTGACAGTATTCTTCCAGTTTCCCCCATTGCCATTTTCTTTCTTACTTAAGGTTTTATATGTGCTGTTGCCTCTGGCCAGAACAGACTTCTTCACTTATCTTCTTTCATGAGTCTGAGTCCTAAAAAGCAGCCTTCTCTGACCATCTAGGTGAGGACTACTGTGATGTGGCCCTTAGCCCATGCTCTTCTCTGAAGTATGTATCACTCTTATGTATTGTTAATATCCTGCCTCAATTGGTCTCAGACCACAGGTTCCATTGGTAAGAATGTGCCTGTCTGAGTCATTTTCCTTCCCTGCAGGAGGGAGCAGAGTACCCAGACACTGCTCCCCACCCCAGCTTCAGGTGATGGTAGTAGACCCCAGCCACATTCTTTGGTGAGAGGTTACTCTCCAGTTGTTGCCCCCCACCCCACCCCAAGCCTTCAGTTAAGTCCTGTTCATATGTGCCAGAGGCCAGTCTTGGCCAGACCCACAAGTGATTATCCCCAAGGCTTGCAGTATCCCTCAAAAGTATCCTAGGGGAGGGCAGGTTTATCTCAGGGGCCAAGACCCAGGGCTATCACAGTTCCCCATTCTAACGAGGAGTCTCCCTGTAGTGACATCCTTGGCAATGAGGATTTGGACTTCATTTGGTTGAAATGGTCAACCAGTGAATTTCCTTTTAACAGAAAATGTCAAATTTACATGAGAGATAACTATATTCCAACAGGGTAACCAGCACAGGGCTTCGTGAAGTGTGGGCCAGATCAGGCAGAAGCAACGGGGACACGGATGTCATCTATACATGGGCGCAACATGTGAAGGTTATGTCATGGGAGATGCTGAGTATAATGGAAATGGTGAATTAGAATCCTATAAAAATGAGCGTCTCCTGAAGAAAATGACATAAAGAGAGACACAGGGTGAATGAAAAATAACAGGAAGACAGAGTTGCCCATCTGACCTTCTGAAAGAACCCAGAAGTCCAGGTGACTGAAATGGAATAGCACATGAACCTGACAGGAGCCCAGAAAGAGTCACAGGATCACCATAAGCACTCAGGTTACTCAAAAGGTGGGTCCACATTGGACCTTTCTGGAAGGGCTCCACGTGTTGCTAAGGTTTCTGGGATACAAGCTCCCTTCTCCCACCCATGTTATGATCATTGGTACCCACCAATGCATGCAGGCCCTCACATATTAACATCCTGTTAGATAAGAAACCAAAACGAATTGCAGTATTTATGCAGTTTATATTCACTCTTATTTCTCCATCTTGGGAAAGTAAATCCTTCCAGTTTAACATGGGGTTGGGCGCACCCTCACTCCCTTCTGCTCAGCCTCATAAAACAGCTATGTTCTGTGTAGTCGTCTACAGCTTCCCCCACTGAACTTTCTCCAGGTGGATACCCATCATCTCCCTAGTGCTGCCTAACAAACCAGTTCAAAGAGGTCCTGTCCCCCTGCCAGAAGCAAGGAAGCCCTTGGGGGTTGGGAGGAGGGGAAGCCAGGAGATAGACCAGGCCAGGCCACTTCTTACCAGTCTGCAGAAGAAGAGTGAGGAGGGGCTAGGTTTCTGGGGCCCATCTACACCAGTTTCTTGGCTTTAAAGAAGCTCTTGAGGTGTTGCATCTGCCAAATGCCAGTAGCCACGAGGATGAAGGTCTGCAGGATGGACCACCACAGCACCCTCTGGTTGGTACTCTCACTGGTCTGCCGGAAGCGCTCCTCTTGCCACTGGGAGGGGAGAATGGAGAAGGCACTTGGCTAGAGCTCATTCACCCCCAAGGGGAGCAGCTGGAAAAGCCACTCCCTGGGAGTTTACACATCCCCTGTCCCAACTGGGCCAGCACGACCCCTCACCCGCTGGTACTCCTGCTCCTTCTGGATCTGCACCACCTGTTCCACCAGCTGCTGCACACGAAGATGCAGCAGGGTCAGTTTGTCCTTGGCTGCAAATTCCGCATAGTCGGTGGTGTGTTCACCCAACTGCATGTCCAAGTGAATGGCCTGGGAACGGGAGTCAAGGGTAGGGGTCAGGGAGCTCAGTGTCATGCACCTGCCAGGAGCCCAGTTTCCACATGCCAGCTGGGTCTGATACTGGCAGTTCCATTTCCATTCCTCACACTCATTGACTTAGGGACCAGCCTGCTCTGCATGGAGATACATAAAAGAAGGAATGGGACATCCTGTGCACACGAACAGGTATGACCCTGTGTTTGAGACAGACAGTTCCTAGAAGTTGTGTTGGGAGGTGGGAGTGGAGAGCTTGGGAGCACTCAGATGCTGAACAATTACAAATTTCACATTATGATGCTTGGTCTTTATCCCAGGGGATGGCAGGGAGCCAAAGGAGGATTTAAAGTCACAGTCGCTTCCCCTCAGTGTCCCCTCCTCATCCTCAGGAGCTGTTCTCTGTATGCTGCATGCCTGCTTCATGTAAAGCCCTAGCCCTTTGCAACAGGCACACCTACTGCACCCTTCTCACTGGGTGAGAAGTCCCCTCACAGGGACTGAGACATTGAACCACCAGGGAGACTGGACCTTGCACTTGCCACACTCACCAGCTTGCCATCATAGAAGAGGGCGAATCGGATAGACTCCAGGTGAAGGCAGATCTGGTGCTCTCCAGGAGACTGGGAGGTGAAGGTGAAGCTGCCCTGAGGGCCATACTGACGGGCCAGGAGGTTCTAGAGAAAGCAGCTTCCAGTGAGCACAGAGAAGCTGGCTGCTTACAGGAGAGGAACTCGGGGGTATCCCAGGTTGAGACCCTCACGAGCCATGACAAAGGGAGGGTGTGAGGGGAATGGCATCGGTTTGGGCCGGAAAGTCAGATCCCAGAATTGCCAATTCACAGTTCTCTACAATTTGCAGAGCATATTGCCCTCTGAGCTTTACTACCTGTGAAGAGATGGGCCCTCCCCTAAGAAATGGAGGACCAGCTAGGGAGGACTACGCATTCTTGCTGGAGGCCTGCAGAGCGGCAGGAGGTCAGGGTTTGCCTCACCTTGTTCTCGGGGTCCTTCACAAACACGAACAAATTGATCCACTGCGGAGAGGGCTGGTACTTTTCCATAGCAGGGTCGTATAGCTCGGTCTTGTAGTTACCTAATGGAGAGGCAGCCAGAACGTGTCCACATCTACACCTACGACCAAGGGCCTACCCGGGACCTCGCGGAGACGCTGCAGTCGCGGTAGGGACAAGGACATCCCGGCATCACACCGAAGGACCTGGCCACAACCTTCCTCCCCTCCCAGCTCCTCTTTCCGCCATCCGGGTCTCGGCCAGACTTGCCTCCTGGGGGCCCGCAGCCGCAGGGGAAGGGAGCCTTTGGTCAGGCCTCTGTCCACCCATTTCCCCGGTGCCCACCCCGGGCAGGGGAGGGCAGGTGCGGGTCTGAGCTGAGCCCGTGCAGCGCCATCCCCCTTCCGCTCTCGGGAGGGCAGGGCCCGCACTGGCCGCGCGCGCGCACCTATGACCACGGTGCCATCGGGGATCTCCTGGATGAAGCACTTCTCCTCCAGCTCACGGACCTCGAGGTAGAACGCGCCCCCTCGGCCCACCAGCGCCAGCAGCAGCGACAGGGCCAGTCCGGGGCCCGCACTCCGCCGCATCCCCGCCCGGGCCCGCCTCGGGCCCAGCGCCTGGCGCCCCGCAGGGACCCCGCCACCTTCCCAGGCGAGCTGCCGGCCTCTGCGCGGGGCCTGCGGACGCTGCAGAGTCGCGCGCGGCCTGCAGCTCCCGGGAGGCCCCGCGAGGCCCCGCCCCGCCGCGTTCCCGCCCCGCCGCGCCCCCGGGGTCCGCAAGTGCCGCGGACCCGAGCGCCTCATCCTAGGTATGGGGCTGCTAGCCCGTCTTGGGGGTGGAGCGGCTGAGCCGCAGCCAGTGGGGCAAGGGGCTTGACCTCTGCAACTTGCAGGTTCGAAGGGACAGATTTACCCAAGCCCTCAAAGATGGTTAAAATCTCCCTTTGGGTGGCAGGAAAAAACAATTTCAGGAGTGGACCTCAGCTTGCCCAACAGCCAGTAAGCCAGTTAATGGACTAGGGGAACAGAGTTATGGGAACGTGGAGGCAAGAGGTAATTGGGCTGAATCACTGAGGGCCCAGGAGGTGCCAGGTCAGTGACAGAGGGAGCTGGGGGGAGAGGGTGCTTCATCCAGTGTCATTCCCTGTGCTCTAGGGACGAAAAAGAAGAGGTTGTGAGTGTGCCTGTAGGGTACAAGAAGGTGGCAGCAATGCAGCTGGGAAAGGAAAGGGAGCTGAGAGAATGGGGCCAACACGACAGGATGGGGGCCCAGGAAAAGCAAGTCTCAAGAATTCCAAGCTCAGGGTGCCTTGGGTAGAGCAGTGTAGACCCCAACAGGTCACTATGAAGCTGTCGCCCAGTCCAGGCGATGGGATGAAGTCCTCCACCTCTACTGCCTGGTGGTAATACTCATTGGTTATTCAGAAATAATGATGATGGTGGTACCTTTTATTCTTCTGCACCAGCACTGTTCTAATCACTTAGGAATGCATTAACTGAGAGAATCTTTTAAACTTCTGTGAGTGACTCTAATGTTATTCCAGTTTAATAGCTGTGACAATAGCAAACAGAAGTTGATAATAACTTGCTCCGGGTCACCCAGCTGCTAAGCGGCCGGCATTTGCGTGCACAGACTCTGGGTCATGCCTTATGGTACATGTTGGACACAAAAATGAATGATATCTGTCTCTTACCCTCTGAGAGCCCACTCAAAAGCAAAGGAGCAATGTCAATACGGTCTTCTCAGATTCATAATATGTATTAGCTACCAGGAATCGTGCCCTCATTTTAACGGTGTGATGCCTTGGCAATCCTGGGGGAACCATTTTATTCCTTCATTGAGAATGAAGTTTTAAAAAGTGACAGATGCCGGTTTTCACAAAAGGCAAACGCTTTAGAAAGGTCAATTAAGCCAAGGGTTGAAAAGTATCTTTGGCTTTGGAAACTAGTTGTTTTCCAGAGACTTGGACAGCTGAGTAGAGGCAGAGGTGAGGACGGCTCAGACGCAGGGATCCAGCCCTAGGTGCTGTCCAGGGTCCTGAATCTGGTAGCGTTTTAGACTACTGTAAAGCACTGATTTTACTTTGGCTTTTCGTAAAATGGACAGTCCCTCAGGAAACAACACTTGTTTACTATTGTAAAATAAAACAAAAAATTAAACTGATCATGTGCTTGGTGAGGTTCAACTGTGTCTCCAGTCCATCCCTCTCTGGACTGGGGGCAATGTGTCCCACAGGCCTGTGCCTGACTGAACCTTGTAATTGAAGTCTTGGTCCTCCTCCCCTCCTTCACTATGTGAGTTGCCATAGTTTATATATAATGGTATATGTAAATCTATATATAAATTTATTAAAATCGTAAAAACATCTGTAGGAATTCACCAAGATGTTAATCACAGTTAATCTCTATGTGGTAGTACTATCATGTCTTAAATTTTCATATTTGTATCTCAATTTTCTACAATAAATATGTCTTATTTGTCCATTTAAATAAGATGAATGAGTTTTAGAAAAAAGGAAGGTGCACTCTCCGGAGAGTCCTTTACTATCCAGGAATTGGCTAATCCTGAAAGGGGCAGTACCTCCTGGTCATTGAGGCCCCAGATGCCAGAGCTTCAAGAATACAGAAAATATGAAAAGATAGTTAATACATCCCCCCATCCAGAGTCTGCACCAATGGTGCAGTATCTATAGCAGCATCCTCTTCCCACCTATACTGAGGTTTTACAAGTCAAATGAGTAAGACAGTTCGGAGGGGTGAGGAGCAAAGTGTGTCAGAGCCCCACCTTCTCTTTGAGTGGGGTGGTGCAGGTCAGGGCCCAGGTATGGCAGTCCCAACTAAGAACAAAGTAAGACATTGGGCTTCTATGGCTGAAGCTGATAATGTCAGTCGGTGTTGATGAAAGTTTTAAAAATTACTTTACTATTATATTCGTTGACTGTTATATTATTTGATTATTATATTATTATACCATGATACTGTTTTGCTCATTCTGGCAAAGCTCCAGCCATGATTCAGGCTTTGAAGAACAGCCTTGAACAACTCAATAGGTCCTAGTACCCATCCCTCCCCATTCCCATCCCCAAAACATAATCCAGCATTCTGGAGTGGCCCTACATTAGTTGGTTGTGTGACCTTGGACATGTCATTTCCCTTCTGTGCTCCTCAGGTCTTCCTGTCCCCAGAGCTGCTCCAGGTGAGGGCTCAGCTCCCGCATCCTTGTCTTGTTCCTGATCTTAGGGGAAAAGCTTTCAGTCTGTCACCACTAAACATAATGTTTGCTGTGGATTTTTCATATGTGGCTTTTATTTTGTTGAGGTCCTTTCCTCATTTCTAAATATCCCTTTCTAATTTCTTGAGTATTTTTATTGAAAGTGTGTTGACTTTTGTCAAATACTTTTCTGGCATCAACTGAGCTGATCATGTGGGGTTTTTCTCTTCATTCTCTTAATGTAGTGTACTGCATGGATGAATTTTGTATGTTGAACCACCCTTACATTCCAGGAATAAATCAAACTTGGTCATGGTGTAAAATGTTTTTAATAGGCTGCAGTATTTGTTGAGGATTTTTGCATCAATTTTCATAAAAGATATTGGTCTTATTTTTCTTTACTTGTCGTGTGTCTGTCTTTGGTATCATGATAATGCTAAATCACCCTGAATGAGTGAATTAGGAACAAATTAAAAAATTATCCCTCTTCAATTTTTCTGAAGGATTGAAATGATGGTGTTAGTTATTCTTTAAATGTCTGGTTGTATTCACCAGTAAAACCATCAAATCAAGGGTTTGTGTCACTTGGGAGATTTTCTTTATTACTGATTCAGTCTCCTTACTGTTATAGGTTTATTCACGGTTTCTATTTCTTCTTGGTTTAGTCTTGGTAGGTTTGTGTTTCTAGAAATATGTTCACTTTATCTAGGTTACCCAATGTCTTTTTTTATTGAAGTATCATTGATACATAATCTTCTATTGGTACAACCCAGTGATTCAGCAATTACCAATATTATTAAACCCACACCCACTCTAGTGCAGTTACTATCTGTCAACATAGGAAGATGTTACAGAATCATCGACTGTATTCATGCTGAACTACTGCCCTGTGACCAGCTTATATTATAACTGAGAATCTTTGTGCCCCTTTATTCCACTTACTCTCCACCTACACCAGCCCCAACCCTTACCCCTTGGTAATCACTAGTCACTTCTCAGTGTCTGTGAGTCTACTGCTGTTTTGTTCCTTCTGTTTTGCTTTATTTTTATACTCCACAAATAAGTGAGGTCATTTGGTATTTGTCTTTCTCTGCCTGGCTTATTTCACTGAGCATAATACCCTCTAGATCCATCCACATTTTTGCAAATGGCAGAATTTCCTTTCTTTTTCTGTCTTAATAACATTCCATTCTCTATATATACCACACCTTCTTTATCCATTCATCTATTGATTGATTAATGACTGAGGTTGATTCATATCTTGGCCAAATCACAAATAGTGCAATGAACACAGGGGTGCATATGTCTTTTTGAATCAGGGACTTTGTTTTCTTCCAGTAAATTCCTAGAAGTGGAATTACTGGATCAATTGGTATTTCTATTTTTAGTTTTTTGAGGTATCTCCATATTGCTTTCCACAGTGATTGCACCAATTTACATTCCCACCAACAGTGTAGGAGGGTTCACTTTTCTCCACATACTTGCCAACAGTTCTTATTTCTTGTCTTTTGGGTAGTAGCCATCCTGACTGCTCTGAGGTGATTTCTCATTGTGGTTTTAATTTATATTTCCCTGATGATTAGTAATGTGGAGCACTTTTTCATGTGCCTGTTGGCCATTTGTATTTCTTCTTTAGAGAAGTGTCTGTTTAGGCCCTCCACCCATTTTATGATCAGGTTATTTGTTTTTTTGGGTGTTGAAGCTATGAGTTCTTTATATATTTTGGATGTTAACCCCTTATCAGATAAGTCATTCAAGAATATATTCTCCCATATTATAGGATACCTTTTTATTCTGCTGATGGTGTCCTTTGCTGTACAGAAGATTTTCAGTTTGATGAACTCCCATTTGTTCATTTTTTTATTTTGTTTGCCTTGCCCAAGGAGATGCATTCAGGAAGAAGTTGCTCATGCTTATACTCAAGAGATTTTTGCCTGTGTTTTCTTCTAAGAGTTTTATGGTTTCATGACATATATTCAAGTCTTTGATCGATTTTTTTAGTTTAATTTTCTGTATTGAATTAGACAATAATTCAGTTTCATTCTCTTACATGTACTTCATTCTCTTAGATTCTCTTTATTCTTGCCCAGTTTGCCCCACACCAGTTGTTGAAGAGGATGTCTTTTCCCCATTGAATGCTCATGGCTCCCTTATCATGTACTAATTGACTATGTATGTGTGGGTTTATATCTTGGTCACTCTCTCCTATTCTATTGATTTATGGGTCTGTTCTTGTGCTAGTACCAAATTGTTTTGGTTACTGTGGCTTTGTAGTAGAGCTTGAAGTCAGGGAGCATAATTCACCCAGCATTGTTCTTCTTTCTCAGGATTGCTTTGGCTATTTGAGGTCTTTTATGATTTCATATGTATTTTAGAACTATTTGTTCTAGTTCATTGAAGAATGCTCTTGGTTTTTTAATAGGGATTGCTTTGAATCTGTAGATTGATTTAGGCAGGATGGCAATTTTGACAATATTCTTTCTATCCATGAGCATGGGGTATATTTCCATTTATTGGTATCTTCTTTAATTTCTCTCATGAAGGTCTTATAGTTTTCAGGGTATAGGTCCTTCACTTCCTTGGTTAGGTTTATTCCTAGGTATTTTATTCTTTTTGATGCAATTGTAAATGGAATTGTGTACCTGACTTCTCTTTCTGCCAGTTTGTTGTTAGTATATGAGAATGTGACAGATCTCTGTGTATTGATTTTGTATCCTGCAACTTTGCTGAATTCAGTTATTAGTTCTAGTAGATTTTTGGTGGCATCCTTAGGGTTTTCTAACCAATTTCTGATGTCTTTTATCTTTTTGTGTTGTCTGATTGCTGTGGTTAGGACCTCTAGTACTATGCTGAATAGAAGTGGTGAGAGTGGGCATCCTTGTCTTGTTCCCAATCTTTTTTCTTTTTTTTTTTTTTTGGTGGCTATTTATTTTGAGAATTTAAGTGAAATTTTACAAATCATACTTTTTGAAGTAACAGAAACCTCAAATCAAACTGCGCTAAATAATGAAATTGCCTGGCTTATTAACCAAACACAGAGAATATAGATCTGTTGAATTTCAGACCTGGGTTGATTCAAGAATAAAAGAATGTGGCTAGAATTCTGCTTTTTCTATCTCCACTTCTCAGCTCTGTTTCTACAGGATAGTCCTACTTGTAGTCTTTTTGATGTATTTTTTTATTCAGTGTGCTAATATTTTCTTGCAGATTCTTGCATCTCTGTTCAGCAGAATTGGTCTGTAATCTTCTTTTTTTGTGGTATCTTGTTTGGTTTTACTTGTAATGGATGCTATTAATTTCTCAGCCTTCATTCTTTCCTGTATAAATCAAGTGCAAAAGAGTTTCTTACGATAGCATCGTAAAAAATAATAATTATAATAAACAGTAATAAAAACTAAGATTACAACAAAGAAACCTCCTTTCTCTCCAGAAGTCTCAAAAAGCATTTTCTCTCATCTCAGTGATTATAATCTAAATGACCATTTATGAAAAGTATACTTTGAACTGAGGAATGAAGCGTGTTAAGCCAATCAAGCTGTAGCCCTAGGAATTAATCTCTGAAACCACATTTTTGATAATAGGGTAGGGGTGAATTCCTCAATAGAAAATCAGGATTCTTTTTTTTTTTTGAGAGGGCATCTCTCACATTTATTGATCAAATGGTTGTTAACAACAATAAAATTCTGTTTGTTCCCAATCTTATAGGAAAACCTTTCAGCTTTTCACTATTAACTACAATGTTGGCTATGGGTTTGTCATATATGGCCTTTATTATGCTGAGGCACATACCCTCTGTATACATTTTGTTCAGAGTTTTTTATCATGAATGGATGTTGAATCTTGTCAAATGCTTTTTCAGCATCTATTGAGATGAGTGTGTGGTTTTTATCCTTTTTGTTGATGTGGTGGATGATATTGAATAATTTTGAATATTATACCATCCTTGTATCCCTGGAATAAATCCTGCTTGGTCATGATGATATTTTTGATGTATTTTTTTATTCAGTGTGCTAATATTCTCTTGCAGATTCTTGCATCTCTGTTCAGCAGAGTTGGTCTGTAATCTTCTTTTTTTGTGGTATCTTGTTTGGTTTTGCTGTTAGAGTGATGCTGGACTCATAAAATTAGTTTTTAAGTATTCCCTCCTCTTCTACTTTTTGGAATACTTTTAGAGGGATGAGAGATAGCTCTTCTTTAAATGTTTGGTAGAATTTGGCTGTGAAGCTATCTGGTTCTGGAATTTTGTTTTGGGCTAGTTTTTTGATGACCAGTTTGATTTCAATGCTGGTAATTGGTCTGTTCAGATGTTATGTTTCTTCCTGGGTCAGTCTTGAAGGTTGTATTTTTCTAGGAAGTTGTCCATTTCTTCTCGGTTGTCCAATTTATTGGCATTTAATTTTCATAGTATTCTCTAATAATTCTTTGTATTTCTGTGGTATCTGTTGGGATTATTTCTTCTTTGTTTCTGATTTTGTTTATCAGTGTACCTTCTCTTTTGTCTTGGTAAGTCTAGCTAGGAGTTTATCTATTTTGTTTATTTTCTCAAAAAACCAGCTCCTGGTTTCATTAATTTTTTTCTGTTGTTTTATTCTTCTCTCTTTTATTTATTTCTGTTATGATTTTTATTATTTCCCTCCTTCTACTGACTTTGGGTTTCATTCTTCTTTTTCTTGTTTCTTTAATTGTGATTTTAGACTGTTTACTAGGGATTGTTCTCGTTTCTTAAGGTACTATTGCTATGTACTTTCCTCTTAGAAGTGCCTTTGCTGCCTCCCACAGATTTTTGGCTGTTGTGTTTTTGTTTTCATTTGTCACCATGTATGCTTGATTTCTGTTTTAATTTGGTCATTGATCCATTGATTATTTAGAAACATGTTGTTTAGCCTTCATGTGTTTTAGGTCTTTTTGTTTTCTTTGTGTAATTTATTTCTAATTTCACACCATCGTGGTTTGAGAAGCTGCTTGATATAACTTCAGTCTTTAAAAATTTACTGAGACTGTTTTTGTGGCCTAGTATGTGATCTATTCTGGAAAATGTTCCATGTATGCTTGAGAAAAATGTGTATCCTGCTGCTTTTGGGTGGAATGTTCTATAGATATCTGTTTAATCAATTTGATCTAATATATTGTTCACTGCCTCCTTTTCCTTGTTTATTTTCTGTCTGGTTGATCTCTCTGTTGATGTGAGTTGTGTGAAAAAAATGAATGAGTTGCAGTCTATTTCTCCCTTTAATTCTGTTAGTTTTTGTTTTATATATTTAGGTGCTCTTATATTGGGTGCATAGATATTTATAATGGTTATATACTATTGTTGGGTCGACCCCTTTATCATTATCCAATGTACTTCTTTGTCTCGTTACTTTTTTTGTTTTGAAATCTGTTTTGTCTAAGTACTGCTACTCCTGCTTTTTTCTCCATATTATTTGCATGAAATATCTTTTTCCATCCCTTAACGTTTAGTCTGTGTATGTCTTTGGGTCTGAAATGAGTCTCTTGTATGCAGCATATAGATGGGTCTTGTTTCCTTATCCATTCTGCTACTCTATGACTTTTGATTGGCTCACTCAGTTCATTTACATTTATGGTGATTATTGGTAAGTATATACTTATTGCCATTTTATTGTTTTCTAGCTGTTTTTGATAGCTCCTATCTGTTCCTTTTTCCTCTCTTATGCTTTTCTCTTTTTATAGATGGTTTTATTTAGTGTTGTAATTGGATTTCTCTTTTTTTTTCAATTCATTTACTTTTGTGTGTATGTGTATTTATTGTAGGTTTTAGTTCTGTGGTTACTAAAGGTTCAAGGATAGCTTCCTCACTATATAATAGTCTACCTTAAATTGCTGATTACTCTATTTCCTACTCCTTCTCCTCCTTCCTCCTTCTTCCTCCCCCTTCCCCTCCTCCTCCTTCCTTTTTTCCATTAGATATAATAATCTGCACTTTTTGTGTATCCCTTGACTGATGTTGTGTATAGTTGACTTTGCTTCTTTTGTTTTGTTTTAATTTTATAATTCTTTGGTGATTAGTTGGTCTATTTTCACTGGTGAAAGCTATTTAGCCTTGGGGTCATTTCCAACTACAACAGTCTCTTTAACATATCCTGTAAGTCTGGTTTGGTGGTGGCAAATTCCTTCAAGTTTTGTTTATCTGGAAATTGTTTAATCCCAGCTTCAAATTAAATGATAATGTTGCCAGGTATAGGATTCATGGTTGGAGGTCCTCTGTTTCAGTACATAAAGTATATCATGCCATTCCCTTCTAGCCTGTAGAGTTTCTTCTGAGAAGTCTGCTGATAGCATGAGGGCATTTCCTTTATAAGTAATCTTTTTTCTCTTTCTCTGGCTGCTTTCAAAACTCTCTTATCTTTGATCTTTGCCATTTTAATTATTATGTCTTGGTGTTGTCTTCCTGGGGTTCCTTTTGTTAGGGGATATCTGTGCTTCCATGACCTGAGTGTCTATTTTCTTCCCCAGATTGGCAAAGTTTTCAACAATTAATTCCTTAAAGAGACTTTCTCTTTGTTTCTCTCTTCTCGTTCTGGTCCCCCTATTATGCAAATATTTCATTTGGATTGGTCACATAACTCTTATCAGTCTCTCCTAGAGGTTTTTTTTTTTCTCTCTGTTCCTCAGCTTCTTTATTTTCATATTCTCTAATTTCCATTTCATTTACTATCTCCTCTACATGTTCTAACCTACTTTTAAGTCCCACCATTGTATGTTTTCTTTCAAATACTGTATTCTTCAGCTCTGAGTGGCTCTTTTCCAGGTTTTCTATTTCTTTGTTGAAATCCTCCCTGATCTTGAATACTTCTCTGTAAATCTGTGAGCATGTTTATGACTTTATTTTGAAATCTTTATCAAGAAGATCGGTGATTTCTGTTTCCTTTAGCCCTCTTCATGGGGTTTTGTCTTGTACTTTTGTTTCGATCATGTTTCTCTGCCCACTCATTTTGTCAGGGTTTCTACATTTCTTCCTTTGTTTGCTTTCTGGCCTGTAGAGTAATAGTTTTATTAAGAGGGATTGCTGTGGTGCCCAGAAGCTTAACATTCTTTATTCTCTAGTACCTGGTTCTTTTGCAGGGTCCCTTGCTGTTGGCATGCCACCAGCAGGGCTTTCTTTCTCTCTAGATTCTATAGTGGTCTAAGTCTGTGCAGGCAATTTAATTCCACTGCTGCCTTCATGATCAGTTCAGGAATCTCTGCAGAGCTTGTTCTTGGTGGGGCCACCTCTGCCTGGCCTGCAGCAATGGCATGGCTGCAGGGTTAATGGGAAGTTTGGACCAATGTGTGGCTGTGCCCTGGCTGGATGCACAGCACTGGGTTTGGACACCCTCAGGGAGGAAGGAGCTCTTGGGGCTGGCTCCTGCAGGCACTTCTTTGGTTGGGCTGAAATGGAGTCATGGAAGCTGAGAGAGTCTCCCTCTGCCTGCCTGGCAGCAAAGTCTGATACTGCCACTGAGCCAAATGGGTTGGCTCTCAGCAGTGCATACAGGAAGGAGCCTCAGGGCTGCCTTGGTAGCAAGGGAGATGGAGTGACTGGGGCTTCCAAGAGTTCCCAGACTTTTGAGCTGTGGAAGGGCTAGGGAGGTATCTTCCACCTGCCCTATCTCCTGAGCAGAGAGTTCCATCCAACCCTTGCTCCCCTGGTACCCCTCCAACTTCTGTCAAGTCTTTCAAATTGCCACCTTTGCTTTGGTTCTCAGGCCCGGCAGAGCATGCCTAGCCTCCACACTGGCTGGAGTCTCAGTCTCCCAGAGTGTTCTGCCTGTCCCTGATGTCCAGCCCCAGTAATCACCAGAACCCAGTGTAATGTGAGCTTGTACTCCCAGAGCAGATCTCCAAGGCCAGGTGGGAAGTGCTCCTGGGTTCCTACCCTCTGCCTGCTCCATTTCTCTTTCTCCTGCCTGTGGGCTGATGTGGGGGGAGGGTTTGTGGCCCTCTCAATCTTGGCTTTGCTGCCTCACCTTTTTCTGTGTGGTCCTCTCTTCTCCCTCAGATATAGGGAAATCTATTTTGAAATCTAGATTGTTTTCAAGTCTAGTTGCATTTGCTGTATTTTCCTCTTTTTTTGTGTTTTTGAAGGAGGTTTCCACCTTGCCGTCCTATTTCTCTATTTTTTCCAATCTTTGTCTTTTGACTCCAGAGTACAAACCATTTACTTTTAAGATAATTGCTGATATGGAAAGACCTACTTCTGTCATTTTCTATTTGCTTTTTATTTGCTTTATAGCTTTTCCCCCTCATTTCCTGCATAACTGTCTTCTTTTACATTTAACGTTTTAGTTGTAATGTTGAAATTCATACATCATGTCCTTTTCTGTATATTCTATAGCTATTTTGTTTGTGGTTACCATGAGGTCTACATTTAAATCCAAAAGTTGCAACACTAATTTGAATTTATACCAATTTACCTTCAATAACATAAAGAAAAAACTCAGCTGTTTTAACAGCTTTGTTCACACCCCTTTCAGATGTTCCTTTCAGAAAATTATATCTTTCTACATTGTGTGTAATGGTTACTTTTCAATAGTAAAAGGAACTAATAGTTGATGTATGCAATAAACTGAATAAACTCCCAGAGAATTATGCTGAGTGGAAAAAAGTCAATTTTAAAGGTATGATTTCACTTATATACTGTATGATTCCACTTATATTCTTGAAATGAAACTATTATAGAAATGGAAACAGATTAATGGTTGTCTGGGGTTAAGGAGGGGGTAGAGGGATAGGAGAATGGGTATGACTATAATAAGAACAGCATGAGGGATCCCTGTGATGACGGAAGATGTTCCTTACCTTAACTGTATCAATGCTAATATCCTGGTTGTGATATTGTATTTAACTTGGGGAAAACTGAGTAATGGGTACATTGGATCTCTTTGCATAATTTCTTACAACTGCATGTGAATCTGTCATGATCTCAATATAAAAATTTTAATTTAAAAAGTACCTGAAACTGTTATTATAAAATGTTATTTATTAATTCTGTAATATTTTGTTAATTCTGAATGGTGGCTGAATCAGCAGGAATAACACAAAATTATATTAGCACCAAAAAACCCCCACCACAACCAGTAATTAATTCTCAAAAGAAAACAAGTAGCCAATGAAAACTGTTCAGTCACCAATAAAATAAAAATTAAAAGAATAGAGAAATACAATTTTCCATCACTGGTTTTGCAAAGATTAAAAATGTTAGGAGATTTGGCCAGGTGTGGGGATGTAAACACCCACACACAATGCTGGTGGGACTGTCCATTGGTACAGTGTTTTGGGGAAAGCTATGTTGTGATTTCTTATCAACAAAGCTGTATCCTACAGTAATGCTTTTTAGAAAATGAACGAGAATTTTTATTGCAGCATTATGCGTAAGAACTAATAATTAGGCAGAACCACTTTCATTAGAGGAATGTTTAAAAACGAAGGTACATTCATACTGTGGGACTGTTACTGCTAAGAAAAATGAGGTAAAGACTTTCTAATGGGGGGAAACGTGAACACATTCCCACTAAGCCTGCCTCCTAAAGAAGAACCCAAATAGAACCTCTAACTTACATAAAACCGTGAGGTAGCACGATCATAAGCTGCTAACTCCGAAAAGCTGCCAAAAATACACCGAAATTTGGTTAAAATCCAGCAAGGACATGAAGGACAGACCCAAATCTCTGCTGATGTGTGCAGAGCTCTCCAAAACCCGCAACTCCGCCCCAAGACTTCGCCAATACGCCTTTACCTGCGGGCCACTGGGTTCCTGGTCTGGAACCGAGCCTTCGCGGCCGGGGTCCGGCAGCAAAGCCCACCTGAGTCAGCGTGGAAATGGGGGGCGATGGAGGTTGCTGAGTGGGCGTGAGGGGAGATGGGAGGCGATGCCTGGGAGCATACAGACCAGATTTAAGAGTGGATGGGCTGGCGGGCGGCAAAGAAGTGGTAAAGGGAGACCTTGACTTTTTTTTTTTTAAGCATTTGAACTTATTTCGCGAAGAAAAAGCTTTTCAAAGATCAATTTTTAAAAATAGAAGTAAACCCAGAGTGGCAGGTGCTATGCCGAGGAAAGGAAGGGATCCTGGGCTCGAATCCTAGCTCTGCTCGTAATTCGCTCCGCGACCTCAAACTAAAGGCGTCACTCTCATCATCTGTAAACCGCCGGCAATCATCACTAATGGCCCGGCCGCCACAAGGGCTCAAGCAAAGCAAATCTCAATTCTGCGGCCCCAATTCTGTCCCAAGGGGAAGCCGCACCCCAAGCAAGCAGCGCGGTGCCGCGCGGTGCCGCGCCGTGGCCGCGGGCACTTCGGGACTCGTAGTCCAGACCTAGGGACTCGCTGTCCCGGCAGGCCCCGCAGCTGCGGCGGCGGCGGCAGGGCGACGTGGCGCGGCCCGCTGCGACTGCGCGACAGGTAGGGCAAGATGGCTGCGGAGCAGGGCGTGCGGGTCGTCTGGCCCTGGCCGGGAGTCGGACTAAGCACGATGGTTCGGGCCTTCCTGCTGCTGCTGTGTTTTGCGGCCCGCGGAGGCGCGCTGTACTTCCACATCGGGGAGACGGAGAAGAAGTGCTTTATCGAGGAGATCCCGGACGAGACTATGGTTATAGGTGCTGGGGTTGGGGGAGAGTCCGGAACGAGACGGCGCTCGTGGGCAGAGGGTGCGGGAGTCAGCGCTCCCAAGCTGGGAGCGGCCGGCCTCGCTGTGCCTTGGCAGCCGCGGACCCAGCTCCGCCTCGCGCTCCTCTGACCTGCGCCCGCCCTGCTTCCTTGCAGGGAACTACCGGACGCAGCTGTATGACAAGCAGCGGGAGGAGTACCAGCCGGCCACCCCAGGGCTTGGCATGTTCGTGGAGGTGAAGGACCCAGAGGACAAGGTGAGCTGGGCCCTTAGCCCCGCCGAGTCCTCCGCTCTGCACTTAGCGCCAGACCAGGCGGGTGCTGGCAGTTCCCCTCCTAGTTTCCGCATCTGCCAAACTGCTAAAGACGGTGGTGTGGGAAGATTCGGATTTTCACTCCAGGCCAAACGTGGGCTGTTGCTTTGCTAGCTGCTCCTCTCAGCTTCTTCCCGACTGCCGCAGGACCCCGCCAAATCAGTCACCTTCCCTGAGCCATTTTCTCGCTCGTGAAATAAACGGAAACTCACCTCCCTGTAGGTGTGGTGGGTGGGTTACTTGTGCTGGAAATCAAAGGATTTTGTCAACTCTTAGGCTGTGACACGTAGACTTCAAGATTTCGCAGAATAGGGTACTTTCAGAAAGAATGAGTGGCTTGTAATTTCAGCAAATGAGGATATTAAAGCAAAACAAAAAACCCTTAGCTGTCACTTGTTACTTAAAAATGGAACCACACCAAAATAATTGAAAGGGTAGAAGCTGTGAATAAGGTACGTCTCTTCCCAAGATCATGCTCACATGCCAACCTCATGTCACACTCTTCACCCACCCCAAGTAGTTCTCAGACAAGCTTTGGACCTTTTAGTGTTGTGGGGTGCCTGAGGCTCTGTTTGTCAATTTTTGAGGCACTTAGAGCCTTAAGCCTTGTTTCCTTCCAGCTCCATCCCTACCGTAACACTCACTGAAGCCCCTTCTCTCCAGGTCATCCTGGCCCGGCAGTATGGCTCTGAGGGCAGGTTCACTTTTACCTCCCACACTCCTGGTGAGCACCAGATCTGTCTTCACTCCAATTCCACTAAGTTCTCTCTTTTTGCTGGAGGCATGTTGGTAAGTGGACGTAGGTGTAACTCAAAACATTTAGCCTCTATCCTCCTGTGGGCTTATGATACTGGGGATGTGACATGAGTATGTTGGATATTTTGTCTGATAGTAAACTTGGTTTCCAGTGAACATCCAGGGCACAGATGCTGTATTTTGTATATGCCTTGGTCAGAATCAGCCAAGCTTATTCTTGCCTGCATGCCTGGAGCCCATAGGCTGGACCCTAAGGAGGCCTCAGTCAGTGTTGGCTACATGAACAAATGAAGGAAGGTGTGGGGACCAGCCATAAGTGCTTGGCAGGAAGATGGAACTGGGTTGACTGATTCTCCTTGTATGTTCCTTGTCTGCTCCCAGAGAGTTCACCTGGACATCCAAGTCGGTGAACATGCCAACGACTATGCAGAAATTGCTGCCAAAGACAAGTTGAGTGAGTTGCAGCTACGAGTACGACAGTTAGTGGAGCAAGTGGAGCAGATTCAGAAAGAGCAGAACTACCAGCGGGTAAGTGGGCCAGGAGCAGTAGGCTTCTTCCCAGAAGCTGCCACTGGCTCAACCAGTAGTTGGATGTAAAATTCGTTATGAACCCTAGGGATGACTTGTCTGTGCTTCATTTCAAGTTTTAAAGATGGAGTGGGTCTTATTAACTCCACTTTATAATTGAGTAGAGAGACTCCTAAGAGGCTGTCATTGTTTTGTATAGAAGTTGACAAAATCCACAAAGAGACAGCGGGAATTGATACCAACAACTTGGGTATTATTTCCATGGCTCCAGGTTCTCTTGTTACTAGATGTTTCAAACTCACCTATAGCTAGGAGCTAGGCAGTTACTGTGAATGAATCCATGAGGACTACCTCATCCTCAGTGACCTCAGTTCATTGTCAGCTGAGGGAACCCTTGTAGAAATGCTAGCCTTGGTTTTTAAGAGGAGCTTGAGGTCCAGGTTTTATATGTGAAATTTCTTGTGTTTTTTAATTGTTGGCAACCACTGGAGCCAAACAAAACACATGTAATGGCCAGATAAAGCAGCTGGACCATCAGTTTGCTATCTGTCCACAATAGTCAAGGACCAGTTGGGACACCTGGGCAGAGGACTCAGAGCAAGTCCACTCAAGGGCTCCAGGACAGCATAGCCTGATGGGGTGATACCACAACCACCTCTCCCCCAGGCTATAGAGTAGGGCCAGGGGAGGCCTATACTTGTCAGATAAGAGCAGGCAGTCTTTTGAGGAATAAATGGGTTCCCTGAGGTCATCTAGCTGGTGAGGATGACACAGTTCCCAGATGGGGTGGCTCTTTGATTCTTTGTTTACAGACACTGTAATGGAATCTGAACAAAACTGGCTGGCCCTGGGGCATCTCCAGGAAGGGAACCCAGCAGTTCTAGCAGCCCAGGGGCAGCCCAGCCAACTCAGGCTCCTCTTGCATTCTGCCCTCCCACAGTGGCGAGAGGAGCGCTTTCGGCAGACCAGCGAGAGCACCAACCAGCGAGTGCTGTGGTGGTCCATTCTGCAAACCCTCATCCTCGTAGCCATCGGCGTCTGGCAGATGCGACACCTCAAGAGCTTCTTTGAAGCAAAGAAGCTGGTGTAGCCACTCCAGGCCTCACAGACATCCTTCCTCCCAGGCTGGGAGAGAAGGGGCTCCTGGAACTGATTTCTCTGGCAGGAAGACTGGTTCCCAGTTGCAGATGTCCTGGAGGGGAGAGGGCAACATGCACTGCAGCACAAGCAGCTTGGCTGGCTCATACTGAGCATGTGGTAGGCAAATGCCTGCCCCCTCCCCTGGGCTCTTGCCCTTTGCAGTAATCACCCAGGGGCTGGTGACGCCGCTGGGAGCCCCATTGGCACCTCAGAATCACAGTGTTACTGATCAGGACTCTGAGGCTGTTGTCTGGGTAGCTAGGGGGAGGGGAGAAAGCCAGTCTTCCCTCTGTCTTCTTTTGCTAACTTGGGATTTTGAACAGGTTGGGTTGTGGCTGTGGTTCCCTGCCGCTCTAGGAACCTCACTGTCCCTCTTGGGGCCTAAACCCAGCCTGCTGATCAGGGTGTGTGTCAGTTGAGGATGGGGTGGAGGGGGGGTACAATGTGGGAAAGTGGCCCTGAGTTTGACTCCAGTTTCTTCACATAGTTTTCCTTTTGGGGACTTGAGAAACTGGGGTCAGGCCAAGCAGAGGCCTTGGTGCTTGTTTGGGTTGGGGCCTGCAGAGTCTTAGTTAATGATTTCATTATCAGTAGGTCTAGGTTTGTTACATTGGTTTCCCAATTAATAAAAAATAGACTTCTTGTCCAGTGTAAAGTTACTGTACTGTTAGAGGGCATAACACTGCAAGGTGCTCCAGGGAACATCATTTCTTCCAATGGACAAAACACCTCACATTCCAAGATGAATACCCACCTGTGAATTTCATTTTTTCTATCCTTTATGCCTTTCTGCAGCACCAGATAGTGGGTTTGCCTAAGACTACCCAACAAGTAAATTGATTGTGGGGTCAGTGTTCAAATCCACACCCATTTCCTCTGCACCAGCTGCCCTGTTAAGTTCTCTCCCAGCCTTTCCAGAGTAGGTGGACAGAATTGTCATGGTGCTGCAAAGAAGCGCCTAGTTTGGAAGGTGGTGCCCATTGAACAGAGTGCTGCATGTGTGAGGAAAACAAATCCCTGGGCTGGTGAGGATGAGGATATTGATGGGCTTGGCCAATAGCATGGGATTTCAGCAAGGACCTTGGAGGAGAAGGTTTCTGATGACAGAAGACTTTAGGGCAGGGGTGGTGGGGAAAGCAGAGACAGACAGCTAGTATGGAGGTGGATGGGGAGAAGTTGGGCTGGAGGAGTTAGGAGGAAGCTGGAAAGGAGGTCAGTAAGAGTTACAGAGCCTTGAGCCCCCGGTAAAAGATTTGGACATTGCCCACTGTTCAACAAAGTTGAGTAGAAGAGCCCCAAGGATAAGTAAGGAGGGTTAATGTAGCAGTGTGTGAGAAACTGGGGAAGGGAAGACAAATTTGGGGACCACTTTGAACTGCCAGGGGTGGATGAGCTGAATGAATACTGCCGCTTGGACCTCCACATTAAAAATAAATTTTTTTTAGAACAGCTTTAGAATTGCAAGAAAATTGTGAAGACTTGTTTCCCCTATTAATGTCATGCATTGGTGTGAAACATTAAAATAATGAACCAATATTGATAACATTATTTTTAACTGAAGTCCATAAGTAAATTTCCTTAGTTGTTACCTCGTGTTCTTTTTCTCTTCCAGGATCCCATTCAGAATACCTTATTACATTTACTTGACCCCTTGGGCTCTTCTTGGCTCTGAAAGTTTCTCAAAGTTTCCTTGTTTTTTTATTACCCTGACAGTTTTCAGGAGTACTGATGAGGCATTTTGTAGAATTTCCCTTAGTTGGGATTTGTCTGCTATTTTTCTCATGATTAGAATGGGGTTGTGGGTTCTTGAAAAGACCACAGAAGTGTCATTCTCATCATATCAAGGGTCCTTATTATCAACATGACTGGATATCACAGCTTTAAGTTAATTTGGATTTTTATGTAAAATCTAATTTTTTGAGATAAATCAGATCTGAAACTCAGAGGGCTTCATCCTGACATAATTAAGTAGACTGAATGGTGGCTGTCCCCTTTAGATGGATGGGCTTGTACACTCCAGGTCACAGTCTCACCTCCCTGCTTCTATTATTGGCCTTACTGGACTGGTCTCTACAGAGAGTCAGCCTTGCTTTTGTTACCAGCCAAACCTAGCCTGGATTTGCCAAGGTTCTGGTGTAGGTGCAGTGCCCTGGGAGAGTTCAGCAGGAAGGGGACTGGTGAGTTGTTTGCTGGGTTTAAGGGAGAAAGGGGGCTGCTGGAGATGATCAATTTCTCTCATGGTGAAATCCTCCCGGTAGCAGACTGGTTAAGACCATTGACTGTTCAACCAAACCATCTGGGCTTACAGTCTTCCTGTGCCTCAGTTCCTTTATCTTTAAAGTTTGGAAGTCTGGAGTCTTAAATTCAGTCCCAGCCCAGTAACATGAGCCCTCTCTGGGGCCTCAGTGTCTCGGGATGTCAAGCGGCGCCCAGAAGAGTAGTTACCCGTCCAACAGTTGGGACGCTCACGTGTTTCTCGCATGCGGAACCTTTAACGCTGCGGCTCCGGGGCGCGGACGGTGCAGCCGGAACAAGAACCCTGGAGGACCGAGGGGCGGGGAGGACGGGCCTGGGCGGAGCGGGAGGCGGAGGCGCCGCGTAGGCCCGGAATCCCGGGCCGCCCGGCTTGGAGCCCGCGTCCCATGTGCTGCCGCCTCCCACCACGATGTTCCCCTCCCGGAGGAAAGCGGCGCAGCTGCCCTGGGAGGACGGCAGGTGAGCGGCGGCGGCCGGCCTGGGTCCCACCCTCCGGGTGCCGATCCTTCCGGGCCGCCCCGCGGAATCGAGGAGCCCGAGGCCGTCGCGCCCCTGCCTCTGCGGTCTCTCTGAGGGTCTGTGGTTCTCCTTGTGGGTCCCTGGCGCTCCCTGTGTACGGGTCTCTGTCTCTACCAGCCTGCGTCACTCCGCGGGTCTGTTTCTTCGTTGACTAACCTTTGTGAGTTCTGTCCCTCTCCCTGAGTGTTTCTTTCCCTCATTATCGGTCCCTTTGTGTCTCTGTTTCTCCACTGGCCTCCATCTTCGTGCAGGTCTTTTCTTGACCTCTCTCAGTGAATCTGTGTCCTTCTGTCTGTCCCTTGTCTCGGAGGGTCTTCATTCCATTTCTCTGGTCTCTGCCCCTCCCATCACATCCATGTAGCCTCAGACCCCCCCTCCCTCCGTCATGCTTCCCCATCCTTTGCTGACCGCCCAGAAAAACACACCAGACAGAAGCTCTGTATGGTGAGCCTGCCTGGCCACGGCTTGGCAAGGACTAGGCCCCCCTCACACATAATACTAGTTCATTTCCGGTGCAGCTATACTTGAGTGGGGCCCTCTCCATGTGTTAGGTGTGAGTTTGGCTCTGATCTTACCTAATGATGTTTGCCACTAAAGCAGAATTGGGATGGGAGAGATATTTGGCTGCTACACTTAAGTCTTGAGATGTGCCCCCAAAACTCTTCCCATCCAGAGCACATGATAGTGGGTCTCCACCCAATGAATGACACCTCATTCCCTTTGTGTTTCTTAAGTTTGCCAGGTGCCAAAAGATTCTGGAATATAATAGGCACAACTCTTTACCTTTTGGGATTTTTCAGACTTGGTGTTGAAGTAAGGAGACAGCAATGTAGTAGAATCTTGGACTGTGGAGTCAGCTCTGGGCAGGAATCCTCTCTAACAGCCATGTGAGCAGAAACATCACTTAATCTTTCTGACCTCAGCTTTTCCATCTTTGAAACAGGGATCATAGTGTCTACTTTGCAGGGCTGTTTGAGGATTAAATGAGATCATATATGTAAAACTTATTACACTGTCTGGCACAGAGTAGGTGTCATCCAGCTACCTTTGCAGTTTGTAGGCGCTCTGCCAAAAGCAGTTGAGTGTTCAAACCATGTATCGCTGAGATTTGTGTGAGGGAAGAAAGGGAAGGTAATGGAGATGAATTTTCATAAACCTTTGGAGCTATAACTGCTTGCAGAAAAACTTAACAGATGTCAATTCCTGCTTTTGACACATGGGTACAAAGGTCCATGCAACAGATACACACTGTGTAGTAATGAACAGAGCTAGCTGTGGAGCCAGCCTGCCTGGATTTGAATCTTTTTATGGCCTTGGGCACAGATTGATAGAGCCATCAGAACCTCCACAAACCTCACCTGGTCTGCCCCCTCAGCAGGGTGGCCTGGGCCTGGGAACAGCTGGGACTACAGATCTTCAGTTTGCCACCAGGTGGCACCAGAAGTTCTTAGTATCCACTGTCCTGAAATAACTGGGACTTGACTGATTTCAGTTGCTCAGCGGTTTGGGCCTATAGAGCACAGGATGAGTGCCCATGACATGATCCTGGTAAGAAGGGGAAGCTGGATTGAAGAAACTGCATATGAAAATGCATGGAAAAGCCAATCCATGCTATACCCCTGGATAATGGTCACTGCTTCTTCCCCTGAAGGTGGGATATTTCCCCATGTCCATCTCCTTGGTCTCCACCTGGCCCCCAGAAAGATCCCCAAGGGCGAGACAGAATCTCTAGAGGTACCAGCCTTCCCAGGCCACTGGCAGGATTGGGCTCTTCTCCTCCCCACCGGAAACCCCCACCACATGACAATGGGGGGTAAGTCAGGAGCCCTGTGAGGGTGTCCTACCTGGCCACCTCTGTTGTGTGTGAGACCTGGCCTGGCTTCACAGCTGCTGGCTTCCAGGTTGGCAGTTGTGCCCCCAGATAAAGGCAGGAGTTGGTCTGGCTCTTGTGTAATAAAGCATGCCTAACTGCTTGAACTCTCCTGTAACTCAGTTAGCAAGCCCTCAGCTGTCTGACCTGTGCTGGGGCCACAGACAGGAACTTGATTACTTATGGGGAAGATGAGCAGGAACACAGGTGACTACAAAACTCTTGACTGCCCCAAAGGGGGAAGTATCAGATGCCATGGGAACACAACAGAGGGAGCATGCTTATCCGTTTGTGTGCATATCTGGGGGTTGGGGTGTGCAGAGCGAGAAATGCTGGCCATGACATTGGAGTTTGGCCCTGAAGAGTCAAGAACGGGTTTCTAAGCAGATAAAGTAAGGAAGGGCATTTCCGGTGGAAGCAGCAGGCTGGCGGAGGGCTGGAGCAGGAAGGAATCTGGTGAGTGGAGAAGCTCAGCTACCCAATGTGTGGCACTGGCTAAGTGGTGCGGAGCAGCTGGAGACGGGGCCAGGCCACCTAGGGGCTTGGCTGTCAGACCAAGGAATTTGGCCATTTTCTTGTCCACAGAGAATCATCCATGAGATCAAAGGGCTCTGAGCTGGGCAAGGACCAGATGAGACTCACCTGGAAGAGGCAGTGGGTGAGGAAGGACCAAGGGCCCTCAGGAGGGAAAACCTCTAAGACATGATAGCTAATTGCACATTATTTCAGGCACAGCAGAATAGAGGAAGTTTTCCCTTTTTTTTGGATTCCTCAGCTCCTCCTTCACTATTAGAACTTCAGAGAGAAGAGCAAGGGAAAGTGAATTCCATTTGTTTCTTTGTACTCTCTAGTCTAAAGGGCAGTCTCGCAGCACTACCCCAATGTCTAAGGTATGCAGCTGTTTTTCCGGGTTCTGAAATGAGCCTGCATGCTGTACTGAGCCTTCGTCTTTCCTTTTCCGTCTCTCATCCCTTGTCACATGAGCTGCCTCGTGGACAGAAGCTTTGGGACAAGTTCGGTAAACTGCCACTGTCAGTTTGGCCTTGCATTATTTTGGGGGCAGGGCCATTCTTCCCAGAGTAAGCATTGGTCTTTTCCCCAGGATGGTACCAGCACAGGCCCCTGTCTGGGGAGCTTTCTGGTATGAGAAGCAGGCTTCAGCTAGGCGTGAACCTGCAGGGTTTCAGGCATGGAAAGCAGTGGGTGGGATCTCTAAGGCTAGACCCCTGCTGTGGGTCAGGACTTGGAATCATTGTCCTGCGGAGGAGCAAGTGCAGGAGATAGGAGTCTTGTCCTGCCCTCAGGCAGCTTTTTGTCTGACTAGGTCTCACAGGAAATGAGTCAGGGAACTGGGGCAGTTCCTTGATCTGGGAGTTGTGGGAGGGCCTCCCAGAGGTGGGGTGGCATGAGCTAAACCCTGAGCAATAAGCAGGGTTCTGATGCTCTAGCAGCATGAGCAAAAGCATTGAATTTGCTTCCGTACTAATTTCCAGGTGCTTGGGGCAGGCCAGTCATGTGTACCCTACTTGGGGAAGCTAGAGAAGGGGTCTGCAGAGGACCCTGGCTCAACCCTGCCCTTCTGACCCTGTCCCTGCTCTTGTCCCAGGTCCAGGTTGCTCCCCGGTAGCCTCCCCCGCAAATGCTCTGTCTTCCACCTCTTCGTTGCCTGTCTCTTCCTGGGCTTCCTTTCCCTGCTGTGGCTACAGCTCAGCTGCTCTGGTGATGTGGCCCAGCCAGCTAGGGGCCAAGGTCAGGAGACCCTGGGCCCACCACGGGCCTGTCCCCCAGATCCACTCCCTGAGCACTGGGAAGAAGACGTGTCGTGGGGCCCCCACCGCCTCGCAGTGCTGGTGCCTTTCCGCGAACGCTTCGAGGAGCTTCTGGTCTTCGTGCCCCACATGCACCGCTTCCTGAGCAGGAAGAAGATCCAGCACCACATCTATGTGCTCAACCAGGTGGATCACTTCAGGTAGGGACCTCCCCCGGACCCAGCACCCCCCCTCCAGCGGCTTCACCTTGCCCAGATCTCTCAGGGCCTTCCCCTTTTCCCGCAGCAGTCCCATGCCAGGTGGGCCTGAGGCCTGTGAAAGGCCACACTTTGCATATGGGTGTGATGGGAATTTGGAGGGAGGGTTTGGGGCTGGAGAGGACCCTGACCCTATATTCATTTTTAAAAGCTCCCTATGGCTACTGTGTGAATAAATTATACCAGCACAAGAGAAGGAGCAGGGGAGACTTGCTGGGTCACTGCAGTTATCTAGGATGGCGGTGTCTCGCTTGGCATGGTAGAAGGTGGGAGAGAAGTATGTGGAGGCAGCGCAGACAGGACTTGCTGATGCCCTGGCTATGGGGATTCAGAAAGGGATGGTCAAGGCCCTGGCCTTAAAGTTGGTCACAGAATGGCATTGTACTGAAATCCTTGCCCTTACCAAAAACTGCTCCCCTCCGTGATCACAGTCCAGGAATCTCCCACTCCACCCACCTCCTTTCCCTCCAACTCACTCCCACTGGGACACAGACTCCAACAATTCTTAGACCCCACCAGGCCCTTTAGTCCCTGATCCTCCCAATTTTCACTGCCCACCCCCCTGTCCTCACTTTCTCCTCACCTGACTCGGACCCCATGACCCATCATTAAAGTCACTCCTTGCACACACCTTAGCTCCCTTGCCCCTTTCCCCTGGCATAACTCCTGCCTGACAAAACCTGATTCTGCCTGCTCCACATCTTCCCCTGGGCAGCTGGATGTGGCTGGCGTTGCTGCTCGCCTCCCTGATAATGAGCCCTGGCCCAGGAAGGCCGCCAGCCCTGCCTGGAAGCCTCATGGCCCTCTCTGAGGCAGCCTTGCACACCTCTCCTCACTCCACCCTGATCCTCACCCTCAGCAAATGACTTTGCTTCCTGTTTGAGAACAGAACCAAGTAGAGAACTCGCCCAAGTGTCTGTCCTGGCCTATAGCTTCTGTGCACGGGTGCTCGGTCTCCCCATCCCAGGGATGCTCATCACAGCTCCTCCAGGGCCAGAAATTCCTCCCTGACACTGGGTCCCTTCCAGCTCTCCTACTCAGAGACGTCACTGCAGCCGTTGGCTCCTTTCTCCACTGCAGGATCAATTTTTCCTCCTTTCTGGAGCATTCGCATCAATAAACATTCTGAAATGGCTCCCATCTAAAATGGAAAGGAAAGACCTCCCGAGCAACCCACATCACCCACAGCTATCCCTTCATTTCTCTGCTCCCCTGTCTAGCAAAAGTTCCCTTTCTCCCTCTTCGCTCTCTCTCGAACCTCTTCCGCTGAGATGCTTACCCCGCCCTGACACTGAAACCGTGCTCAGGGTCATCACCAGCGAGCCTCCTCCTCATCCACAGCCCAGGTGCCAGCCTTCTCCTGGTGACACCTCAGCACCACTTGCCAAGTGGATTACCTCTTCCTTCTTAAAACACCACTGATGGCTTCTGAGGCAGCACTCTGGTCTCCTCCCTCCTGACTGGCCACCCCTGCCCATCTCCTTGGCTGGTTCTGCCTCATCTTGCTGCTCTCTGATTTCGGAGCCCCTTGGGCTCAGTGCTTGGGCATCCTCTTTCTGGCTATGGTCACTCCCTAGGGGATCTGGAACATGTCATGGCATGCAATCCCATCTCTACCCTGATAACTCCCGAGGCCATATTCCCCGCCCAGCGCTCGCTCCTGAACTCCAGACGCGCACGTACAGCCGCCTGTGCAGCCCTCCACTCTCGGTGGTCTCAGAGGTATCTCAGGCTTCCTGTGACCAAAGCTGAAAGCCTGACTTCCCACAGCCCCACACCTGCTCCCCCGTCCCACTCCCCATTTCAGAAGATGGCAACTCCATGCTTCGAGTCACTCTTGCCACCAAGCCTTGGTGTTGTCCTCAGCTCCCCTTTCTCCCTCACACAACACACCCAGGCCCTCAGCAGAATACGTCTAGAATCTGCCCACTTCTCACCGTATATCCACTGCCTCCTCCCTGAACTTAAATCATCTCCTGCCTAAATAAGTGTAATAGCCTCCTAACCTGTCCGCTGCTTCCACTGCTGACCCGTCTCTTCTCAACACCCCACAGTGTGACCCCACGTCACAGCCTGACCCGTCCCCCCTCTGCTCTCAGCCCTTGGTAGCTCCCCGTCTCATGCAGCGTCAACCCCCATGCCAGCCCAGCCGCCCTGTCTCTCCTTCTCCCCGCTCCGACCTCCTCCGCAAGCCCCCGGCACCAGCTCTGCCGGACCCTGCTCCTGCCTCGTCTGCTCCTGCCTCGGGCCTTGGCACTGCTCTTCCGCCCGCCCTTGTTTCCACAGGACTCATTCCCTCAGGCCTTCGGGTTTCTGCTCACTTGCCACCCTATTAACTGGTCCCCCCGACCACCGACTCTGAGAAAAGCTGCCCCCTAGGCCCCCGCATGCTTTGTTCTCTCGCTGGTGTGTGAGCTGCTTGAGAGCAGGGCTCTGACGCCCCACTGCTGTAGCTCCAGCGCTCCCACCAGGTTCTGGCCCTAGGGGATGCTCAGGAGCCATTTGAGAGGAGCGGGGCGGCAGGCTTGCGGTGAGCCCCGCAGTGAAGTGGTGTCAGGCCAGAGGCCAGCCCGGGCACTGGGGCGGGCGCTGCGGAGGACAGGCAGTCTGGGGGAAAGCGAGCTCACTGGGCCCCTGCCCACCTCGGCCGCCCTGCACAGGTTCAACCGGGCGGCCCTCATCAACGTGGGCTTCCTGGAGAGCAGCAACAGCACGGACTACATTGCCATGCACGACGTGGACCTGCTCCCTCTCAACGAGGAGCTGGACTATGGCTTCCCTGAGGCTGGGCCCTTCCACGTGGCCTCCCCGGAGCTCCACCCGCTCTACCACTACAAGACCTATGTCGGCGGCATCCTGCTGCTCTCCAAGCAGCACTACCAGCTGGTGAGGCCCGGCCCAGCCTGCGTGGCCCAGAGCCAGGGAGTCCCTGCCTGGGTGGGGGCATTGGCAGGAGGAGCAGCGGTTCTGGGGCCCAGCACATGGAGGAGTCCTGCCCAGGCCTAGCAGGGCAGCCCACTGCAGCCAGCAACCAGACAGGAACAGGACCCAGCAAGTCAGGGAGGATTCTGCCACAGAAACCCCCATGCTAGCTGGCTCAGAAGAACTGGGGTTCTTTGGCTCCCCAAATGGAAAAGTTTGGGCAGGGCTGGAGGAGAGGGTCTGGCTTCTGGTGCAGCTTGCTCAGCCTCTCGGACAGTATCACCAGGACACCATTTCACCTTTCACCATCAGCTCTGCCTCCTCTAGGCTGGATTTATTTTCAGACGTTCAGTGCGCACGGTGGTTGTTATAGCTGTAACCCACATCCTTGTAGGCCCAAGTCCAGTGGGAGCTGGAGCCTCTTCCCCAGCAGCCCAGACACGAGTCCCAGAACTGTTTCACACTGGCTCTTGGTTAGCCTGACTTGAGTCATGTGCCCCTCCCTGAGTCAATCACTGGCTGGGGTGGAGACATGGGGCAGCGGGGTGGGGGGCTGAGTGGCTTAGATTGCCATCTCCTACCTCTCTTTTCAAGCTGTGACTGAAGCCAGTTTTATGTAAAGGTGGCGAAGATAGGTGTCTCCCACAGAGCCCAACTGCCTCTCCCCCACACCGAGGAAGACATGAAGGCAGACCAACCCAGGGGAAATGGCATTAGGAGGGCTGGCAGAAATCCAGCAGGCATTGGCACTTCCCAGCACCAGCTCCCCAGATAGGTTCCACCTGCCAGTCAGACATTTTTGAGAAACTAATCAATTCCCACAAGTCCAGGGTGCCCTTATAATAGGCAAAGAAACTGGCACCAGCCGACTATTTCCCAATACCACAGAGGTTGCAGAAACTGCAAGCGTCCAGGCCTCCATTCAGAAGTGCCTAGGGAAGAGGAGGAAAGGGGGCCTGGCCTGGCCCACCTCAGGCTGGGCGCTCCCGAGTGCTAAGAGACCAAGGAGCATGACCCTGCCTGTCTCTGTGTCAGTGCAACGGGATGTCCAACCGCTTCTGGGGCTGGGGCCGTGAGGACGATGAGTTCTACCGGCGCATCAAAGGAGCCGGGCTCCAGGTAACACTCCTCCCAGGGCCCACCACCTCCTCAGCCATTGTGGTAGCCCTGGGGTTCCCCTCTCTGCCATCAGACAGAGTTCCTGAGGCCTGGAGATAGCACCCCTGCTTCCAACCCCAGCCCTGCCCCGGACAGCACACCTCTTATGCAGAATGGGAATGCAAGTCCCCTCCTATAGCCTGTGGCAGCTGTGGGACCCCAGAGGACTAGTGGCGAGGCCCAGGGCTCCAGGAGGGGCAGCCTGACCCAACTTCCTTTGGCTTCCTTAGCTTTTCCGCCCCTCGGGAATCACAACTGGGTATAAGACATTTCGCCACCTGCATGACCCAGCCTGGCGGAAGAGGGACCAGAAACGCATCGCGGCTCAAAAACAGGTGCTGGCTGCTCCCCTGTTAGGGGTCAGATAGGTGGTGATGTGGACAACCAACAGGCCCAAGCATTTCACCAAGTTATCCTTGGGCCCAAATGACCCTGTCCTCCCCTGCTTGGCCCAGGTCAGCATTTTGCTTGGGCATCATTCTCTCTGGTGGCTGCCGTGGGCTCTTGGGCACTTTGGGTCAGCCAAGACCTAGGTCTGCACAAGTTGGGGGGAGGTGGGTGTCAGCTAAAGGTGCCAGAATCCCAGGCCAACCTGCCACACGGGAGTTCCTGCCCTTCCAACAGCCTCTTTAGGCTTTGTGGGTGGACAGCTGACACCCACAAAGCCCTGAGTACATGCTTTCTCCACCTTTCCTTCCCAGGAGCAATTCAAGGTGGACCGGGAGGGAGGCCTGAGCACCGTGAAGTACCATGTGGATTCCCGAACCACCCTGTCTGTGAGTGGAGCCCCCTGCACTGTTCTTAACATTATGTTGGACTGTGATAAGGCTGCCACCCCCTGGTGCACATTTGGCTGAGTTGGCTGGACAGAAGGAAGCCTGTGCCTATTGGCCATACTGCTGCCCAGGCCCGGGACAGAGCCTCGGACCCCAGGCCCAGCTCCAACAGGATGTGAAGTAGCCTGAAGCAGCAGACAGCAAGCCATGTGTTGGCAGTAACCCAGCCCCCAAAGACAGGCTTGAGTCAGGACAGAAAACACATATGGTGCCTGGGATGCTGCTAGCAATAAACGGTGATGGAGAGAGGCCAGGAGTAGCACCTGACTGGGACTCTGCACACTGCCTTCCTGTTTGCTGTGCTCTGCCCTCCTTTGTGCACTCGGACCTGGGATTTTGTTACTTCTTCCCCTGGACCACCTGGAGCAGAGAGACAGTTTAGAAGCCAGGCCACTGATGCGGGTGGCCAATGCAACTGAGAGGGTCAAAACTGAAAACCTGCGTGCAAGAAAGACCCAAAAAAGGGAACCACTGGGACCAACTCTACCTTGCTGTCACCATGCAGCAGTGTGGACCTAGTGTTGCCAGATCTTCTTATTTGTCAAAAGGAACTGGAATTCTGGATTCTTAAATGACATCAAGTCATTTTTAAATAATAGCAAACTAATTGAAATTTTAAAGAAATATGGCAGGCCAAACAAATGTGTTTTGGACCACCAGTTTGTCACCGATGGCTGAGGGGAAGGGGATGGTGCAAAAGATGACACCTCTCTTGGAGTTGGATCAGGCCTGGGATGATCAGGCCAGGGGAGGCTTAGGTGGGAAAGAAGCCAAAGGACAAGGCTCCTGCCACCTCCCACAGCCCTCGGCAGTCTGACCACTGCCAGGCTCTGGTGGACTCCAGCTCTGGAAGGGGGCTCCATCCTGCCTCACTGAGAAGGACAGAAATAGAACCATAGGACTGGACTTAGGGCAGGCAGGGTGCTTCAACAATGACGGTCATGGCTTGAGGGAGGGAGGACCATGTTTCTGAGGTGGAGGAAGAATAAGGAAAATAGAATCCTGGAGTGTTGCCACAGCATGATGGGGAGGCTGCAAAATCACCGAATGCCAAGGAGAAGGGAAGGGAGGGGAGCTGAGGGAGACCATGAATTGGGGAGTGGCCTTGGAGGAACCATCTGGAGGGAAGCCCAGGGGCCCATGAGTGGGGAGCTAGGGGCCTTGCAAGGCAGACCACTCCTTTAAGGCATCTGACTGCCTGAGACTTGGGGCAAAGTCAGAGGAGAAGGGAACCAGTTAAGACTGGTTTAACAGTAAACAGAACACCTGAAGTGATGGAGGTTTCAGAGTTCCGGAGGGTGGATTCAACAGCTCTGCTCCAAAGACTCCTCCTCTGAGGGTGCTATCAGGGCCGCTATGACCAGTTGTGTGTACACAACTGAACCTAAGCCAAGAGATTTAAGCAAAGATGAATGGAGTGACGCTTCAGGCTCCATGTAATGTTTAGATGCACAACAGAGGGTCCATGTGATCCTAAATTGACCTTGCCTGGTGATTGTCACTCACACAGTGAGGAGCAAACAAGCGGCCGTTATGGTGCAGGGGTGGTAGGAGGGACTTCCTCAACTTGAAGCCCAGGAGAGGGGATGGTGTACTTTACTTAGGCCAGTCTCTAGACAGCAGTGGCTATATCATCTTGGATTTATGTCACCTGGGGACAGAACACCAGCCTCTTGCAGTTGGTGGGAATGGACATGGCAGCCAAGCCCCCAGTTCTGTACTCACCTGACACGCAGCAAGACCTAGAAAAATGGGGGCTCCTTCCTTTCCACCCGTACCAGGGGAGTGGAAGGAGCAGGAGAAAAGCAGGTCAGGCTGACCAGCCCAGGCACCACTCCAACCCCATGCCCCCACTCTCCCCCATGACTGCTGCACCACCTCCATCATCCAGGTGCCTGTAAGTACCCAGGCTGGGCCTGAGGCAGCCTGAATCTGCAGCTTCCCAGTGCCCCAGCCCAGGCCTCTGCTGGGCCACTCCAGGAGTGGGGGAGAGGGCTGAGCAGTGGTTGGCAAGGGGGAAAAGCAGATGGATCCTCACTTCCCCAGCACCTTGGTTGCCTCCTCCATGGAGCAGAACTAACATCCCCATCTCGCTGGCCAAGGCGTGGATGAAATGAACCCAGGAGGTAGGATCACCTGGCACAGTGCTTGGCCAATGTGGTTGTAATAATAACGAGCACTTACTGAGCATTTGCCACCTACAACATTCCTTAGGTTGCATTATTTCACGAGGCCTCTCTACCTGAGAGCTAGGTCCCATTTTAGAGATGAAGACAGTGAAGCACAGAGAGGTAAGTAGCTTGCCCAAGGTCAAAGAGCTGATACCTGGGGGAGCTTGCGATTTGGACCACTAGATTCTGCCTTAAGAGCCAGGTTCCTTCATGCCCAGCCTGGATGGCAGGTGCCTGTTCCAGAGGTTCCTTCCCTTCCAGGCCCTCCTCCCCAGCTGGAAAGGGCCAGTGGAATGGCTGGCCAATATTGTCTGGTGTCCCTTCCACCTGTGGGACAAAAGTAGGACCTCTTCCCCATGCCTCTGCCTGGAATATCGGATCTGTCAGCTGGAGAGGTCCCATGAAGCATCAGTGGGACCCAGAGCATGGCACTGTGCCTGATGAATGTACAAGGTGCTTGGGGAAGGCCTCCCCAAGGAAGCCAGGTCTCAGTGGTGGTGTCAGTTTGCAGTCAGAACGGGAAGGGTCCCTGAGGGATCAGCAGGTGCAAGGCAGTGACCCAAGAAAGCATGGTATGTTTGGGGACCTAGGAGCAGTTCAGGGTGTCTCTGGTACCCCAGTAAAGTGCAGGAGTTGGGGGAGGTGGGCCGCAGAGGGAAGGTTAGGATGATCCATAAGGATCTGTGACTGCCACGCTGAGCAACTTATACTTTCCTCTGTGGGTGCAGGGATTTTGAGCAGGGAGAGACACACCATTAGATCTTTATTACAGAAAGATCCTTGAGCGCAGGACCCAGGTGGACCACAGGACAGAATCCGGAAGAGGGAGAGAGCCCAGGCCAGCAAGATGATGAAGCTAGAAAGAGGCAACAAGTGGGAAGAAGGGGGGGTCTGCTGAGTCCCTAAGGTCTGCAGAAGCCAGATGGATGGCTACCATTGAGCCTTCCTCCACAGAGGGTCAGCTTCCCAAAAGGCCAACTGGATATACATGGTCTTTTTGCCATCTCAGCCTTCATGCCTTGAGAACATGTTTTTAAACGACAAAAAAACCAAAGGAAGAAACTTTTACTTTCAGCTTCAACATGTAAAAGGGCTTGAAAGTCATCATTCCCATCCTCACAAGAAAAAAAACTCAACAAATTAAAAAGCAACTTCTCTCAGACCTCTCAGAGAACTGACGTTGCAAGGCAAACTGCCAACCCCAGATCCGAAGAGACAGTCACATACAGTCACAGCCCAGGTGTGGAGGCTGCTGGAGTGACAAACTGCTGAGAATACTTAAATGGTAATTCGGACAAATTGATGGAGGCTGAGTGTGGCGAAGAGCCAAGAAAACTCCTCCTGTCTCTAGCAGGGGGAGGGGCAAATAATCATTTAAAAGCATGCCCAGAACAGCCTCCCTGACAAAAGCCTACTCCCCAAGTAAAAAGACTACGAGAGCCTTATCTCACCTAGGAGGTAGCAAAATCACCTACCTCCGGTTCCTCCTTTCTGCCTCATCTAAGGTGAGGTCAAGGTAAGAGAGAACCTGCGAAGATCGCAGCCCAGGGATACAGACCCGCTAAAAGACTGATATTTCATCATAAAATTATAAAATGCTTCCCTTTCCCTAAACCTTACCATCTGGTCAGCAAGCCTCCAGTATATCAACAGTGGATTATAGCTGAAAGAGCTTCAAGGCAGAGATTGTATTTAAATTCTTGGGGAAATTCACGGACAATTAAGGAGAAAAAGAATCTAGGACACTAGAGGAATTACAGCCATCAGCACCTAAATGTCTAATAAACATTGAGCCAGCCCAACTCCTAGCCAGACTAACACCAAACCACATGTTAAAGATCCATTTATATCGGTCCCTTTGCCAAATAAATCATGTATTACAAGCCATGCTAAAAGGCATGAAAAAAATGGACTTAAGAGATACAAGAATCAATCAAACTCAGGAATGACACCAATTTTGGAATGATCAGACAGGAAATACTTTAAAATAATTACGACTAGTGTGTTTAGAGCTTGTGATATTATTATTTATAAGAAATACATATTTGCTCATTCAGATCACCAAAATATATTTAGTCTTTACCCACAGTTCACAGCTTCCAAAACCCTTGGTGTTTCCTGAGTAATCAGTGCAATGGAAGCATGTTTTATTAAAATGTTTGGTCTCTTGTTGTCAGTTTCTGAAATCACTTCAGAGCCAAAAAAGTGAATTGGGTGTCTTGTAATTTGTAACAATTCCTTCCCACCACAACTGGCTTTATGAATTGTGACTTTTGAAAAGTAAAATTACAAAATTAGTCATATTGTGCTGATCACAAAGGCATGGCTGCCAAGAGGTGACCAAAAGAGTATTCAGCTAGAAGTTAAGAAAAGCATTATAGAGGTTTCACAGGCAAATAACTCATAAAGTATTTGGTTATTTCTCTGGGTGTTGTAAATTTTGTTGTCCATATCAGGTTCTTAAAACTTACATTGATATTTATTTTCTCATTCTAAGTAAATTTTCACTATCAAAAAAATTAGCTTAGATGGACATTGAAATTTATTGTAACTATATTCCATTTTTTCAAAAAGTTAAGTACCTTTAAATTTCAGACACTTGGGTCCACTAGTGAGCTGTATCTACCCCCTCAACTGCACTTAACATCCTCCTCAGATAATTTACCTAGTAAGATGATTTCATTTTCAGTCTGAGATCCAGTCTCTACTCTTTCTTTTTCTTTATACATAACTTCTTCAAATGCTTGACTCTAAGTTTTGGGTCTTATTTTATTGATACTGTAATTTTCTTTTAATAATAGTCAAAACTGCTTCCCCAAATACCTTGTGTATTCATTTAATCATTTTTATTTATGCTGATCTATGTTGACTAAAAGTCACCTCTCAAAGATTAAAACACACGTGTGTGTTTTAAGGCCCACAAAAATGAATATTTCCTAGTAGGTTATTTCTTTTCCATTTAAGCACAGTTTCTACATTTTTGACAAAAAAAATCATGCCAGTGTAACTGATATTGTGCCCACATATTTATTTTCCCTCCTTCCTAGGCAACCGAATCATACATAGTCTCTCTAAACTGGCATTGTTAAGACTGTTTTCTATGTTCAGCTATTTTATACCTTCCCAATTCATGCAGGGTGACAGTTTTCATATGATATGTATCCACTGTGGCTTTATGTGAGTTTTTGTAAGTGCAATTTCCCTATTATTAATAAAGGTACTTATGGCTGTGGGGGAAAAAAGACTGTCAGCAGATTTAAAAAAAAGATATAAGTGTCTTTAAAAAATCCACTTTAAAAAGATACAAATAGATTAAAAGTAAAGAGATGAAGGATGGACTGAAGAGAAAGATGGTAGAGTAGGAAGTCAAGGCAGAAACCTCCTCCTGAAAACATGGAAAAGAAGAAAATACAGCAAATACAACTAAATCTGAAAATGACCTGAAGACTGCAGAACAGACCACTACATCTGGGGAAGAAGAGAAGACCACACAGAAAAGGGTAAAGTGGCAGAGCCGCAGTGATCTGGCAGGACCCAAGCCCTCACCCCACCCTAGCCTACAGGTAGAAAAAAGAGGAATGGAACAGGGAGGGGGTAGGAGCCCAGGAGTGCTGCACACCTGTCCCTGGAGATCTCCAGATCATGAGCCCACACTACACTGGGCTCTGGTGATTAGCACAGCTGGACACCAGGGACAGGTTGAACACTGGGAGGCTAGATTCCAACCACTTCTAGATGACAGGCATGCTCTGCCAGTCCTGAGACACAAAGTAGCAGCAGTTTGAAAGACTTGCCAGCAGTTGGTGGCAGTGGGAGGGGCGGGTACCAGAGGGGTGAGGGTTAGATGAAGCTCTCTTCCCAGGACAAAGGGCAGGTGGATGATACCTTCCCAGCCCTCCCTCAGCCCAACAGGTCAGGAATTCTTGGGAGCCCCAAACACCCATCCCCCTCACTGACAATGCAGCCCCAAGTCTCCTCCCTGTGCACACTGCCAGAAGCCAACCCACTCAGCCCAGCATCAGCCTCAGACATTGCTGCCTAGCAGGCAGAGGGAGAGTCTCCCAGGTTTCTCAGCTCCATTTCAGCTCAATCAGGGAGGTACCTGCATGGGCAAGCCCCAAGAGCTCCTCCTTCCCTGTAAGTGTCTAAGCCCAGTGCTGTGCATCTTTTCCACACAGAGCCACACATCAGCCTGCCCACACCATAAATCCTGCCACCCTGTCATTGCTGTAGGGCAGGTAGAGGGCAGCCCACCCACAGTGAACCCAGAAGACTGCTGCGCTGATCACAAAGGCATGGCTGTAGCAAACTTCCAGAACAGACTGAGACCATTACAGAAGACAGAGAGAAAGGTGGCCCCACCCACTGCACACCAACAGCTGCAGCTTTTTCAAAGTAAAACCAGTCACTGGAGAGTAAAGAATCTTGAGCTTCTGAGCACCATAGGATGCCTTCTTCATAAAGCTATTACTCTGTAGGCCATGAAGCATAGCAGATCCACCTAATACAAAGAAAGAAACACAGAAACCCTGACAAAATGAGGAAGAAGAGGAATATATTCCAAACAAAACTATAGGACAAGATATCAGAAAGAGGGCTAAGTGAAACAGAAATCACCAATCTTCTTGATAAAGATTTCAAAGTAAAAGTCATAAACATGCTCACAGATTTTCACAAAAGTGTTCAAGATCTCAGGGAAGACTTCCAACTAAGAGATAGACAACCTGAAAAAGAGTCACTCAGAGCTAAAAAATACAGATTCTGAAATGAAACAAAAATGAATGGATTTAATAGCAGATTTTCACAAGTTGAAGAAGTTGTAAATGATTTGGAAATTAGCAAGGAACCCATGAAGCTGGAAAACAGAAGAAAACGCTCTCCAGGAATGAAATACGAGAGCTGTGTGACCAATCCAAATGGAACAATATTTGCATAATAGCAATTCCAGAAGGAGAAGAGGGAGTAAAGAGACAGAAAGTCTGTTGAGGAAAAAATAATTGTTGAAAACTTACCCAATCTGGGGAAGGAAAGAGACACTCAGGGCATGGAAGTACAGAGAGCCCCTAACAAAAGGAACCCCAGGAAGACAATACCAACACATATAATAACTAAAATGGCAAAGATCAAGGACAAGGAGAGAGTGTTGAAAGCAGCCAGAGATAGAAAAAAAGACTACTTACAAAGGAAACCCCATCAGGCTACCAGCAGACTTCTCAGCAGGAACTTTACAGGCCACAGGGAGTGGCATGATATACTTACGGTAATGAAACAGGAGGATCTCCAACCAAGAATATGCTACCCAGAAAGTTTATCATTTAAATCTGAAGTTGGGATTAAACAATTTTCAGATAAACAGAAGTTGTAGGAATTCATCACCACTAAGCCAGGCCTACAAGATATGTTAAAGAGACTGCTGTAGACAGAAATGTTCCTAAGGCTAAATAGCTTTCACCAGTGAAAATAAACCCACAGTAAAGGTAGTGGACAAATTAATAACCAAGCAAGTACAAAGTTAAAACAGAAACAAAATCAACTACAAAATCAGTCAAAGGATACACAAAAAGTGCAGATTATGACATCTAATACACAAAGTATGGAGAAGAATAAGAAGGAAAAAAAGTACCATTAGATTGTGTTTGAAATAGAGTAATCAGCAATTTAAGATTGACTGTTATATAGTAAGGAAGCTGTCCTTGAACCTTTGGTAACCACAAAACTAAGGGCTGCAATAGATAGACACAAAAGAAAAGAGAGGGAGAGAAAAAAGGAGGGAGGGAGGGAGGGAGGAAGGAAGGGAAACAATAAGAAGAGAGAGAGAAAAAAAGATTAAAGAAGGGAGTGAGGGAGGAAGAGAAGAAAAGAAAGTGAAAGAAGGAAAGATGAAATATCTGATCACAACACTAAATAAATCCATCAAAAAAAAGATGAGTATGAGAGAAAAAACAAGAGGAGATGTAAAAACAATGGGAAAACAATTAATGAAATGGCAAAAGTACATAACTATCCATAATCACCTCAAGTGTAAATGGACTGAATGCACCAATCAAAAGACATAGAGTGGCAGAATGGATTCAGAAAAACAAGAGCCATCTTTATACTGCATACAAAAGACTCACTTCAGACCCAAAGACATACACAAACTAAAAGTAAAGGGATGGAAAAAGATATTTCATGCAAATAATATGGAGAAAAAGGGAGTAACAGTACACAGACAAAATAGATTTTAAAACAAAAAAAAGTAATGAGACAAAGAAGGAGATTACATAATGATAAAGGGGTCAGTCCAACAAGAGGCTATAACCATTATAAATACCTATGCACCCAACATAGGAGCACCTACATATGTGAAACAAATACTAACAAAAAGGGGGAAATAGAATACAATGCATTCATTTTTGGAGACTTCAACACTCCACGTACTCCAAAGGACAGATCAACCAGACAAAATAAGTAAGGAGACAGAGGCACTGAACAACACATTGGAAAAGGTGGACCTAACAGACATCTTTAGAACACTGCACCCAAAAACAGCAGGATACACACTCTTCTCAAGTGCACATGGAACATTTTCAAGAATAGATCATATACTAGGCCATAAAAAGAGCCTCAGTAAATTCCGAAGGATTGAAATTGTACCAACCAGCTTCTCAGACCACAAAGGTATGAAACTAGAAACAAATTATGCAAAGAAAACAAACAAGCCCACAAACACATGGAGGCTTAACAACCTAAATAATCAATGGATCAATGACCAAATAAAATCAAAGTTCAAGCAATATACGGAGACAAATGGAAACAATAACTCAACACTGCAAATCTCTGGGATGCAGCGAAGGCCACGCTAAGAGGAAAGTATATTGCAATACAAGCCGACCTCAGGAAAAAAGAATAATCCCATATGAACAGTCTAAACTCACAATTAATGAAACTAGAAAAAGAAGAACAAATGAGGCCCAAAGTCAGTAAAAGGAGGGACATAATAAAGTTTAGAGCAGAAATAAATAAAAATGAGAAGAATAAAACAATAGAGAGAATTGATGAAACCAGGAGCTGGTGCTTCAAGCAAATAAACAAAATAGATAAACCCCAAGTCAGACTTATCAAGAAAAAAAGTCTACACACACAAACAGAATCAGAAATAAAAAAGGAAATATCACTACATACACCACAGAAATACAAAGAATTATTAGAGAATACTATGAAAACATTATATGCTAACAAGTTGGATAACCTAGAAGAAATGGACAACATTCTAGAAAAGTACAACCTTCCAAGACTGACCCAAGAAGAAAGAGAAAATCTGAACAGACCAATTAACAGCAACAAAATTGAATTGGTAGTCAGAAAACTACCTAAGAACAAAATCCCTGGACCAGATGGCTTCACCACTAAATTTTATCAAACACTTAGTGCAGAACTAATACCCATTCCCCTCAAAATTTTCCAAAAAGTAGAAGAGGAGGGAATACTTCCAAACTCATTCTATAAGCCAGCATCACTCTGACACCAAAACCAGGCAAACACAACAAAAAAAGAAAATTACAGACCAATATCCTGATGAACATAGATACAAAAATCCTCAACACAATATTAGCAAACCGAATTCAAAAATACATCAAATAGGATTTATTACAGAGATGCAAGGATGGTACAATATTAAAAAATCCATCAGCAACACCCACTACATCAACAGAAAGAAGGAAAAAAATCACATGATCATTTCCATGGATGCTGAAAAGCATTCAACAAAATTCAACATCCATTCATGATAAAAACTCTCAAAAGATGGATATACAGGGCAAGTACCTTAACATAATAAAGGCCACATATGACAAACCCACAGCCAACATCACACTTAACAGCAATAAGTTGAAAGCTTTTCCTTTAAGATCAGGAACAAGACAAGGATGCCCACTCTCCCCACTTTTATCTGACATAGTACTGGAGGTCCTAGCCATGGCAATCAGACAACACAAAGAAATAAAAGCCATCCAGATTGGTAAGGAAGAAGTTAAACTGCCCCTATTTGCAGATGACATTATACTGTATGTAAAAAACCCTAAATAATCCACTCCAAAACTACTATATCTAGTATCTGAATTCAGCAAAGGTGCAGGATACAAAATTAATATACAGAAATCTGTTGCATTCCTGTACACTAATGATGAACTAGCAGACAGAAAAATCAGGAAAACAATTCCATTCACAACTGCATCAAAGAAAATAAAATACCTAGGAATAAACCTAACCAAGGAAATGAAAGACTATACTCTGAAAACTACAAGCCACTCATGAGAGAAATTAAAGATGATACCAATAAATGGAAACACATCCCGTGCTCATGGATAGGAAGAATTAATATTCTCAAAATGGCCATCCTCCCTAAAGCAATCTACAGATTCAATGCAATTCCTATCAAAATACCAACATCATTCTTCAATGAACTAGAACAAATAGTTCTAAAATTCATGTGGAACCACCAAAAGCCCCGAATAGCCAAAGCAATCCTGAGAAGGAAGAATAAAGCTGGGGGGATTATACTCCCAACTTCAAGCTCTACTACAGAGCCACAGTAATCAAGACAATTTGGTACTGGCACAAGAACAGACCCATATAAGATTCCTCAAGGGAGGAACAACCTAAGACAGGCACAGTCAGTCGCAGGGGGCCATCTGGTGAGAAAATGGGGAGCAGCAGAGGTGAGGCTTAGAACCTCCCCCCTCATGTTCTGAGAGAAATCTTCTGCATACATGGATGTTTATTGCCCTCGTCTAGCTCGGATTAACACATAGTCTACAGGCACACACCTGATCATCTACATTTGCTCTCTTACAACACTAAACTCTGTTTTCTACCTTTATCTCATATCTACCTACCACTTCAGCATTTTATTAAAAATTATAATAATAGAGAAATGTGGTATCCACATATAAATCAAGTTTAAAAATCAAATGAATATTCATATTTGAACTGACTGTTTATAGTTCATAATGCATGAACAAAACCGAAAGCTTCTGTGATGACTGCCCTTGTACTGTTCACCATGTAACTTATTCACTATGTAAGAATTTGTTCGTTATGCATCAGAAGATTGGAGACTGATGAAAATTAGGCTTGGGGTGGATTAATGATTGTGCATTGAGTATTGACCCCCCTATACAGAAATTTATTGTGGTTAACAACTATTTGATCAATAAATATGAGAGATGCCCTCACAATATATATATATATATATATATATATATATATATATATAAACACACTTCCAATTGTAAAATAAATAAGTAACCAGGATGTAATGTATAGCATAAGGAATATAGTCAAAATATTGTAACAACTTGGTATGGTGATAGCTGGTACCTAGAATTATCATGTATATAAATGTTGAATCACTGTGTTGTACACCTGAAACTAATGTAATGCAATACTGTTGTCAACTACCCTTCAATAAAAAAAAAAAAAAAAAAAAGAACAGACCCATAGACCAATGGAACAGACTAGAGTGCCCATATATAAACCCAAGCATATATAGTCAATCAATAAATGATAAAGGAGCCATGGATATACAATGGGGAAATGACAGCCTCTTCAACAACTGGTGTTGGCAAAACTGGACAGCTACATGCAAGGGAATGAAACTGGATTGTCTAACCCCATACACAAAAGTAAACTCAAAATGGATCAAAGACCTGAATGTAAGTCATGAAACCATAAAACTCTTAGAAGAACATATAGGCAAATTCTCTTGAATAAAAACATGAGCAACTTTTTCCTGAACGCATGTCCTCCAGCAACAGAAACAAAATAAAAAGTGAACAAATGGGACTACATCATGCTAAAAAGCTTCTGTACAGCAAACGACACCATCAGCAGAACAAAAAGGCATCCTACAGTGTGGGGGAATATATTTGTAAATGACATATCCAACAAGGGGTTAACATCCAAAATATATAAAGAACTCACATGCCTCAGCACCCAAAAATCAAATAACCCTATTAAAAAATGGGCAGAGGATATGAACAGATACTTCTCCAAAGAAATTCAGATGGCCGACAGGCACATGAAAAGATGCTGTACATCGTTAATTATCAGGAAAATGCAAATTAAAACCACAATGAGATACCACCTCACACCAGTTAGGATGGCGAACATAGAAAAGAGTAGGAACAACAAATGCTGGCGAGAATGAAGAGAAAGGGAAACCCTCCTACACTGCTTGTGGGAATGTAAACTAGTTCAACCATTGTGGCAAGCAGTGTGGACATTCCTCAAAAAAGTGAAAAGAGAAATACCATTTGACCTGGGAATTCCACTCCTAGGAATTTACCCAAAGAAAGCAAGATCTCAGATTCAAAAAGACCTATGTTTATTGCAGCACTATTTTCAATAGCCCAGATATGGAAGCAACCTAAGTGTCCATCAGCAGATGAATGGATAAAGAAGATGTGGTACATATACACAGTGGAATATTATTCAGCCATAAGAAGAAAACAAATCCTAGCATTTGCAACAACATGGATGGAGCTAGAGGGTATTATGCTCAGTGAAATAAGCCAGGCAGAGAAAGACAAGTATCAGATGATTTCACTCATCTGTGGAATATAAAAACAAAGAAAAAGCTGAAGGAACAAAACAACAGCAGACTCACAGAACCCAAGAATGGACTAACAGTTACCAAAGGGAAGGGACTGGAGAGGATGGGCAGAGAGGGAAGGATAAGGGGAAGAAGATGCATTCTGATTAGTACACATAATGTAGGGGAGGGCACGGGGAAGACAGTGTATCACAGAGAAGACAAGTAGTGATTCTATAGCATCTTACTATGCTAAGGGACAGTGACTGTAATGGGGTATGTGGTGGGGTCTTGATAATGGGTAGAGTCTAGTAACCACAATGTTGCTCATGTAACTGTATATTAATGATACCAAAAGAAAAAAAATTTATTTAATAGTTTAAAAAAAAGAAATGAAAACATGTCCATAAACAGACTTGTACAAGAATATTCATAAGATTTTATTCCTATCTTCTATAAGCTGGTAACAAATCAAATGTCCTTCAACAGGAGAATGAATAGGCAAAATGTGATATATTTATAAAGTGGAATACTATTCAGCAATAACAACTACAGATACATGCAACAGCATGGAAGCATATCAAAAAATATTACTTAAGCCAAAGAAGCTAGACACAAAAGAGTACATACTCTATGATTCCATTTCTGTGAAGTACAATAATGGATAAAACTGTTATTTTTTTACAGAATCAGAGAGCCTAGCAGTTCTCCCCAAACTGACCTATAGATTCAGTATGATACCAATCACCATCCCTAATAGATTTTTGTGTATGTGGCCATTGGCAAACTTCTCCTCAAATTTATATGGAAGTGCAGAGGACCAAGAATACACAAGACTCCAAGAAAATGAAGTGGGAAGACTTGCTCTACTGGACAAAGAGATAATATCTACAATAAAAAAAGTGTGGCATTGGCATATGGCTAGACAAATAGGCCAGCAGAATAGAGTCTAGAAAATTCAGACATGCATACATGGACATTTTATTTACAACAAAGGCAAATCAGAACAGTGGGGGAAAATATTTACTTCAACTTCAACAAATGTTTCTCAAGCAATTGGATATCTATATGAAAAAAATAAAACACTCAAACCTCACCATACACAAATATCAGTTCCAGGTGGATCAAAGATATGCATGTAAGAGGCAAATTAATAAAGCTTCTAGAAGATAAAAAAATATGTTCATGACTTTGGGATAGAGAAGGATTTTTAAAAACAGGATATAAGAAAGTGTAGCCATAAAGGAAAATATTGACAAAGCAGACTATTTTTAAAATGGTCAATCCTGTGACAACATCAAGAGAGTGAAAAGGCAAGTCACAGAGTGGAAGTAAATATTTGCAGTACAAATAAAGCAAGAAAAGGTTCATTTCAGAATATCCAAAGAAAGTCTGTACATCAGTAACACAGACAACCTAATAGGAAAACCGACAAGAAATTTGTTCAGAAGGATTCTAAATGGCCAACATAGTTAAGTTTTTGCTAAACCTCATTAGTAATCGGGGAAACGCAAATCAAAACTACATTAAGATGCCACTTAACACCTACCAAAAAGCTACAATTAGAAAGATTGGCAATACTGAGTATTGGTGAGATTGTGAAAACAATTAGAAAATTCATACACTAATGATAGTAGTGTAAAGTGGTTAAACACAGAAAACAGCTTGGCTAAAGTTGTAGATGTGCATTCTCTGTGGCCCTTAGATTGCAGTCCTAGCTCACCTAACAATCGTGTGCACACATGTACTGAGAAATACATACAGGAATGTTCACAGTAGCAGCATTTGTAATAATACAAAATTGGAAACACTCTAAATGTTCATAAGCAGTAGGAAAGATAAATACATTGTGGTGTAGTAACATTATGAATATCATAGAGCAATGAAAATGAATGAATTTTCACAATATTAATGAAGCACATAAACATGGTTAATGAAATAAGCCAGATTTTTTTGTTTTTTGTTTGTTTTAATTTTTTTATTGAAGTATTGTTGATAAACAATCTTATATTGGTTTCTAAAGTACAACACAGTAGTTCAACAGTTACCCATATTATTAAATCCTCACTCATGGTTACTATCTGTCAGTATAGGAAGTTGTTACAGAATCACTGACTATATTCTCCATGCTGTACTACTGTCCCCATGACCAATTTACATTGTAATTGTGAATTATTGTGCCCCTTTATCCTCCTCACACTCCTCCACCCACCCAACCTCTCCCCCATGGTAACCAGTAGTCCCTTCTCAGTGTCGAGTCTACTGCTGTTTTGCTTTTTTATATTCCACAAATAAGTGAAATCATGTGGTATTTATCTTTCTCTGCCTGGCTTGAAATAACCCAAATTAAAAAGAAATACTTTATTATTCCACTTGTATAAAGTTCATAAATGGGAAACCCAAAGAGCAGTGCTTAGGGATACATTCTCGGATGCTAAAACCATGAATATGAAGTCTGGAAGTCTGAAGAGAGCCCCTGGGTGCCGGCAGTCTTCTTGCCCTGGGCGGTGGCTCCATAGACATTTGCTTTATGGTGTCACTGAGCTTCACGTTTGCATTTATATTTCAGGACGTCATATTTCACAATTAAAACAGGTTTAAAAAAAGACATGGTTCACAAAAACTTCCCTGAAGTAAAAGACGTCTTGAATCTACATTTTGGAAGGTGACTCTGCATCCCAAGAATATGTGATCAAATTCTAGAACTGAGTCATATCCTAGAAAAGTAATTTAACTTTAAATATAAAGATAGACTCCTTTAGGCAGCCAAACAAACATGTAATTATTTATGGGGGAAAAAAACAAGTTGGCCTCATAGTTCTCCAGAGCAACATTCAACTTTAAAAGAAAACGGAGCAGCACTTACAAAATTATCACTGAAAATTGACCCAAAAGTTCACAATAACATACAGGAATCAGAGCATTCATGTATATTAAAAAATAACCACTAAGAAGCCCTAGAAAAGAAGATGCCTACTTACAAAACCAAAAAAAGAGAGAGCCTATTGTAGGCTTAAAATTCTCAAGAAGTAAACAAAACCTACATAAGGAGAACTAAAACACTCTGGAAAAACATACAAGTAGACTTGAACAATAGAAAAACATATGTTCTTGGATAAGATGACTTAACATGTCAGATGACAATTCTAAATTAATTCAGTAATTTTAATAATGTTTGAAAAATACTAACAGGTTTTTTTTCTGGTGCTAGATAAGTTGATTTAGTTAATATAGAAAGATAAGTCAAGAATAACCATTTTTTTGAAAAACATTAATATTAGCAGTGAGAGCAGGCTAACCCTACCAAGTATTAAAACATAAAGTATCTATAATATGAGGTATTGGTGCATAAGAAGAATAATGGAACAGAACAGGAAACCTAGAGATAGACTAAATTACATATGCAAATTTAGCATAGGATGAAGATGACAAATTAAATTAGTGGGGGAAATTTTAATTTTAGTTAATAGATAGCCAATTGGAAAAAGATAAAATTGGCTCCATACTTCACTCCACGTACCAGAGTCTTAAGGGTAAAAAAATGAACCCAACCTCAGATGATGATAACGTTGATGAGAGAAGTTCTTCTTTGTGCTGAATGGTTCTATTGTCACTTTGGTTAGTCTGGGAACTGCACTTCCAAGAATTCCCTTCCTCAGTTGGCTAGAGAGGACTTTGCATGTGACATGGGAGATGGAAGTGCAGCAGCGGCCATTATACTCTGAAGGTCCACGGTTACTGCAGGGACAGTGGATGCACAGGTGCCAGTGAGTTTCCATTTATCTCATTCTCTTCTCCATATCCAGCTCTTCCTTGTCGTTTGCGGCAGCCCCCTGCCGGTCGCCAAGTACTTGACTGTGGTCCCACAGAGGCACCAGCTCCCTATAGGCTTCTCACCGGCTCCCCCTGCATGGCCTCACTCTATCTTTCCAAGCTGACTGGTTTCCTCTCTGATTCTCAAACTCTTCATTTCCAACCTTTACTTCTCAAGCACCTCCCATAGTTGGGGGAAATTGAATTCCAATAATAAATTTCTCAGTTCACAGCAGTTCCATTTCCTTGGTTGAACCCCAGACTGCTAGATTTATTGGTTCTGGAAATGTGGTGCTGCTATAATAAAAACCTAAAACACTGGCTTTGGGACCAGGCAGCAGGTAGAAGTTGGAAGAGCAATGAGGAGATTTTTGATGGAAGCAGACATAGCAGGAAATTGTTATTGTGAGTTTTAAACAGGGCAATATGTGTTACCTAGTGTTGGGACATTTGGCAAAATTAAAGATAGAAAATGCAGCTAACAGACTTGTATATATGACTAAGGAGATTTCTATGCAAGAAGATTAAAGTGCCAATTGCTTTTTTTTTTGTCACCTATGATAGAGAACAGGAAGAGGGATGAGCTAAAGAAGAAACGGTTTGGGAACAGTTTTCAAAAAGATTTTAGAGGATGTATTTTCAACCCAGTACTATTCAAAACTGTTTTTCATTGCCAGCCTTTACAGATTTTCAAAGAAATGATTTCAAGTTTAAGATCAAATCTAGGGTACAGCTGTAAAACCCTTTGTTAGAACCTCATAATGATTTAAGGTGGTGCCTTATTGACCCTCTCAGCTAGAGAAAATGGCTTCTAAGAATATTAAAGACATTGTCCCATAGCTACTTGACATACCTAAATAGAAAGAGGTTTCTCTTGGAAAGAATTATGCATATGTATTTTGTGGCATGGAGTGAATCCCAATCAGATTAATAGAAAACCTGTGGAATTTTTAAGAGTGTTGCATTGATGAAGGCACTTCCTGCTTGGGAAAAAGGAGACAGACAAAGCTCAAATTTAATTGAGTCCTCACCTATCAATGGACATGAAGAAGGCTAATAAAACTACTCCATGGCAAACACAGTCATTTCCTTTAGGAAAGGATTTTTTACAGAGGGAAGCCAAGAGCCACTGAAAACAATGGCCTCAGAAACCACTCCCAGAGAGAGCAGATCTGGGTTCTACTCAGGGAGCTTCCATTGACCCTGGAATAGGGGTCCTGAGTCTGTGTGCATTGCTGAATTCAGAATTCTTACGGATGAAGGATTGCTTACACTTTCCATTATTTCCCTTTTTGAATAGCAATGTTTGTTGTGGCTTTCCTATTGTACACTGTATGTAAGGGGGGAATAACTTTTAATACATTAATATTATATTAAATTCCTAATATTAATATTGCACATTGGATGTGGGGGGAGGGGGGAATAACTTTTAGTCCACTGGTCTCTGCTTCAAAGGAATCTTATGTTAGTGTCATCATACCTGAACCTGATTTAGATAACAAGATGATAGATTTCAAACCTGAGCATAATATTATAAAATGGGATCTGGGGAGGGGTGAGGTATTTTGTATGTAGAAGGCATGTGAGCTGTTGCGGCCAGAGGGTGGGCCATGCTAGATAGTCTCCAAAAGTGACCATCATAAGTTCCTTCCCTTTCAGTCAATACATGTCACTTCTCACATGATGAGGTGGATTCTATCCCCATGCTTCTTGAAACTGGGCAGATCTTCTGACCTAGTTTGACCAATAAAATGTGACAGAAATGATGCTATAGCAGTTACAGGCCTAGTCTTTAAGAGGACTACCAGGTTCCACCTCCTCTCTTGGAATTCTACCACCATATAAGAACTCCAATGGTTCTGAGAGCACCATGCTGAAAGGAAGCCCAAGCTAGCCACGCGGAGAGGCCACACAAGATACAGAGATGCCTGCTTGATCCTCAGACGTTCTAGCCGTCTAACTGAGAGACCAGACGTGTGAGTGAAGAAGCCTTTTGTATATTTCAGAACCAGGAACCACCACGTGCAAGACACCAGCTGAAGAAGTGCCCAACAGATCCTAGCTAGCCATGTTTCAGAATCATGAAAAATAATAGATTGTTTTAGGTTACTAATTTTAGGGTTTTGCACCAAAAATGATCTCCATGATATTGTTTAAAGGAAAAGTACAGAACAATGTATACAGTATACTATCTTTCATGTTAGAAAGGAGGGAGAGTAATATAAATGTGTGTGCACGTGTGTTAATGTGTGCAATTCCAGGCAAAATCCCAAGGGGGATTTTTCATAGACCTTGATGAGCTAACTTTAAAACTTACATGGTAAAACAAAGCCAAGAATATTCAAAGTACTCCTGAGAAAGTACAAGGTGGGGAATTTGCCCACTAGAAATCAAGACTTATAAAACCATGGTAATTAAGACAGTATAGTAGTGGCTCATGAATAGACAGATGGGTGGACCTAAATAAAGGGCCCAGAAACAGACCTATAAATGGGTGTTTGAGCCCAAGGGAGGTGAGAAAGGCATCCATCCAGGAGACATATCCCTTTAAATATGTATACTGAAATATTTGCATGTGAACATACATGATGTCTGCGATCTGTTTCAAAATAACCCAGAAGGTAAAGGAAACAGATGGCTGTGGAAGAGGTGGGACTGGCCATGGGTTGAAGGTAACCTTGTTTGAATTTCAAAAACAAAAAAGGAAATAAGCCAAGTGTCCAATGGGATAATGGATTAGTAAATCGTGGTGTAAAATGAAATGCTACAAAGCAGTGCAAATACACCACAAGCATCATCATGAATGAATCCTGCAAACGTAATGTTGAGTGAAAAAAGGCAAGTCACAGAAGACAAAAAATAAAATATTTTATGATGTTCAAAAAGAAGTAAAATGAAACAATATATCCCTTAACAACATACATACAGAAATACATATGTGATAAAATATATAGGAAACAAGGGGATAATAAATGAAAACTTAGGGCAGGGTTACCATGGGCAGTGAGGAGGATGCATTTGGGGAGTGGCTTACAGGGGCTTCAAAGATATCCTTAGTCTTCTGTATCTTAAGCAGGATGTGGGACACATAAGAGCTCACTTTATTTTTATACTTTATATATATATATATACACACACACATATATATATTTATACATGTTTCATATTTGTGAAATATAAAATATTACAATAAAAATTTAATCAAAACCAAAAGACTACTGATACCTCTGTAGCAGTTACGAGCAATAAAAATGCTTTCTGTCAAAGTCCTGAAAGCGAGGGTGTGCAGGCGAGTGGTCCCCGCCTGCGCCCCGGCCCCCTCACATGGAGCCCACTCTCACTTTCAGGAGGTGGAGCTCCCCAAGACGGCACCTACCAGCAAGAGGGCCCCACGCCCTGGGCAGCCGCAGCTGTCACTGCTGAGGAGAGACGTCTGGGGTCTGTGGAATCAGGCAGGTGAAACCTTCCAATTAAATAGTCAAATTCTACTTATTTGGAAACACCCTCCCCACCCCCGACTTAATTTGTTCACCTGTAAAATGGGCATAATTGCTAACTCGTGGGGTTGTTGTGAGAATTAAGTGAGGTTATCTATGTTCGGGAGGCAAGGAATGGAAATCTCTTTTCTTTTTTCAAAATACAAAGAACAACCCAAGCACCTGGTATGGCGGAGCCCCCTGAGGAGGGAGGCCCCCACTTTCAGCAGCAGCATACGACTCTCTCAGGCTTATACAGTCCCAAGAAGGCCACTGTAGATTCAAAGAGATCTAACAGACAGACACATCCACAAATGCAACACGTGGGCTTCGGGTGCATCATGATCCAGAACAATCAACTACAAAACACTCTTGGGAAAACCAGGAAAATGTAAGCATTAGGTATGAAAGCGTGCCAAAGTGTGATAATGGTATCATGCTTGGGTTTAAGAAAAAAATTATTACCTTTTAGAGACACAGCCTAACATATTTATGGATAAAATGTTATAATGTCCAGGATTTGCTTTAAAATAACCCAGCAGTGGGAGTGGGGAGGTGGGCGGCGGATAAAGAGGAAAACAGAGTGACCCTGAGATGTTCGCCGTTGCTGGCTGTACGTACAACAGGGTTCTTGTTCTCTTCATTCCACTTTTAGGTATGTGTGAAATCTTCCATGGGAGGAGGAAGGAGGGAGCGGACGAGGGCGGGAAGCACGGGGGAAGGATGATCCTGGGGACACTGCCTCACTTGCAGGGGACAGCTCCAGGGCCCGCCGGCTGGGGGCTGCCTCCTGCGGGAGATGATGTCACTAGTCGGCCTGAACTTCACAGTATGATGGTTCCACACGCTATGCCAGTTTCAGCAGCCCTTTTGAGGCCAAACACACCAAAAGGACTTCTGTATCAGACGTGCAAGGTCTGAGCAGGCTCAGACATCTGTGCCTTGTGGGTTCCACAGCCCTCATGCTTCTTTGCCCCAGGAAACCTCGCCCAAGAGGCGAGGCCACTGTTCTTTTTCAACCCTCTTGAAAGGCCACAGCAGTTCCTCCTAAAATAGTTTCCATTCCACCCCTTCGCACAGCCAGAAAGCCGTTGAGAAGGAGCTCGGATCTGAGAACAAAAGAGCCCCTGGAACCTTCTTCCAGGGACGGGGAAGAGATGGGGTGGGCTGAGTGGAGATAGTTTTTCTGAGTAATTTTTGTTCCCACCATTCTATTTCCCCAACCAAATACAGACCAGGAGACTTAATGCTATAGAAGGGCCATGAGAAAAGTTAAGTGCCCATGGGTGTCCATGCTAAATGCCAGTGGAACCTCCTGCTAGGAGACAGACAGGTATTGAAAGGAAGCCGTCCCTTCCCTCCAAGAGCTCCTCACTCATCCGCCAGTTTTTACTGCCCCCTTGTGGTCATTTGCTTCCCACAGCCATTCCTGAGCACGGTTTTCCCGCCCACCCTGCTGGGTCATAGGTGACAAAGCGAGTCCCCTCCAAATTTTGCATTGAGCCAGTCTTCATTAAAGGCAAGGCATTTGGCTCAGCAGGGAGAAAATCTCCTACCAAAGCATGTTAGTGCCTGAATGTCTAGACAGTTTACTTTTTAAAAACTTGACTGGTTGAAATGTTTCAAAATAAAAAGTTGGGAGGTCAGAAACCATGTGAGGAGGCTGTAGTGAAGCAGATCAGGAGAAATGCTCCCTGCCTCTCTGTGGGTGAAGGAAGCTTTAACTCCTATAAGAAACAATGCCCAGTGTACTTAGTCCTCAGTGGACAGTGTGCTTGTGGACATGTGGCTGGATCTAACTCTCAAGTGTCTTTTTTGGAGTTCTGGTCATTCACAGTAACTTAGCCCCCGATCACAGCAGAACAGCATTTGGAGGCATAGACTGGGTGCAAGTCTCTCAACCCAATCTTGGGCAAGACATGAAAACTTCCTGCTTCGTTGTGAAGTGACTGTGACCACTGCATCTACTGCAGAGGTTTTGAGGGTGAGGTTTTAAGACACCCAGGCAAGGAAGACAGAAGCAAGAGATTTTAGGAAACCAGTCTGTGCACTGATGCTTTCTACGCTGTGTGGCTGGTCCCCAGAACCCCAAAGAGCAGGTCTGTCCCCAGCTCTCCCAGATGTCTTACACCTGAGCAGATGGCGCCATAACAATGTGAATTATTCCGACTGAATCCCAGAGACCCTTCACTGGAATATATCCCTCTTACTCATAGCTACAGTGTAAGCACCTGACAGGTTTCTTTTTATTGTAATGCAAGTGCCTGACTTAAGCTTTTGACTGCAGAGGCATCCCCTTCAAAAACTGCTATCTTAATGAACACACTGTCATACACAACTAGAAAAAGAGAGGGGCTCCTCCCTGAAGTTCCTTTGTTTTAGAGATTTGTGGTTTGGCTGCTTGTTTTTCTCCTTCACACTGGAATTCTGGTAGACCCCAATCTGCAACCCCAACAAAAGCAGTCTCTACCCATGACTTCACTGGGTGGCCCCAGGCTTGCTGTGTGCCCTCAGGACTTGTGCATAATAAGCCTTATTTTTTTTTCCAAAGTTTCCTGATTGTTATTGCTGAGGGCATCTTGCAATAAGAAGAACCACAAGGGTCAGTCCCGTCATAACATTAGTTATAGATAGGCTGAGACAACCGATCTGGCCAGAGGTGACTTCTAAGCTCCTGATATTCCTAATCAGCAGTGTGCCTATAAGCAGTGTTCTTCCCTGACTGAGAGGAAAGCTAGCCTTTCTGGCTCATGCTGCCACAGAAATTTTTGAGAGACTGGAGCCTCAGGAGAGAGGCCAGCGTAGTGGAGATGCTGAGGACGGGAAGCTGGAGAGTCCTAGATTCAATAAACCACATGTCCTTGGGAAACCAACTGACTCCGTCGATGAAAAATTCATTTAAGTCAACTCAAAATAAAGATGGAGTTTTATTTGAGCCTGGCTGAGGACTTAGAAGCACAGAAACATTAACCCATGGATAGGAGAAATGTTTCAAGGAGTCCAAGTCATATAAAGGTTTTTATATCCTTGGGGAGACAGGCACCAAAGACAGAATTTCAAAAGGGGAACATCCATTTACATAAAATATGCAATGTTAAAGGAAGGGTTGGGGTCATATACATCCTGAGACCAAAAGGCATTAAAGGAAAGGCTAAACATTCTTGCTTATCTCATCTTATGTCCTTGAGCAGGAATCCAGGCAGCAAAAACAAGCTTTTAACTTGGTTTTAATTAACAGATGGTATTACAGAGTTAGAAAGTTTCGGTTACAAGGGTGGCCATTTGAGACTCCCAGAGTTAGTGAAACTTTCAATACTTGGGCCTTAGAAATCTTCTTCTTGGTCCCTCGTATGGTGGTCAGCTTTTTCTTATTTCACACTCTAAAGGCTCTTTCCTTATCTCTAAAAGAGGAAGAACACAAGCACCCCCCCCAAAGGAGTATTGGGGTGATATGCATGGGGGATGGTTGAGATTTGCTTATACCACTGCTTAGATGTGCAAAGAAAATGTGTCAAAAAAGAAAATAGGAAGAAAATGTGTCAAAAAAGTGTTAGGAAGGAAAATAGATATGAGCAGGATGAAGAGAGAATAAGGTCAGTATAGCCCACTAAAAGGGACTGAAAAAGTTACCCTGTTAAAATTACAGAGCCAGAAAAGACCCACAGAGTTAATGAGTTAATCAGTTGAAGCTCCAAAGGCCAGGAATAACTTGGAATATCCGGATGTTCCCCAGATAAAGAAAAGTATCACAGCACAGCCCATGTCTTCATCATATCAATTAGATCATGCCATTGTAAGATTTACTTTAGCCTGCTAAAAAGCCCAGCTTATTCTTCAACTTAACCTATATGCTGTTTTTTTCATCTTCCTCCAGCCTGTAATCAAGTAATTTGCAACCTGGGCAGGAGAAAAGCATCATGACTAATTTTCCAAACAAGCCCAGATATAAGCAGCATAGTAAAAACAGGAGAGATTCCACCTTAAAGCTAAGATTGCATTTTAAAACCCAAGAAGTTAAGAAGTAAGATTCTTAACTTACTCTTTAGCAAACACACAATAACTCAGCCCACCTTGGGGGCAGGACGGGTGGTCTTGATTGATATGTTCCCTGAAGGAAGCTGCTATCCCGGGAAGGAGCCAGATCAGTAAATTTCTCATGTTAAGTTGATTTTGCAGATTACCTGGAGGACTGATAATAGAAGAGATATAATGTCTCTCATCAAAGATAAACATCTTGAGATCACTTAACAAGTCTACACCCCCTAGCCCTGTTTCATTCCTGAAAAATTCTTAAAAGTGGGAACCCCCAATCTTTAAGGGTACCTCTTCTCTGAGGTAGCTCACACTCCCCTTTCTCTGAGTGTGCACCTTTTTGCCTTATATAAAACTTTTTCTCAACATTCAGGGTGTGCCTCCTGAGGTCACTCACACTTTTTCTCAACCTTTCAGGGCACACCTCTCCTCTCTGAGGGTGCCTACACACTTTCTCTCTTTAACTGCATACTTTTAAATAAAACTTTTAGAGGATTGGCTTAAAGATAGCAGCATGAGAGCCGAGACAGAAATCTCCTCCCAAAACCACACATAATATGTAAATATAGCAAATACATCTAATCCTGGAAGAGCAACAGGAAAGAAGGCTGAGACAGACTGCCTACTGGGGAAAAGAGCAGACCTCACAAAAAAGGGTGATGTACCAAAGTGGCGATACAGTGGGACACAAGCCTCTCCCCGACCCCAGCTCACTGGTGAGAGGAAGAGAAGCAGAGTGGGGAGGAGATGGAGGCCCGGGACTGCTTAGCACCCAGCCCCGGAGATCTGTTCTGGGAGCATGAACCTACATTACATGGTGCTCTGGAGATTAGTGGGGTTGGAAAGCTAAGACAGACAGAATACTTAGAGAGGCTGAGATTCGAGCCACTTGTGGAAAACAGGGATCCACATCCGGCCACTCTGGGACAAAAGAAAGTGAGAGACTTCCCAACAGCAGGAGGGCTGCTAAAGGGGCAAGGGTAGCACAGAGCTTGCTACTTAGGAGAAAGGACAGGAGGACAAAATTCTCCCAGCACACATAGCCCAGCAGGTTGGGAACTTTCAGGAGTTTCAGGCGCTCCATCCCCCTGGCTGACTATGCAGCTCCAAGGCCCCCCACCACAATACGCAGCCTGCCGCTCCTTCCCCCAAGCTGGTACCAGTGCACAAATCTGCTGCTCCCACCATTGCACAAGGCCAGCCAGAGGGTGGCCCCACCTACAGCAGCTACAACAGCATAGCATAGAGGCTCCTCCCTGTGCATGTGACCTGCTGGCCCTGGCCATGGAGGCAGGCACTGCAGCTGGATAGCAGGAAACACCTCTTTCCTCCTGGCAGGAATCAGCACCACTCACCTGTGACCCCTGCCATTGCTCCAGAGCCTGAGCACCTCTAGAGAGTGGAGCTTCTGGACACTCCAGAGAGAGTGCCGCCTACACCAAGTTATTATTTATTACAAATATGAAACATCAATCTGTGGCATCTTAACTACGCTGCTGGACAGTGACTGTAATGGAGTGTCGGGGAGACTTGATAATATGGGTGAATGTACTAACCACATTGTTTTTTCATGTGAAACCTTCGTAAGAGTGTATATCAATACCACCATAAATAAATAAATATATATATGAAACATCAAAAGCACCTGGTACAAACCCAAATCCCACACACACCAGAAAGAGGGCCAAGTGAAACTGAACTCACTAATCTTCCAGAAAATTATTTCAAAATAAAAATCATAAACACACTTAAGGAGCTATAGAAAAACATTCAAGACTTTGGAGAGGAATTCAAGAAATAGATAAAAACTTTGAAAAATACAGTATATGAAATGAAGCATACAATGGAGGGATTTAAAAACACATTAGATGAAGTAGAGGAGACGGTAAATGAAATAGAAATTAGAGAACAGGAATACAAAGAAGCTGAGGCACAGAGAGAAAAAAGGATCTCTAGGAATGAAAGAATATTAAGAGAGCAGTGTGAAACCAAACAGAACATTATCTGCATTATAGACATACCAGAAGAAGAAGAGAAAGGGATAGAATGTGTCTTTGAGGAGGTAATTGCTGAAAACTTCCCCAATCTGGGGAAGGAGATAGCCTCTCAGGCCATGGAGGTGCACAGATCTCCCAACACAAGGGACCCAAGGAAGACAACACCAAGACATATAATAATTAAAATGGCAAAGATCAAGGACAAGGACAGAGTATTAAAAGCAGCCAAAGAGAAAAAAGATCACATACAAAGGAAAACCCATCAGGCTATCAGCAGACACCTCAAAGAGAGAAAAAAAGATCCCATATAAAGGAAACCCCGTCAAGCTAACAGCAGACAGCTTAACCGGCCAGAAGGGAGTGGCATGATGTATTTTATGTAATGAAACAGAAGGGCCTCCAACCAAGAATACTCTACCCGGCAAGATTATCATTTAAATTTGAAGCAGGGATTAAACAATTTCCAGATAAACAAAAATTGAGGGAAATTCACCACCACTAAGCCAGCCCTATAGGATATGTTAGAGGGACTGCTCTAGATGGAAATGCTCCTAAGGTTAAATAGCTGTCACCAGAGAAAATAAACCCACAGTAAAGGAAGTACACCAATTAATTACCAGACAAATATGAAATTTAATCAACTACTCACAAAGTTAGTCAAGTGATACACAAAGAGTACAGAATATGACACCTAATATATAAAGTCTGGAGGAGGAGGAAGAAGTAGAAGGGAAGAAAAGAAAGTACCTTTAGATTGTGTTTGGAATAGAGTTATCAATGATTTAAGATGGACTGTTAGTAAGGAAGCTATCCTTGAACGTTTATAAACACAAATCTAAAGCCTACAATGGCAATAAGTACATATCTACCAATAATCACCTTAAATGTAAATGGACTGAATGTACCAATCAAAAGACATGGAGTGGCAGAATGGACACAAAAACAAGACTCATCTTTATGCTGCCTACAAGAGACTGATTTCAGACCTAAAGACATACACAGACTAAAAGTGAAGGGATGGAAAAAGGTATTCCATGAAAATAATAGGGAGAAAAAAGCAAGAGTAGCAGGACTTACATCAGACAAGACAGATTTCAAAACAAAGAAAGTAACAAGAGACAAGGACATTACATAATGATAAAGGGGTCAGTCCAACAAGAGGATATAACCATTATGAATATCTATGCACCCAATATAGGAGACCTAAATATGTAAATCAAGTACTAAGAGAAATATAAGCTTTGATAAATAATTCTTAAACAGAGAGAGCATTCTTTTACTGAGATATATACTGCTAAACCTAATTTACCTGGTGTTAGCAATTCTTTTTCTCTAACACGTGCTTCCCTTAAAAGGAAAGTAAGGAATTTGGGCCACACTGTGAAATTTGAAGGCAGAAGTATGCTTGCTAGCACAGGCTTCAGGGAACCACTGCAATTTTTAGTTAACTGCTTTATCTTTTCAACCTTTCCTTTCTTCCTTTTTTAAAGAATTGAGGTATAATTGACATTTAACATGATATTTATTAGCTTCAGGTACACAACATAATGACTCAGTATTTGTATATCTTACAAAATGACCACCACAATAAGTCTAGTTAACATCCATCCATCACCATACATAGTCACAAAAATGTTTTTCTTGTAATGAGAGCTTTTGAAGATCAACTCTCTTATCCTTCTCTTCTTTTGTCTAGAAATGCATTGCTCTTGAGGCAAACCCCAAAGGGCAAAGCAAAGAGAGCACTGTGTCCCTGGGAGGCGTCCCTGTGTTCTCGGTGCTCATCCTAGGACGCATCTTGGCATGGGGACAAGCCCCTGAGAAGCGGGCCCGGGGAAGGTTACTGAGGCTGGGCCACATGCACATCCTCTGGGAAAACCAAAGCCTGGAGAGTACACTGGCTGACATTCACAGATGGCTGAAATTTCTTCCAGATTCTCTGTTACTCAAAAATGGAGTCAAACTTGCTTTATCAAATCATATAAAACATTTGTTCTCTTTACAGTCTTTAACTAATAAAATGTTAGTATTTTCTATCTTTTACAAGGTAGCTGTACAGAGCCCCTGAGTCATCTTCAAGGAGGAAGGGCCCCACACAGGGAGATCTGCAGGGGGTGTCACATGGGAGAAGAGCGGTTGTCACCTCAGATGGTGTTACAGGCGGATCGACTTTAGGAAAGAAGACATATGGAAGCTGAGATTCTGAAAACTGACTCCCTTAAAACTATCCATGTAGCTGGGATATAATCCAGTTACATAAAATCCAGTGAAACTGGAATTTTTTCTGGCACTACCAAATTTTCAGGATACATTAGCTAAACCTCACATAAACCTTTTATAAGATTTTTTTTCAGATTGCGTGTATTAGTCAATAAAGTAGTAAAACCTATTTTCTGGTTTCCCTACCTTGCCTCCTGGAAAGACTTTGTGTATCCCAGAAATTTGAAATTTGAAAATTAGTTTTGAAGACCTCTGAGCTTGTCTACCAGTCCTGAGAGCCAAAAACATTTACAAAATCCTTTTCCTTTTCAACTGTGGTTCTCAATTCTGAGCTGGAGTAAAAGTTTTGCATTCCAGCAGCAGGACCAAGGCAAAAAATGGCCTCTGGCAGGTCACTTCCAAGGCAATGCAAGGGGAAAAAGATGATAATGGCACAGTTCAAAACTCTTATCCCCATTGCACCTGTAAAATGCTCAGCGCAGTGACTGGCAAGTGGTAACCATTCAATAAAGGAGAACATCAAAGCAGACACATTTCACATGCATGCACCTCTCCAAGCACAGTTCCGAGGTTTAAATGCCATTGCAGGCATTTAGTGGCCAGATGCACAGCTACTGCTGCTGAGCTAACAATATAAGGTTCTCAGCTAGAGAGCCTCAGGTTCTCCAGATGTGTCCTGTGTACATAGCGCTGGCCAGCCTGTGTCTGCTCTGCCGTCTAACTGCTCAAGGACATCATTGTGGGTCTCAGGAAGATGAGATGGAGCCGGAGATTCCATGGTGTGTGGGTGAGCTGGAGCCTGCCAGGCATCCTGGGTAGTGGCTCAAGTTCCCCTTCCCAGACTGGAGTGGAGATCTGGTGAAGAAAAGTCAGAGAAAGACTTAGAGCACAGGAAGCCCTCCAGTCTGCCCAAATCGCCCACAATTAACGGATTAAGCAAGACACCAAAGAAAGAGCCGCAACCCTGCTCATCCTGGCTGCTCTGGAATATTGTCTCCCCTCTTTCACCCCTTGGTTTTATAACCCCACCCACACTGGACATGTCTTCCCGTATCTGATTTCATCCTCACCACCATCTGGAGAGTTGCCTTTTCATGATCTCCATGGGATGCACTGGGACTCTTCCTGGTTTAGACGTCTATCTGTGCAACACTAGAGTTGTTTAAGGGGGGGGCACGTGGCATATACTTTCCTGCAGGGGGAGCTGTCCACTCAGTGACCTACAACCTCTGAAGAGGGAGGCGGGGTCTGTTTCCAGCCCCGACTTACTCCCAAACCCCACAGGTTATTTGCTGCGCGTCTATTTACGTTAATACTTGCTTTGCTACAAGCAGTCCCCAAAAACTCAAGCAACACTCTTCTTGAAAATTACAATGAAATATATGTATCCTGCAACACACACAACCATTTCAGAAATACACCACTAAACCACTTCTAGGGTAAGCCTTAGGAAACCTCACTTTTGGGGCAGTTCTCAGCCTTAGAAAATGCCCCATTGATGGGTACTGGTTTCAAATTCACTTAGGTGTTTTAGAATCATTTTTCCTACTCATATTCCATTTCAGGTTTACTTTTTTCTCTATTTTGGTTTAATTTTACTTTGGGGTTTTAACTCTGGGGGGTAAAATCCCGGGGCAAAATAACTTTGAAACCGAAATCAGTCAAAGGGATAAAGTAGGAGAAACCCTTGTATTTCTCACAAGCAGTCAATCTACATCTGCTCTCCCGTGTCTCTCATGACCCGGATGCAGAGGAACACTACCCAACCTCTCCGGTCCAGATTTGCCCGGCTCCCCCGTGTAATTACCTATTGATATGGAGATGACTTCTCTCCACCCCTTGGAAATACCTATTGATATGCAGATGAACAAAAGCTAGGCAAGAGATTCTGGAAAAATTGCAATTTTACCCACACCTCCTTTCTGAGGTCGCCAGCACTCTCCTTTAAGTGTGTACTTTTTTTTTTCATTAAGGTATCATTGATATACACTCTTATGAAGGTTTCACAAGAAAAACAATGTGGTTACTACATTCACCCTTATTATCGAGTCTCCCCCCCATACCCCATTGCAGTCAGTCCATCAGTGCAGTAAGATGCCAGAATCCCTACTTGTCTTCTCTGTGCTACACTGTCTTCCCTGTGACCCCACACATACCATGTGCATTTAAGTGTGTACTTTTAAATAAAGCTTTATCGCTGCTCAGGTCAATACGTTTTGTTTCTGCACTCTTTCAGTGGTAAGCGTCTTTGTTACTTTGCTATTTCATTCTATTTTCTTTAGCACAAGTCTTCACTCTCTCTATCCTACTTCAGCTTCCTTGCTCTCTGCTGCCTGTAAGGCAGCTGCCATTCCCTGCTACTCGCCTTTAATGAACTCCTTCCTTACCTGCACAACTCCAACCTGCTCGAGAATTCTTTCTTGTTCAGCGTCAAGAGCCCCTCCTGGATTGACGTCTCACCAAGCATGCAGGGAGATCTCTCTGGATTGGATTGCCCGGCAACAAGACTACAGACAGGATCAGAACACCGGCCTTGTGCTCACACCCTCCAGCATCAGAAAGGGCTTGCAGGATGGAGCATGAAGTGGGGGTGCTCACCTTTATCCACCTGTTTCTACCATCCAGCATGTTTTCACATAAATCCTCCAAACAACACTCTTTTGAGAGGTACTTCACCAAGGAAGACACAGAGCATGGAAAGATGAAAAGACCCACCTGGTCTGACCCAAAGCCCTTGTTTTTCACACCACCCCTCTTTCTACTTTCATCCTAAATTCCCAACTTCCACCAGCAGCAGCAATAGCAGTCTTGCCGGCTTGCAAGCCGGCAATGCAGCAGCAGTTTTGGGCTCTTCCTCCTCCTTTGCTCTGGAATCCAGTCTGTGGGCACAGAGTCCATCCCTGGAGGGCTGGAAGAAACCACAAAGGGCATGTAGTTCGGTTGCTCACACAACACTTGGATTTCCTCTAAATGGTGGCTGTGAGGCTGCTGCCCAGGCTCAGTCTGAACACAGCCCCCTACTTCCATGCCAGGGAGCTCACCCCTTCCTGACATTACCTATTATGTCTTAATGTGCAAAGTCTGCCCTAGGTTGAGCTGAAATCTGCCTCCCTGTTGCCTCCCCTTCCTGTGTCCCTCACACACATTTTCACTGGTCCTAGTTCTTTTCTGGGGTTTCACAGAACAGACCTGCCCCTTAGCCCTTTAAATGTGAAGGCCATGATCATGCTCCTAGAGGGTAAACATCCCCCACTCCTCCAGCCAGTGTTCATATGCCATGATTTCAAGTAGCTAACCAGTCTGGCCCCTCCTACAAACATGCTTGTTTATGCAAATCAGGTGGTGCAAACTCAGCCTATGGCTCCACTGAGTGACATCAGTGAGTGAGGTGGGCGGAAACAATAAGGAGTGGTGGGGACTTTTTGTCACAGAATGTATGTGCCCCATCTACTGGAAATAGCCATTTTTGCTTCAGGTGGTTATTGTGAGGCCCCAGCACAGCCAGATCTGATTTCCAATAGAAACAGGAAATTTGGACTTGTATCTGAAATATCCTGATTTTTTTAGGTTGGTAATTATTTTTAAACACACACACACACATACTGTATGAATTAACATATTTCTCTGTAAAACAGGAAATTTAATCAAGGAGAACTTGATTACAAAAACGAAAACAGCAAACTGGGAGGCATAGCCTTCAGCTCTGAATCAAAAGTATGCCTTGCCCAAGGAAAGAGAAGGGCTTGTTTTTGTAGTAAAAATTCTCACCTATGTTCCCATTGAGGCCTGCAAATGAGGGGTGCAAGCTTAGTTAGTCTTCATTAGTTGATGCAAGTGGCAGCTGATTGGCTGACTTCCCAGCTATTGTCTGTTTCGGTAGCAGTAGCCAAGTATGTCATGAACTGGTTCTGCTTCAGAGAATGGACTTCATTCTGTGGTTTTTCTGAGCACACAGAATATGTGTGTAGCCTCCTGTTAATACATGGCTATCTGACTCTGTTTTGGGCCTTGGTTAGCCTGGAAGACTCCATCTTGTTTTCTGGCATGGCTGGATTTGGGGAATGTGGGAATTCATTTCACTTTGACCGGAGTCAACACTATGCAGGCAAACAAAAAATGATGGGCGCCAGTATGCAACCTTCACAGGCATCTGAAAATGTGCCACCTAAAACAAAGTAACACTCACACGTGGTGGTGTTGGGCAATCCAATCTAGGGAAATCTCCCTGTGCGCTTGGTGAGACCTCAACCCAGGAGAGGGCTCTTGACTCTGATCCTGCTCACAAACAGGTCGGACGCATGCGGGTAAGGAAGAAATTCATTAAAGCAAGAGTAGCAGTAAATGGCAGCAGCTGGACAGGCACTCGAGAGCAGGGAAGAGCAGAGGGAGGAAAGGAAAGCTCATTGAACTCCTGCCCACCATAGGGCAAATCCCTTGCCAACTTCTAAAGCCAGGGTCACCTGGCATCCAGTGTCTGCTTCAGTCTTCACGGGAACTAGGCCCCTACCTCCCCAGGATTTGGAGGAGCCATGGAGCACTGGATGGAGATTATGTTCTGAGAACTTCCCAAAGCAAAGAAAGGAGATTTTTTAGGCAGGCTGCTAAAGAGAATGACTGTACAGCTGCAGTCTCATCTTGGCCGCCCAGGCTATACGAACCTGCAAGCCCAAATCAGAGATCTTAGCAGCCCTTCCCTACTTGTCTGAAGAACAGAGAGAGTGAACACTTGTGCTTAAGTCTAGAAAATTCAATGAAATAGCAAAGTAACAAAGACTCTTACCACTGGAACAGCACAGACACAAAATGCAGTAAAGTGAGCAGCGAGTAGTCTTTATTTAAGGCAAAGTACACACTTGAAGAAAGGGGAGTGCAGCCAGCCTCAGAGAGGAGGCGCACTTAAGGGCTTAGGGTTCTGTCTTTTAAGGCTTTCAAGAATGGGCCAAAGCACCAGTGGGGGTATAGGCCTGACATGTTGTCCACTATCTCTCCAGTGAAAGACATTGTCACCATTCATAGTCTGTCCTCTAGATATTCTGTAGAATAAATTTAACATAAGGAATTTCTTGATTTTGTTCTTCTCCAGGATAGTGGTTACCCTCAAGCAGTGGAAACAAACCATTTAGGACTGCTTTTCCCTGCCTTAAAATAGGGTAGGTTATTGGCTAGTTATCAGAAAATGTTAGGAATCTTACCTCCTAACTCCCTGGTTTTTAAAATGGAATCTTAGCCTTAAGATGGAGTCCCTCCTGTTCTTACTATACTATTTATATCTTGGCATTTTTCATCATAGGCAGGAAAAATTAATCATGATACTTGTCTCATGTCCCGCCCCACCTCACTCATGGGCTTCATCTACATCTGCTGAGAACTAAAGCAGGACATTTTTTTTATCCTGCCTGTTTAAACCCCAAGGCTATTCTGCCCTGCTCTGCTGGGCATCCTCTCATGCCCACCCCTTCCCCCTCCTCCACCTCTTTCTCCCTTCCTCTTTGTCACCCCTCTGTCCTTCCTTCATCCTTTTTCCTTCCCTCTCTCACCATTTCTTGGTATTCCTCAACTGTTCTTTTCTCTTTCTGTTTCTGTCTTGTTCACAAAACTCCAAAATTTCTGCTGGATTCCCTAAGAAACAGACAAACTGTCACTCTTCCTCCCACCCAAAAACACAAAATAAAACTAACAACAGATGAACCTGCACAGGGTAAAATTTATGAGTTAAAAATGTCAGAAAAGTCAATTCCCTTGGATTTTGGGTTTAGAGGTATTTTGCCCCGGGATTTCTTCTCCCCAGGGTTACATGGGCCATAATTTAGATCTGCAAAACCTGATCCAGGAAATTGGACTTGGTAGAAATAACAGTAACAAAAGGAAATGCAAACTGACTGATGAAGAAATTGATTTTGTTCAAAAATGAGGTTGAATAAAGTTAAGTTGAAAAGAGTGGTGTCCATGAAAATAATTTGGGCAAAATAAAATTGAAATGCAAAAAATAAGAAATGGTTGGGCTGTGCTGTATTTAAATTTTATCAAGAAGTTAATTTGCTTTGGACAGCCTCATGCAAATGAATGAAACTGGACAATTCTCTTACACCACACAGAAAAATCAACTCCAAATGGATTAAAGACCTAAATGTAAAACCTGAAACCATAAAACTACTAAAAGAAAGCAAAGGTGGTAAGCTTCTCAACATTGGTCTTGCCAGTGTTTTTTTGATTTAACACCAAAAGCAAAGGCAACAAAAGCAAAAATAAATGGAACTAAATCAAACTTTGATACTTGTCTCATGTCCACACAGTAAAGAAAACCATCAACAAAACAAAAAGGCAACCTACCTGCTGAATAGGAAAAATATTTGCAGACTGTCTATCTATGAAGAGGTTATATCCAACATATGTAAAGAACTTACCCAACTCAACAGCAAAAAAATATAAACAATCCAATTAAAAAAACAGCCAGAGGATTGGCATTAACATTTTCCAAAGAATACATACAGGTGGCTAATAGGTATAAGATGCTCAACATCACTAATCATCAGGGAAATGCAAATCAAAACCACAGTGAGATATCATCTCACGCCTGTTAGAATGGCCATTATCCAAAAGGTAAGAAATAAGTGTTGGTGAGGATGTGGAGCAAAGGGAAATCTGTGCATTGTTGGTGGGAATGTAAACTGGTAGTCACTATGGAAAACAATATTGAGATTTGTCAAAAAATTAAAAATAGAACTACCGACACTTCTGGGCTGTAGGTAAAATTACAATATTTCCAGAATCTCTCACCTGGCTTTAGTGCATCTGCATATCAACAGGCATTCCTCAGGGGTGGAGTAGGATAGTTCATGTACATATCAGTGGGTAATTACCTGGGTTACTGAGGGCTTATCTGAACCTGAGAGGTTAGGGGGAGGTCTTTGCTTGCTTCTGCCTGAGCAGGAAAGAGACAACCCTGGACTGCAGTTTGTAAGCAATAAATGGGTTTTAAATTGTATTTCTCCCTTTGATTTTGGTTTTAGAGGTATTTTGCCCTGGGATTTCCTCTCCCTGGAGTTATATGGGCCTTTATCAAAAGAAGTCAAAAGCATTAAATCAAGAAGATAACTGCACCCCCATGTTCATGGCAGTACTATTTACAATAGTCAAGACATGGAAGCAACCACTCATGGATGAATGGATAACAAAATAGTGGCATATATATGCAATGGAATATTATTCAGTCATAAAAAAGAAGGAAATCTTGCCATTTGAGCTACATAGTTGGACCTTAAGGGCATATGGCTAAGTGAAATAAGTCAGATAAACACAAATACCATACGTACTTGTGTGTGGAATCTAAAAAAACAAACCAAAACCCAAGCTCACAGATACAGACAACAGACTGGTGGTTGCCAGAGGCAAGGTTGGAGGGTGGTTGAAATGTTTGAAGGGGATCAAAAGTACAAGCTTCCTTCCAGTTGTAAAATAAATTAGTCATAGGGATGTGATGTGTAGCATGGCAACTATGTTAATTTTTCAAATTGCATATTTGAAAGCTGTGAAGAGAATAGACCTTAAAATTTCTCATCACACACACAAAAATTCTGTGACTATTATGGTGACATGTTAACTAGACTTATTGTGGGGATCATTTTGCTATATATATAAATATTGAATCAGGTTGTATACCTGAAACTAATAAAATGTTGTATGTCAGCTAGGCCTCAATTAATAAAAAAAAAAGGTTAATTTGCTTTAATGCAATTTATCCCAAAGTACTCTATTGATCCAAGAAAAAAATCATCACTGTTGGCAAAAATTCTAATTAAAATCTTTCCATTCAAGAAAACCACAGGATCAAAATGCCCTCTGCCTGTTGAAGACCGCAGTTTTATATATCTCTGCCTGAACTCCAGACTCAAATATGCAACCGCCCGCGGCACAACCTCCTCACTTGGACATCCCAAAGCTTCATCAAATATAGATGCCAGAAGCCAAACTGCTGATCTTCTCACCAAATTTTCCTCCTTTCAGACACCTGTCTCTGAGATTAGGACCATCACCCATTCAGTTACTCATGCCAGAACTAACAAGATAAGTGTGGGTAAAATTGTAATATTTCCAGAAAATCTCGCCTGGCTTTAGTACATCTGCATATCAACAGGCACTCAAGGGTGGAGAGAAGTATGGCTTTAGGGCATTTGCATCATTCCTCAAGGGTGGAGAGAAGTTCATCTCCATATCAGTGGGTAATTACCTGGGCAAAGGAGAGCTTATCTGTACCTGAGAGGTGAGGGGAAGGGCCGTTTTTTTGCTTCAGCTGGAGCAGGAAAGAGAGAAGGGCCCGGACTGCAGTTTGTGAGCAATAAACGGATTTTAAACTTTATTTCTCCCTTTGACTGATTTCAGTTTTTAGAGGTATTTTGCCCCAGGATTCCCTCTCCCCGGACTTACAATAAGGAATTGCTATGCTGAGATCTAGGAGAGGACAGGATTTCAAAGAGCTGACCCTGATGTTTGAGGTTGTGGTTGCCGTGGAAACTTTTGTCAACTGAAAAGAAGTGACTGAGAAGCCAACTCACTTCTACTGGCCTTACATGGCTTGGGACAAAAATCAAAGTCAGGAGCCTGCCAAAGGTGGGGGTCCGGCTACTTTGGGTTCAGCACCCCAAAGGGCTGTTCCCATGAAGTAAAGGTGAAGCGAAAGTAAACCAGCCCTTCCCTAGATTGTAGCCCAACACTGAGTCATCTGTCACCCAGGTGCCCCAGAGAGCATCATGCTCTGAGTATGAATTAACCCAACATCAGTTTGCTAATCCCTCCAGGCACTTGGCAAAAACAATTGAAAATTTTCTCTGGCAAATGACAAAATCACCCCATTTCAAATTACTTCTACAAATAATATCACATGTGTAATATTCAACATACAAAAATAACCAGACACCAGAGGAAGCAAGATTCCTTGAGCTAAAACCACCAGAAATAACAGTCAACAGAAATAGAGTTGGAGAAACTCTAGACTATAAAACAAATCACACTTACTATGCACAAGGAATTAAATAGCCAAGTCAAATATTTCAGTAGGGAACTGGAAATGCTATAAAATTATACAGTATAGGGACTCTCTTGTCCCCTCCTGGCATGAGCCAGGAGCTCTGTCCTCTCACTTTATCTCTAAAGAAAAGCCTCTACCTTGTTCTCCTACCTTGAGTGTTTGCAAAATTCATTCTTTGGCTCCATGAACAAGAACCATGGCATCATCTTTGGGGGTTTGTCCAGGAGCGCTTCGGAGATGCGAGCATCCTCTTCAAGTTTAAAGCCAGACACACCTCTGGCATGCATTCTAAAGAACTGGGAGCAAGTTGATCCCAAGACCCTGAAAAAGAAGTGCCTTATCTTCTGCACACAAGCCTGGCCTCAATACAAACTATCTGATGGAGAGGCCTGGCCCCCCCAAGAAGCCATAAAACTGCAAATAGTAATAGTAATGGAACTCAGGATGGAAGTGCCAATCTTCTGAGGCCTCTCCACCGACCAGTGATAGAGATCTCCCTGCACCCTTTACTGTGCCCCCTCTCAGCATGAAGCAGCCAGAGAGCAGATGTCGCCCCCTTTCCCTAGCAGCAGTTAGGGTCTCTATCTGTAGAGCAGAGAATGAGACAGGGACCGTGGGTGTAGTCAGAGTAGGGTGAGGGCCTCCAGAAAAAGCAAGGCAGGGTATCTGCAGTCAGAACAATGTAACTACATGCAAGGAAACCCCCTACCAAAACTCTGTATTAAACTTTAAGCTCTAGAGTCATTCTTCAGTGGGATCAGTTGATATTCCCCAGATAAAGAAGAGTAGCACATGTTTTTATTATGCTAATCATTTGTAATCATGTGTAAGATTACTTTAGCATGCTAAAAGAAACTTCATGTCTCATCAAGGACAAACATCCTAAGACCACTTTTAACAAGTCCACACCCCTAAGCCCTTTATCCATTCCCCCAAATCCTCAACTGCCTGTAAATCCCCTAGACAACACACCAGCCCGGGCTTTCTTGTCCCCTCCTGGCATAAGCCAGGGGCTCTGTGCTCTCACTTTATCTCTAAATAAAAGCCTCTACCTTGCTCTCCTAAAAAAAATTTTTTTTTAATTATACAGTATATTCAAAAAAGGAATAAATAGAAGCTAAAAACTCAAAACCAAAATTATAAACTCACTGGGTAGATTTAACAACAGATTTGACATGGCTAAAAAGTGAATGTAGGACAAAATCATGCTTAATATGTGTGTCAATCTAAGTCAAGGCTAACTGTATGAAACAACAGTAATAATATCTGTGGAATTATATAGAAAACAGGAGCTTGGATATCAAAAGAGGAGTGAATGGAATTAAAGTGTTCTAAGGTCTTTGCCTAGTCACCAGGAAAGAGTTACACGAATATCTTGTGGCCGCTGATATGTGCCAGAAAGGGTGCACATCTCTGCATTAACCTTCCCCATGCTGCCCAGCCTCAGACAAACCCAAGTTGAGGAGTATTCTACAACACACCTGGCCAGTACTCATCAAAAAAATGAGGACACAAAAGATGTGGTAAGATGAAGGAACTATCAGAGACTAGAGGAGACTGAGATAGGACAACCAAATGCCACATGGGGTGCTGGGCTGGATCTGAACCAGACAAGGGCCCTTAGTGGAAAAGCTGGTTGAATCTGAATGGAGCCTGCAATTCCAGCACACCGCTGTACTGCTCTTAACCTCTCCGCTGTCATCACTGCACACAGTTATGTGTGATGTTAACACATGGGGAGGCTGTGTCAAGAATATAAGTGAACTCTACTATTTTTGCAACCTTTCTCTAACCATTTCAAAATAAACAAACAAACAAAATCACCCAGAGATATCAGATGTTAACATTTCCAGCGTATTTTCTTTCTTCCTGTCCCTTTTCTTGCACTGGGTGATTGTTATGCTCCATATAAGGAAGGTCATGTCAGACACGTGATTTTACACCACACAAGGCTTCTGGAGACATCACCACATTTAAATTTCTTCTCCTTCATTTCACAAAGAAATTCAGGTTTAGAGCAGGTTAAAGGTCACACAGCTAATAAAGGCCAGGACTCAATGGGAGTGCAAGACACCCTGAAGCCAAATTCCAGAATCTCACTAAAACCCAATTCTTGAAGAGTGAGTTCATCTGCGTGTTCACACGTGCATTCATTCAACCACACTAAGCACCTCCTCAAGGGAGACGGAATATAAGAGGCCATGGCCACACCATCGACCCGCTTCCATGCTCAAGATTTTATGTCTGCAGGCCAGGGCACACAGCCTGGCCTGGGTGGGACGTGATGCCCCCTGCAAGAAAGAACTCACTGCCTGGCAGACAGTGCCCAGCTGTTAGCACCTTCTGAGACCAAATCAGCTTTTAGATGGAGGTCACATTCCTCTACAGAGGCCAGTGACTGAGCAAGGTTGTGGTATAAGGACCTTTCCTGCCCATGGAGGGATCCTCCAACAGGCAGTTAGATCTGGAGCTCTAGGCTGGGCAGAACCATTGGGGTCTGAATTTCCTGGTGGTGCCCTCTGCCCAACCTAGTTTCTTCCCCTTTAAATCTTTCATAGCTGTCCCCTCAATAAACTATCATGCCCCTAACTCCATCTCAGCATCCGCTCCTCAGAGGTCACCCCAGGAACAAGCTGTTCAGTAGGTCTGTGTGACCTTCTCACTGGCTCGTGTGGGTGAAGTAACCCGCAGATGGTGGGCAGTCGTTGGCCACTTTAGTGCTCTGCCTGTCAGCCTGGAAAACCCCTGGGGCTGGCAGCTGTTTGCAGAGTCAGATTAAGAGACTGGCCCAGGGCGCCTGCACCCCCTGATATCTGTGCCACACAACGTTCTGTGGCCATCCTGCCACTGGACCCACCAAGGGAGTGACAAACACCTGCTCAGAGGACCTTGAGGGCTGCAGGAGAATGTGCGTGGCCCAGATCTTGGGAGAGAGGTGGAGCAAGTGGGCAGGGAGCCGCTGCCCCAGTAGGTGTGGACAGCCGGTGGGGGGGGTGGCAGCGCCAGGCGGATGAGGGTGTGTACGAGCCCATCTGGCTCTCCTGGGTGGGGCTGGGTGAATGTTTGGGTAGAGGCCACGGCCATCACGTGGTTCTTTGAGTCAGGCATGCTGTGGGTTGGGATGGAAGCCAGACAGGCAAAGCTGTATCCAGCACATGTACTCAGGGGGCTGAAGAAGCAGAACAGAGCAGGGTCCTAGGAAACCTCTGCCTCAGCAGATCATACAGGGGAGAGAGGGCTGATTTTCAGACTTCCAAAGCCTGTGGTCTTTCATGTTCCAGGGCCCAGGGCAGGGAGGGCTATAGCCCGGGTTGGCTGACTGGCTGAGCATGGATAGATGGAAGGGCAGGTGAAGGGTCCATTAGGTGGACACATAAGTGAGGGGGTGCCTGGGTGGCCTGGTGGCTAAGACCCGCCAGACCAGGACCGAGCTGGTCAGGCCTGTGATGCCTATCCTCTGAGGGTAGTGCCCCTCTTTTGGCACTGAAGGGGCACATTTCCACATCTCAGCCATCTTTTCCTCACAGGCAGGAGGAGTTCCCCAAGGTCACTCCTCCAGGAAGAGAGGGGTGATCTTCCTCATTCTCTCAGGAGAGGAATGTCAGGGGGCAGGTGGTCCCAGAGTTGGTGGAGGGCAAAGCAGAGACACCGCCTGCCCACTTGCCAGAGGCCCTGCCAGGCTGACCTGAGGGGTCTGAACCCTTCAGCCTTGTTTTAGGCCATCATACCTGTGAACCACCCACCCTAAAATAAATACCTATCACAATTTGAAATGTTTGTCTACACTGAAATACTGATGGATGAGATATCATAAGGTCTGCAATTTGCTTAAAAAATAACCGGCAAGTGGAGGAGCTGGGACATGACAGGGGGGTTTGAATGGAGATGAATAAAATCATAAAGCTGGGGGACAGGTGCAGGGGAGGCTTTTTATGCTCTCCTCTGCCTTCGTATGTATTTGGAAACTTCCATAATTAAGCTTAAAAGTAGTGTAGGTAAAGTTCTTGTTCACAAAAAAATGACTGCCGCAATACTAGCAACTTTTAGGTGACACTGGAATACGAGGATCAAAGTTCATTTAATGTACAGCTTTTTTAATTTTTTAAAAAGTTTTCAATTGTGAAATACACATAACATACAATCTAATCTTACCCTGTTTCAAGACTGCAGTTCAATGGTGTCAAACACATTTGCATTTTTGGGCAACTGATCTCTAGAACTCTTTCATCTTGTCATTGTACAATGTGGCAGTGACCTCCCCCGACCTCTCAATACCCCCCAACCACCATCCCCCACCCCACCCATAATCCACCATGATACAGGGATCGGAGCCCAGGTCTTCCACGTTCCAGAGCAAAGTGCCCTGTTACCACCCAGGGGGCAGCTGGGCCAGGTTTCCGGTGACCAGCCTGTGGGCCAGTCAGGCTGCCGGTCCTCCCAGGGTGGCTTTCCCACTGCAGCTCTGGCTGATCCTGCACGCCTAAACTCTCTGCCACAGGGCAGGCACCTGAGCAAGTCCTGGCAGCTCTCAGCTCCCACACCCACCTGCAGCCTGGGGCTGCCCTGGTCAGGGGGGCGGCAGGGGGGCAGTCGGAGCAAACAAAGGCTCTTCCGTAGCACGGATGACTCAGGGCGGGCAGTCAGGTCCCAGGAATCCACTTTCACCCCAGGGTGTAGTGTGAGCATGGATGGGCAGGGTCCTACTGCCTTGACCCCAGTAGCCACAGTGCCCCACCAGGACATGGCTCTTGGGTTTGGAATAATCTTGGAGGAGCTGCCAGGAGGTACAGCGGCCACCAGGGATTTACCTGTTACCTGTTCCTTGCGAGGCCTCAGATCCTCAGATGTGTCTCCAGGAACACCCAGCTCTCCTCCCTCCTCTGGGCCTGGCACCACTCCACCAGGACAGGAAGACAAGGGAGGGCAAGGGTGAAGGGTGGGAGGGGACACATAGCTGTCAAGTCCTTCCTTCACCAGGGTTACGCAATCTCGTCTTTGTGACGATTCTGCCTATTTACAAATGAGGAAACTGAGGTTTAGAGAGGTCACCAGAAGTCTGGGACTGGGATTAGAGCCAGGCCTGCCTTTCTTCATCCTCCTCCTGGTTAGAAAGCAGCCATGATGTGGCTTTTTGGCAGATGGTGCATTGGAGCTGAGCACAGCCTACTGTCAGGTCCTGGAGGAGGTGCCCGGGGTCTGGAAATGGACTGGAAGCCGATCTCTGTGTGTTCGGGGCTGTCTCCTGGTGGTGACAGACAGGTGACTTAACAATGCTATGCAATGTGACGGTGCTGCCACAGCAACAGCGGCTGGGTCAGGGGACTACTGCCCTGGGGGTGGGAGAAGGGGCCTTGGGCACAGTGGGGGCCCTTATTGGATTCTCCCAACAACCAGCACTTACAGATGAGGACACTGAGTAGGTCCCCAGGCACAGGGATGCACAAGGCAGGGCCTGGGGCTGGAGGAGCCACAGGACCAGTCCTGAGGCTGGGACAACACTTCTCAAGCAAAGGACAGTGGGGGTTGAGTGTGTGGACTGGAAAGTGCCCTCAGGCAGAGGGCATGACACTGGGCTGTAGGGAGCCCAGGCAGACTGCTGCAATATCAAGGAGAAAGGTGACGAGGCAAGAGGTGGCGGCCAGAGAGAAGGAGCAATTACTAGTTTCCTTAGGTGGCTCCAGTTTAGTCCCAGCCACTCAATGGCAGCACGGATGCCATGCTACCCAGCCCAGGACAATGAGAGTACATGCTGGGTGGGGCAGCACACACTCTCCCACCACTTAAAGACAGGCTCCCTGGCAGGCATTTGTCCTTCCAACAGAGTTTCCCCATAAAGAGAAGGACGAAGGACAAACTAACATTCACAGCCGCCTATTTGCTAGGCACTGTGATGGGTGCTTCACAAATGTTACTTCACTTAATCCTCCCAGCCAAACTATGTGTCCTGTATTTGAGATCAGAAGGCTGAGGCTCAGAGAGAGAAATTGCATTATCCAAGGTCAGCCAGCGCAGGAAGCGGGTGCATCCAGGGAGCTTGGTTTCCCTTCCGCTGGCCTGGAGCTCTAAGTGCCTCACCCCACGCCATCTGGGCAGTGTGGCTCCCAACCCAACTCCAAAGAATGCCAGCTCTGGGGGCTGGTGGCACAGGCAGGGGTCTCTGCATGGCAAGCCCAGGAAGATGAGCAAAGTTCACTGCATACCAAGTACCTCTGCTCCCACAGTCTGGCCTCTCCCATGCTGTCCAGGCAAGCGTGAGGAGATGGACAGAGGCCCGGCTCCTGCTGGCTTCTGACTCCTCCATCTACTCAGCCCACCTTCCCTCAAAGGCCTCAGGAGGGCAGATGGCAGCTAAGGGCCAAGGAGCAGCCTGCCTGAAGAGTGCAGGGGAACATAGGGAGCACCAGTCTAGGTGGCACGAGACCAGCTTGTAGGCCCAGCTCTGCCAGGAACCAGCTCTGAGATGTACTCTGGGGTGGACAAGCCATGTTCCCTCTCTGGACCTCAGTTTTTCTATCAAAGGAGATTCGAGTGAGGGAACTCCATGGTTTATACCCTAAAGTTAATGCTCAAAGATGCACACGGGGAAGCATGAGGGTGCAGGGTGTGGGGAGCAGGAGGAGGAGGCACATTCTGGATTTAGTACTGAAGCTGCTTCTCCCCTGGGGCAGCTGGCTGCCATCCCCGCTTCCCCTGTACACCCCATCCATGTGACCAGGACAACCTCAAGGGGCTCAGAGAAGCCAGGCAGGAAGGAGCAACCCCCCACCTTCTAGGGAGGGCTGGGGAGGGATGCTCATGGAGCCACAGCTTGTGACCAGGTGGGGGACAGGTAGCCTCGTCCAGGCAGGAGGGGGCCAGGGACCTGGGCTTTGTTTCTTTGAAGGACAGCTATGTGAAAGGGATGGAGCCAGGCTGATCTCTGTCCCTGCCCCAGTCCCCTACGCTCTGCACCCAGCCACTGAGGAGAAGGCCCTGGTGTGGATGGGACACAAGCTCCCTGCCACACTGCCAGGGTTGCGCCAGCCTCCGCCTTGCAGTTGCCCTTCTCTGGTGTGAAGCCCCTTGCTTGGGATTCCATCAGCCAGGACCCTCCTGTCTGTGCCCTCCCCCCCCGGCCCTTCCCCCTCCCTGCCCTCACTCGGCAAGCAGGCTCCCTGCCCACAGCCCTGACTGGCACATCTCTGACATCTCTGGGCTCAGGCCATCTTCCGATGTCTTTCCCTCTTTTTGGGATATTCCAAGATCCTGAACACCCTTCCCCTTCCACCTCCCTCTGGTAGCCTGACATAGGGAAAGAACACTGGACTGAGAGGTCAAAGACCTTGGATAAGTCACTGTGTTTGTAACAACAGAAAGAGGAGGAGCCAAATCTGAGTTTTCACTAGAATTCATCTTTGATTCCCCTCCTTCTCCTCAGTAATCTGTGCCAAGACAAGTCAATCCTTCCTTCAAACCATCTCATGAACATGCTCCATCTCTTCACCCCTTACTGTCCCTGCCTTCTGTGGCCCCAGTTTTGTTCCAAGACTTCCAGTAATCGGCCTCTTTGCCTCCACCACCTCACAGCACCTGTGTGCATGACCCAGGTCCGGTGGGCCCTCACACCTCCCTCTCTCAACACCTGAGAGGTTCCCGTCACTTGCTGGATCCATCTGTCCCTCAACCTTTCCCCCTCCCAGGGCTCCAGGCTCACTGATAAGCTTGCCATCACCTAGACATGCCCTGCCTTCTCCAGCCACAGGCTCTTGCTCCACGGTGAGCACCCCTTCTCCATGGAAATGTTTTCCATTCTTCATGCACCATCTCAAAAGCCACCTCCCCAGTGAGGCCTTGCCTTACATCCCCAAAAAGATGACTTGTGTCCTTGCTCTGAACCTTCATCTATCCCAGTGAGTCTGAGGGCTCCTCTGGGGCTGACACCCAGTACAGTTATTGAGATTTCTTGAATAGCCAAGTCCTCTGATGTTGGCCATGTCCACTGTTAGGAAATTGGCCAAGACAGCATAGAAGACAACGGGTTGCAAACCGGTGAACCATGGACCAAATCTGATCCACAGGTGACATGGTGTCTTTTTTTTATTGTGGGAAATTCATATAATAAAATGATGGCATTTAGTACATTCACAATGTTAGGAAACCAACACCTCTATCTGTCTCCAAAACATTCTCCTCATCCCAGAAGGAAATTTCATGCCCAGTTAGCAGTCAGTCCTCATTTCTCCCTCCCCAGAGCTCCGGCACTAGCCTGCTTTCTGTCTGTATGGATTCACCGACTTCACCTGAGTGGAATCAAACCACATGTGGCCTTGTGTATCTGGTCGCTTTCACTTAGCATAATTTTTGGCAGGTTCAACCATGCTGTAACATTTATCAGAACTTCATCCCTTTTCATGGTTAAATAATATTCCATCCTATGGATGGACCACAGCGTGTTCATCCCGTCATCAGCTGATGGACGGTTTTGACTGCATTCATGTTTGCTTTCGTCAATCATCCTGCTAAGAACGTCCGCGTACAAGTACTCTTTTGAGTCCTTATTTTCAAATCTTTTGGGTATATACCTAGAAGTGCAATTGCTGGGCCATATGGTAGCTCTAAGTCTAACTTTTTGAGGAAGACATTTGCTTCACTTTTTAAAATCTGAATGCCTTCAAGCGTCCATCTCCCGGTCTCCATCTCTTCTATTGCATTGCACCCTCCCATTCGACTCCTCATTTGGCCCCTGAAGGCATCTGAATTTGCTGCCCCCTGAAAGATTGGCGGCAAAAAAAAAAAAAAAAAAAAACAGAGCCGGTTGAGTCGCTAACGAGCAGGAGACCTTGGGTAAACCTCTCCGCCTCTTGGGGAACTCTTTTGCTCAACTCAAAAGGGGATAATAATACTTACCTAAGAGGAGGCGGCGAGGACCAGGAAGGTGATGGATGGAATGCACCTCTCCGAAAGCTGTCGAGTTCGGGAAACAAAGGCCGGGCGAGGCCAGGAGGAGGAGGAGCGGCGGGACTGGGCGCTCCGGGACGTCGGCCGCTCCAGGGCTGCAGACGTGCCCGGGGCCGAGCCGGCGCGCACCAAGCGGCCGCGGCTCAGGGCGCAGCCGGCCGGGAGCTCTGCCCCCCGCCCGCGGCGCGGCGCCTCGGAGGGCCGGGGCCAGGCAGCCGCCGAGAGCCGGGCGGGGCTCAGGTCGGCCCGCGGTGGGCGGGGGTTGCCCCCCGTCCCCGCCCTCCACATCCGGGGGCCCGGCCGGGCTTGGGGCTGGCCGAGCGCCGGTGAGTCAGGCCGGGTTTTTCCTCCGCCTCTGGGGCAGGCGAGTGAGCGCCGCCGAGTGCGTCCCTCCCTCGCCAATCCGGCTCCGGCGGCCGCCCGCCCGCCCGCGTTTTCCCGGGGCCCGCCGCCCGGCCTCTCCGGCCCGGCTCGCAGTCCGGGCTGGAGCCAGCGCCTCGGAGGGAGGGCTCAAATCCGCGCCAGGGAGCTGCTGCGCGCGAGGGGTGCGGAGCGGCGCCAGCATGGTAAGTGGGGCGCACCGGGCCGGGGACCGGGACTCGGGGGGTGGGGCCGGCCGCAGAGGTCTAGCTTTTCCAGTGACCTTGGCCAAGCCGCAGCCCTTCGCCAGTGAAGGTGCCGGTATGAGAAGTGGGCGGGGGTGGCAGGGCGCGGTGTGCGCCCAGGTGTTCCTGCTCCCAGACACTGAGCACAGAGGCGAGGGACCAGGGACTGACGGCGACGCTCCGCTGGACTGGCAGCCGGGTTACGCTGCTCCCCGCAACCGCTGCAAACGCGCTCTCCTTGGAGCAGCGCCCCGTGCCCCTGCGCCGCGGCTGGGGTGGGGCAGGCACTGTTGGCGCCTCTGCCCCCAACCCCGAGCTCCCGGCAGGCCCGGGGAGGAGCCAGGGAGAGACGCCCCCTCCCGCTCCCCAGGTAGCTCCAGGACCTCCCGCCGTTCTGGGGAGCCCTCGCCTCAGCCACTGCCTTCCCGGGGGAAATTCCGTGGGGATGCGAACCTCGTCTGCCGCTCCACATTCCCCATGAGACTCCTCTCCCGTCGCCTTCCCTGGGATACCCACTTCTGCTCCAACCCCCTACCCCGTTGGGGCAGCCGCGGGCCGGCTACCAGGAGTCTCGATCTGCCTAGGGGACGCCCCAGGTCTTGGCGGCCAGAGGACCGGCCCAGTCTGGCCACAACCTTTGGCTAAAGTGAGGGCTGGCCTGGGGCCAGGCCGAAATCGGGACCCTGGCTGTGTCTGGAAAGATGACTGGGACCTGTCATCTCCAATCCCTAAAGAGCAGCCCACCCATAAAGAGCAGATTGTTGTTCTCCTACTTTGCACCTGGAGTTTAGCCTGGCTGTCCCACAACTTGGCTGCTGGGCCCTCTCCCTGCCTGGCCAAGTGGGGAGTGGAGGAAGCAGGAGGCCATCCTGGGCCCCTGTGATCAGCACCCCCTACCCCAGGGACCTCCTGGGCAGGGCTCCCCCACCGGCTGTCTGTGTGTGGGTGTGTATGTGCGAGACTGTGAATGAATAGGACCAGCCTGATCCCTCTAAACTAGCAGCTTCCAGCTCAGAGTCCCCATGCAGCAGCGTATCCACTATTCCTTCTGACCCAGGGCCAGGCAAGAGGGATTCCAGGCTGAGGGGCCTGGGATCCAAAACAACCTGGTGACAGACGCCCTTGGGAAAAGCACTTGTGGGGGCTGGGCCGACATGCACGCACAGCAGTGTGTGGCTGAACAGCCTGCTACAGTCCAGAGGGCCTGCCTGGGGAGTGAGGACTGCTTATCCCTGTGGGATCTTGGGCAGCTCACTTCCTCTTCCTGGGCCTCAGTTTCCCTGCCTGCCTCCACGAGGCTGCTATAGAGAGGAGATGAGGTGATGAAGTGAGAGAAGCTGTAGAGCGCTCTGCTACTCTGAGCGGCTATGTGGTGACACTAAGAATCACCCACCCCTCAGGGTTTTGACTCTGGGCTCTCGGTGGGGCTTGGTTATGCCAGCCTCTCCTGTCCCTTTCCTGGGCCCCCTTCACTCACTGCCCCCTCTTTTGGAGCAGGGACATTCCAGTCCCATTCCTCAGGGGCAGCTGCAGACACATCCCTCTGCAAAGCTGATCCCCCAGCAGGTGGTGGGATCCTCCCCTGGGAGCAATGCTCAGGAAGCCTGACTGCATCTCTGGCAGGACTGGGAGCTCCCTGCCCATGTGCTCCAGATGCCCCCCACAAAGGAGATGCATGGTGGGGTTGGGGTGGGCTTCTAAACTTGGGGGCCTGTGTATTTTTTCTGCATCCAACCATGACCTTAGGGCACATTGTCTCACCTCCTGGGCCTTGGTTTCCACTTCTGAGGTGGACAGTATTCCCCTCCTGTGTATGTTGTGAGCATGTGGTAGGCCCAGCATCAGGCTGACCCAGCAAGGCAGCCCTGATGGACTCCGGATGCCTCCCTGTGTGTTCCGTTACATGGCCAGGGTAGTCCCCAAGCCCTGTGCTCCTGCCTCCACCGAGGGTTGGTCCAACAGAGGTGTTCCTATGTGCCCAGAGCTTTTACTGCTGCCGGCTAATCTTGGGGCCATGGGATGGGAACCCCTTGTTTAAAGGGTCCCTGTTGGGGCCAGCTGGGGCTTATGCAGAATGTGGCTCAGGTGGCACAGCCACAGCCTAGCCAGCCAGGTGGTAGTAAGGTTTCTAGCTCTTTGCAGAGCTCTGGGCCCCAGAGCAGGTACTAAGCTCTGGCAGGGAGGCCCAGGCACTTGGAGGAGGCCTGGCATTTTGCTCTGATGGTCCCAGTGGGTCTGCAAGGCACTTGCTCTCTCCTTCCGTCCTCCCCACCAGAGCCTCTCCAGCCTAGCCTGGACAGCTGCCCTGTCCCGAGCAAGCCAGCCCCTGGGCTATCGAGCAATGGGAAGGAATATGTGTGTTGTGTGGAGAAAAGGGAGGTGGGATGGATCACTTTAGGGAAAGGGACAGTCCCGAGACTGAGAACCTGGCCAGGGCGGAGCCTCCCGAAAGGCAGGGGCCTTGGCCCCCCTGGGGTGGAGGGTGCAGGATTGGGCCTTAGAGAAAGACAAAGAGAATGGGTGGGGCACTGGGGGCCCAATGGTGAAGTGGCTTGTCCAAGGTCACAGAGCTGGTCAGAATGCCTTCCACCTTCATCCAGCTGTTTGTACTAGCTCATGTCACTCGGGGACAGAAGCTGGTCCCATCACACACACAAACGCACACACACACACACACACACACCTACCTGCATCGAGCCTGGAGGCTGGGGTGGGCACTCCCTGCTGGAGTGTGCTGATAGTGGCACTGATGGGACTGCAGTGTGTGTGTGGCATACATGCCCTTATGGCCCATGGCTGTCCCTAGATTAAGGACTCTCCCCCTGGACTTGAGACCCTTAATGGGGACCCTTGGGGTGCCAGTTACCCCTCCCTGAAAAAGGAAGTGAGGACCTGCCTGGGGCAGGTGAAACTGTGTGTTCGGAGTAAGGTGTGCATATTTGGCACCAACACCAAGGTCACCACCCCCCACACTTGCACCAGTCTTATAGTTCATAAGACCTTTCCCCTCCATTGTCACTGTGACAGGAACCCTGTGAGGAAGTTAGGGCAGGCAGCCTTCCCCCTTCAGAGCTGGGGAAACTGAGTCATGGCAAAGAGAGATGCAGTAATGTGGGGGATCCCCACAGAGAGAGTGTGTGGGAGGGGCTGGAGCCCAGGTTCTGTGCTGTCCACTGGCCCTCAAAGCAGTGACATGAATTGAGTGTACTCTTGAACACAGGTGTCTATCTCTGGGTGAGCATGTCATGTGAGTGGGTGTCCGATTGGGAGATGCTTCAGTTCCCCCTCTTTAGGCTGTCGATGCTATCCTGGGCCCCCACTGGACATACAGCAGCCATTCTGCCGGGATCATAGGCATCCTCATTCCGACCAGCTCTGTGACCTTGGACACAAGCCACTTCAACTTTGGGCCCTCAGTGCCCTTACCTAAAAAAAGGGACACCTATGTCACAGAATTCAGTGAGACCCCTACACAGGGCCGTTTCATTGTATGTGCCTAGTACCTGTGATCCCTTGCCTGGGTGAGTCTCTGACCCTGTGTGCTGTGACACCCCCAGAAGGTTTAAGCCAGTTGGTGGCTGGGAGTGGAGGATTGGGAAGGTCACTTGCCAAGGGTGAGGTCAGGGGCCAGACAGCGGTGGTGAGCAGGGCTTGAGCGAGGCTTCCCTCCCTCCAGAGAGCTTTGTCTGCCACAAACACAAAACCTGGAAATGACTGAAAGATGGACCTTCCTAACAACCATTGTTTGGGGTGGGAGTGGGTGTCCCAGAAGCATACTGGGTGGGTGGCGGGGGATGCAGCTGCTGTGCGCCTGCTGGGAGTCTGTCTGGGACTGGGAGCAGCTGCTGGGTGGTAGGAGACAGAAGTCATTAGTTAGTCCATTCGGCAGGTCCTTTCCGAGTACCTACTGCGTGCCGGGCACTGGGCTGGACTCAGGATCCAGCAGGGTGCTAGAGACAGGCCCATCCTCCAAGGCGCGCCCCCCGCAGAGGTGGGAGACCATCCATGACCTGGTCACTCAGCTGCCCACTGGTGGTGGTCATGCTCCTGACCAGGTAGCCAGGCTTGGGCAGCGTGTGTTGACCTTGCCCATGGGACTGGGCACTTTGTCCTGTGTCCTCAGCCCATCCCGCCAGCATCCCTGAGTGATAAGAGTTGCCGTGACCATTGCCTAGATGAGGAAGCCCAGCCCACACACTGATTGGCTCCGTGCTGAGTCAGGGCTTGGGATCCCCCTACCTTGTAGTGGGCTTCAGGGTGGCAGCATATGCAAAGTCTGGTAGGGGCTCCAAACGCCCCTTCTCTCTGCCTCTCACCACTGCCCTGATGGGAACACCTCTTCCGGAAACTGTGGCCATTGTTCCTACCGTCCTTCCTCCTCCCCTCAGGCCTTTCCTGTTTGGATCCCTCTGCGGCAGTCCACCCCCACCCCCCCAGCTCCACCCACGCCAGGTGCTTCCCTCAGGGAACTCTGACCCTCCTAGGAGGGCTGAGCGGGAGTTTTCCCGCCCCCAAGGGAAGAAGGAATGGAGGGTCTGAGGCCATTGGTCCTGGCTCCCTGTGCCCTCTTCCCTCCCCCTAGGTGGCATGGAGAGCCCGGCAGGAGGGTGAGCAAGGTCAGAGTGAGACAGAGCCTGCGTCCTCAGCTGGCCCCATCTTGGGAGGGGTCCCATCCTGCTGCTTTAGGGCCTCTACCCCTTCCTCCTGCCAGCCTGGGAACCCCATCCTGGATTCTCCCTGGGACCCTCAGCTGCTTCTCCTCGGCCTGGGTAGGGAGCTGACACAGAGAACAGGCACCTGGTTTTAGGCATCAGGGGCAGGTGGGCAGCAAGTGCCCACCTGCCCCTGATGGAGCTTCCTGATCCCCAGAAGCAGCTGCCCGTGCCCTGTTGAACTTCATGGCCACAGCCCCAGGCCCTGTTGGCATTGCCATGGGCAGCGTGGGCAGCCTGTTGGAACGGCAGGACTTCTCCCCTGAAGAGCTTCGGGCAGCGCTGGCAGGGTCTCGGAGCTCCCGCCAGCCTGATGGGCTCCTCCGGAAGGGCTTGGGCCAGCGCGAGCTCCTCAGCTACTTGCACCTCCCCAAGAAGGATGGCAAAACCGCCAAGCGGGCCTCTCGGAATGAGCCTGCCAGCTATGCCACCCTCTACTACCAGGAACATCCTCGGGTGGGTGACTTCAGCAAGACCTCGCTGCCAGAGCGGGGTCGCTTCGACAAGGTGCGTCTGCCCACTCCCCTCCCTTGTGTTGGAGGGTGGGGATGGCAATCTTGGGACCTCCTTGGAGACCCTGATGCTGGGATGGGGTTGGGGCATGAAAATCCTGCCATAGGCTCGCCTGAGGCTAAGTCACTGCCTCCTGGCGACAGGCACCCCGTGTTCTCAAAGAGGATCCCAGGGGCTGCAGGGGCATCAGAGGGCAGGGCAGAGCAGTCCGCCCAGGCCTCACACCTGTCCTCTCTTCCTGGCAGTGCCGCATTCGCCCGTCAGTGTTCAAGCCTGTGGCAGGCACGGGGAAAGGCTTCCTGTCCATGCAGAGCCTGGCGGCCCACAAGGGCCAGAAGCTGTGGCGCAGCAACGGCAGCCTACACACGTTAGCCTGCCACCCGCCCCTTAGCCCAGGGCCCCAGGCCAGCCAGGCACAGGCCCGTGCCCAGCTGCTGCATGCCCTCAGCCTGGACGAAGGCGGCCCCGAGCCCGAGCCCAGCCTGTCCGACTCCTCCAGCGGAGGCAGCTTTGGCCGTAGTCCCAGCACCGGCACCGGCCCCTTCAGCTCCTCACTGGGCCACATCAACCATCTTGGGGGCTCCCTGGACCGGGCCGCAAGGGGCCCCAAGGAGGCTGGGCCACTGGCTGTGCTGAGCTGCCTGCCTGAGCCACCGCCCCCCTATGAATTCTCCTGCCCCACTGCTGAGGAGGTGGTGGCCATGCTGCCCAACACTTGTGAGGAGCTCAAGATGGGCCTCGCAGATGAGGATGTCTCCAACCCCTTCACGCAGGTGAGGGCAGCCCCAGCTCTGGGGTCCTGTTCTGTCCCTTGGCACTGGAGTACAAGGCAGAGGGTCCCAAGCCAACCCACCCACACAGCTCTAGGGACCAGAGAGTAAGGAAGGGGATGATATGGCTCCTCTCCCCCTGCCCCACATGACAGGATGTCATGTCACTGTGATCCTTGCTGGGGATTGTGAGGGAGGTTGGGAGAGCCCTGGGAGGACCATGAGTTGGGGTGTTGGAATCGTGGGCCTCCTGTGGGAACACAGGCAGTCAGTGTGCAGGAGGGGATATCTGGCCCAGGCAGGTACCTCTTCCCCTTGGCAGGTGCTGGAGGAGCGCCAGCGGTTGTGGCTGGCTGAGCTGAAGCGCCTCTATGTGGAGCGGCTGCACGAGGTAGCTCAGAAGGCCGAGCGCAGTGAGCGCAACCTGCAGCTACAGCTGTTCATGGCCCAACAGGAGCAGCGGCGCCTGCGCAAGGAGCTGCGGGCACAGCAGGGCCTGACCCCCGAGCCCCGCTTCGCAGAGGCCGACCCCAGCGCCCGACCGGAGGAGGAAACCAGATGGGAGGTAAGACCGGCACTCAGAAACCTGGTCCCCACTGCTGTAGTCCTCTGCCTGTCCCCATGTGGCCCCCTGACTCTTGTCCATTCTGCACCCGCTCCAGGTGTGCCAGAAGCAAGCAGAGATTAGCCTCCTGAAGCAGCAGTTGCGGGAGGCCCAGGCCGAGCTGGCACAGAAGCTGGCTGAGATCTTCAGCCTGAAGACGCAACTTCGGGGCAGCAGGGCACAAGCCCAGGCCCAGGACACAGAGCTGGCCCGGCTGCGCGAGGCAGTGCGAAGCCTCCAGGAGCAGGCCCCTCGGGAGGAAGCCGCAGGCAGCTGCGAGACCGATGACTGCAAGAGCCGGGGACTGCTGGGGGAGGCAGGAGGCAGTGAGGCCGGAGGTGGCACCGAGCAGCTGCGGGCCGAGCTGCTGCAGGAGCGGCTCCGCGGGCAGGAGCAGGCGCTCCGCTTTGAGCAGGAGCGGCAGACGTGGCAGGAAGAGAAAGAGCGGGTGCTGCGCTACCAGCGGGAGATCCAGGGGGGCTACATGGACATGTACCGCCGCAACCAGGCACTGGAGCAGGAGCTGCGCGTGCTGAGAGAGCCCTCCACAGCCTGGAGTCCTCGGCTTGAGTCCTCCAAGATCTGAGGCCAGTGGAAGCCGCCTAGAGCGAATGCACTGTCAGAAGTGCCCTGCCCTGCCACAGTGGACAAGCCCGCCCTACCACGGTGGCTTCTGCCTTACAGTGGTCTGGGGCAGAGTCTGCTGAGGCCGGCCAGGGATAGGGAGGCCCCCAGTGGTTCTGGGGGCTGGACAGGGTACCAGCAGCAAGAGCCAGGGCAAAGCCCTCCTGGCAGGAGCACCCAGGCAGGGCCCAGCCCTGCTCCCAGGAGTCGGTGTGGCCCAGGGAAGGAGGCTGGGGAATGAAGAGCCCTGGTGCAGAAGGGCAGGCTAGATGGTGGGAGGCTGGAATGGGAACACTGGTCTCCCCAAGAATAAAACCACGTTTTCTATGAGGAGGTCATGGGTTGATAGGTTGGGCCTGGTGCAGGCCTGAGTCTAAAGAACCATGAATGGTCGGGGTTGGGGTGCTGGCCTGGGCTGTAGCTCCCCGCATGGTCATGGTCTGGGAGGGTGTGCCCTGGGCCTGTGCACGAACGGGCTGGGGAGTAGAGGAATCCTTGCCCCCTCACCACACCATTCCTTAGCTGCCATGTGGGCTGAAATTCTTTTCTTCAGCACCAGAGGGATTTCTTAGAAGAAACAATTCCAGGGAACCCAGGAGAACAAAAGGGAAAGTCAGCTAAATAAGATGTTGCTAGGACATTAAACGTTCTTTTGGGATAAAGTCTGGGCCCCGGGTGCTCAGGCCTCTGCTGGGTTTGGGGCTGGAGCAAGGCAGATTCTGCTGGGGCACCCCAAGGCTCCGCTAGGGCCCCAACTCTCCCAGAGCACAGCTTCCATCTTTCTGTTTGGCTGTGGTATGCCCTCCACTCAGGGAAGGTGGTGCCTGGAAAGGTGCAGGAGATGAGGCAGAGAAAGCTTGGGCGTAGGTCACCTGGTAAAAGAACATTGATATTTCCAGAGGCAATGGAGAGAGGGACATGGGGTATTTTTAAGCAGAGGTGATATGTGATCTGATTTGTTTTCTTGAAAGTTCTGTCCAGAGAGGAAGCAGCAGCCACCCCTACCTGTTTTTCCTGCACCAGCTCCCTGACCCTTGCTCTCAGCCAAGGCTGGTCCCTGCCCCCCAGAAGCTCACTCCCACCCCTGGCCTCAGCAGTCTTGTTGCCCCTCCAGGGCTCTCTCCTATGTGGGTGGCCTGGTGACATCTACCCATTCCCAGAGTGAAACTGCTTCCTCATGGGTGCATCACTGTAACTGGGGCCACACATCGAATATGTCCTTTCTGCCAGGCACTATTTGGCCACCAGGGGCGAATTAGATGTGCTTCCTGCCCCAGGGGTGCCAGCCCACAGTCTGTTCTCCCAGCCCTGCCCTTGGGGGGCAGCAGCCGACAAGGTCTCTGCAGAAATCCTGTTTGCTCCCTTTGGCAGAGCCCACACCCCACCCCAGGCCATGCCTGACAGCTTCTTGGGCCCCAGCAGGTAGGTCCTGGCAGTGGCATCCCTCTGTATGGTAATGGATGGGGCTGTGGAGTGTGAGCCAGTGTGCCCCACCTTTTCAGGGTGGAGAGAGGGTGTGTGAGTTGTCTGCTGTGGGGATGGTGTGTTTAGGGCTAGCTGAGTGGCAGGTGTGTGTAGAGCTGTCCTGTAGGTGGTGGGTGTGGTTGGGGAGGTGTTTGGGGTCCCTGGATTGGAGGCCAGGGGGGCTGCTCCCTGACCACTCCCTCTGCCCTGTTCCTTCCCATTAGCCCTGGCCTCTTACAGGGCTGGCCAGGCTTGGATGGAACCTGTGGCCCGGACTGACCCCTAGGCCTAATTGAGATCCATCTAGGCCCATCCCTAAGCCTTCATGGGGAGGGAAATGGGGGAGCACCTGATTAGACAGGTCTGTCCCCCAAAGGCCTTGAAACCCATTTCATGGACCTTTCCAAACAGGTCTCTGGGTCAGTGACTCTTGACAGGGCCTCCAAGATATGGGTGCTGGCCTGAAACCTGGGTCGCTCCCTCCTTGCAGTCTGGAGCTAGTCCAGCTGGGTGCACACGTGCCCCGCAATGGCCAGGGCCCATCTTTTGGTGTACCATCTCTGCAGAACAGCTCCCCACCCAGCTATTAGAGATCTGGGCCAGCCAGTACAGCCAGAGAGGAGTGGGTGGGCGGTACCAAAACTTGGCAGCTGTGCCAGAAACCAAGGCAAGGCCCAGATGTAGGGGAGGGCACAAGAACTGAAGCTGAGGCGTCTCACAGGGAACCAGATCCTTGTTAGCTCATCCCTGCTGGGCAAACCAGTTCCTGGTCCCCAAGCCGGCTGGGTGGCTCTGAAACCAGGGATCTCAGGTGCTACAGTGGTGGCTACTGCTTTGGGACAACCCCTCCTGACAGGATCGTTGGCTCCCAGCTGCCCTGAGGCCCCCTTACCTAGCCAACTAGGCCCAGGCAGTCCGTTTTCTCCAGAATGGAGGTGAACTGTAACTGGGCTCCCTGCCTTTGGTCCTTCCTGTTCTCAGCTCAGTGTCATACCTGCGGTTCCCTGGAACTCTTAGCAGACGGCCTGGCCTCCAGGATCACTGACAGTGGTACCCATTCTGAGCCCAGCAGCCCTCTGGGCCCTTCTCCTGGCAGACCCTCACAGTGCCCAGATCTTGCCTCCTCAGGGAAGCCTTCCCTGAATTCATGCCCTGCCCTATCTAAGTGATCCCCACTCCCTCTGCCTACAGACCACACAGCTGTACCAGCTCTCTCTGTGCAGCTGGAATGTCAGTCTGCCTCTCTCTGGGCTGTGGGCATTGCAGGGCAGGGCCATATCATTCATTCCCAGAGCCTGCTACAGCTCCAACCCAGAAGGCAGTGGGGGCTTTGAGTAAGGAGGGAGGAGATAGCTCCCAGTTCACCATTCATGGGCACCTGGTCTGAACCAGGTCTGCGCCATCCAGTGGGGCTCCAGAGGCAGTCACCATTCACTGCACAGCAATGTGCTGAGTGCCTCCCTCAGACCCTGCCCACCATGGGTTGCAGAGGAAGACAGCACATCTCCAGTAGTGACCAGGCCTGAGGAGTGCAGGCATACAGACATGGGGATGCGAGGGGCCTCCATGGTGGCAAGCAAGTCAGCTGAGGACGGAGAAGGCAGAGGAAGCCTGTCGCGGGTGGGAGGGGGGAGAGAGTAAATTTCTCTGAGACTAGGTGTTAGGGAACCTTCGTCGTGAGAGGGTGCAGGCCGCACAGTGATGATTCAGGTGGCATAACCCACCATCCTAATGGGTGGGTCTTAGCCCTCTATACGGGATTCAGAAAAGGAAAAATGCTATTTTTTAACAACAAAAAAGTAAATTATGACCCAAGTGGTGAGTCCTGAGTACTGTGGAAGTTGGAAGGAGAGCTGGCTCACTTTCCACTGCAGGGGTGGGGTGGGGTGGGAGGAATTAACAAAGCTTAGCCAAATTCTGGCCAGGCGCTCTGGGCTTTCTTCTTGACCAGGCCTGACCTCAGAAGGTGTCCTTCACTGTACAGTCCATTTCTAACAAGAATCCTGTTAAGTTAGTTTAGCCAGAATCCCCTGCACTCCATATCGAATTGGCTCCTCGTCCTCCGTGATCCCGAGGGATGCCTGGCCTGCCTTCAGCAACAATCCTGTGAGGTCACATTAGCGAGAATCCCCCTGACCCCGGAGGTTTCCTCTTAGTAATGTTCAGCCACTGACGCCCATCCCCCACCTCTGCTGTAAATTCTTTAACTTGTATTTCGGATTGACCCCATTCTTACTACAAAACCCCACTGCAGTGTCGCCCTCTAAATAAAGTCCTCCTTACCACTTTTTAGTGTGTCATAAGTGATTTTTTTATTTTTCTTAGACAGGGGAAGCCTCCCTGAGGAGGGGAAATTGGGATTTCCTCAGGAGCAGCCTGGGATGAGGGCATCCAGAATTGGCCTAGGCTGGGACGCTGGGAGCTGTGGGGCAGGTCTGAGGGAAGGTACTGTCTGGGAGGGGTTGAGAGGAGGCAGGGCAGCCCCTCGACAGCCTGGTGTAGCTCTGGCCGGGATAGTGTTCCCAGGCCTGGGGCGAATAAACCAACGCGACCGAAATCAGTCAAGGGAAAGGATAGATTAGGAGGAACCCTTTTGTTGCCCACAAGGAGGTCCAGCTCTGTCTCCTCTGTCCACTGCTCTTGCTCCGTGCCTTTCTCCGGGGTCCCGGTTAGCAAAAGCCGGCTTGATGCTGTCTGTCTCTGCCGCCACAGTAATCAGTACCCACTTGCCTCTCCAGCCACTCTTTCCGGGAGGAACTCCGTGGGTGGGTCCCCAATGATTGACAGGCACCAGACCAATTATACAACAGAGGGGAGGGGAGAACAGTCTCTCCTCTCCTTGTCCCAGACTACGGGAAGCAGAGGCCAGGCGGGAGATTCTAGAAAATTACCCCACAAATCACCCGTCCAGAATTCTCACTTTATAATCTACTTGCTCCCCACTTTCCGCAATGGCCCCTGTGTGAGAAAGCTGGAGCCCTATCACCAGACTAATAACATACAACAAAAGAAATACAAGTAACAATAAAATCATGACAATCCTCATGCCTGAGGATCCACCTGAGTTCAAAGTCCCACTCAGATTAACTCCATAGTTCGTCCATTCCACAAGAGGACAGCAGCTGAACCGGTAGGGAGCTCCATGCACACTCAGAAAGCAGCAGCTGCAGCCAGGAGGCGGGTCCAAGCTGCAAGACCTGTAGAAGAGAATAACCTTAAGGATGATGAGATGCATGTTGTAATGACACCAGCATAGGCAAATCTTGTCCATCAGGTAGGATACATGCAAGAGAGTGATCCTGTAATAGGACAGTAGCATGAATGTGATCTCGTCCTGGTCTACTATTCTAGACCTTCACACCTTCCCTGTGGGAGTTACAGATGGGTCAATATATAGGGCTATGGCAAGAACATGCACTGGCCACAAAGATAAATCAAAACTTCCCTGTAAAATGCTCTTACCTCCCGGCCATTTGGGGTACCCTACCGTGATCTTTGGGGGCCACTCTGCTGTTACTGCAGGAACACACAGGAGACCACTTTCCAGGACTTTTCCCCAAGGTGCCAGAAGGGCCAGCCATCGCTGGTCCATGTGTTGAACTGTCCAGGGCCATGTCCACTCAACAGTGTCTCCAGGGTTTAACGCAGTTGGGGCTGGGAGCAGGATGTTGCTCTGCTGGCCATATCCTGGCTTCAGTAACACCTCTTTGGTTTGCACATACAGCTGTATAGGAGAGGCAGCAATGTGTGTTACCATTCCACAGGGCTCAATACCCTCTTCCAGGGCTTCTCATTCAGGCGGTGGCATTGTCCATAAGTGGACTGACCAGCCCTTTAGACTTTTGGTATCCGACTACAGGCCAAATGTCAACAAACCATTGTATCTGTATCTCTCTATCATGCCTGCCCCAGTAGGGTTATATGGTACATGAAACTTCCACTTTATCCCTAATTGCACACACATTCTTGTAATGCATGTTCAGTAAAGTGGGTGCTTTGATTGCTCTCAATCACGTGTGGCCAGCCATAGCCTGGAAAGAGACACTCTAGACCCCTTTAGGTAGTTTGCTGATCTGTACGACATGCAGAAAAAGCAACCAACAGTCCAGTAGCTGTGTCCACACAAGTCATTGCATACCGATATCCTTCTGATATGGGCAGAGGCCCAATATAGTCTATCTAGCACTTGACAAGGGGTATCAGCCCCTTTACTATTGTCCTACGTTGCTGAAGGACTCAGGATAGGCCCCTTGTAGAGTACACATGGCACTCTTTCCAGGCTCTGCTGACTTCTTTAAAGGGCAAGGGCAAGCCCCACCGAGAGCTACAGACCACATTGTCTTTTGCCCTGTGTGCAACATATGCATAGGGCTACATCAGAGGTAGGCTTTCCTTCTAGCCAATGTACCTGGGCAATGTGTCTGCTTCATCATTCCCTGGGGATGCCAAAGGCAAATGGCCAGTCACATTATCTACGGTAACTGTCTTATTCTGACCAGAGGCCCATAGGTCTTGTCACAACTCTTGTCCCCAAAGAGGCTGGTGACCAACCATCCAGTTGACATGGTACCATGTCAGTAGCCACAGCATCAAGCCCCAATAGACAGCCCAGCTGTCAGTGCAGAAAGCCACAGCCCTTCACTTTGGGGGCTGCCCATGACTGGAGCCATCTGTATACCAAAGCATCTTCAGGTATAGGGGCTTTTCTCTCCTGATAAGGATTCTCGACTACCAATGGCTCCAAAGCAAGTTCTTCCTGCTTCTGACTGGTGGATATCAGTGGCCCCAATAAGTGTTGGAGTTCTTCACTTAAGGGGCTAATGTAGGGATGCTACACTGCTGTAAATATGTGCCCCATTTGACCAGTGTGGGCATCTTTGCCATGCCACTGCGTGGCCTTTGGATCCAGTCTCACAACCACCCCACAATGGGATATGTAGTTATTACCTTGATTGGAGCTATTCCAGTGATGGGCTCCATAACCAGCAAGGTGTGGTATGCAACAGCCAGTTGCTTCTCTGTCAAGGTGCACAGGACCTCTGCTCCTTTCTGTAGTTGTGACCAGAATCCAATAGGTTGGTGGGTCCATTCAAGCTGCTGCTAGAGGCTCCATCCGAAACCATCTTTGGTTACATGAACATCTAGCTCACAGGGCCTTGATGGGTCCATTACACTCAGGGCCTGTATGGCCTCGACTGCTCACTTAGCAGCTACACATGTCTCACCCCAGTCCCATCCCTGATGCCCTTTTTTACCAACCGGTATAAGAGCTTCAGAATTTGTGCCAAGTGCAGGATAAACACTATCCAGTAGCCAAAAAAAACCACCCCAAACTCTTGTAATACTGCCACAGTGGTAGGCATAGGGAAAGCCCGGACCTTGTCTATGACTGCTTCCAGGATAACTTCAGTCTTACCTGATGAGACAACCACCAAGAACTTTACTTATAAACCAGGTCCCTGAACCTTGGTGCTGTTCACAGCCCATCCTTTCTCCTGAAGATGGTGCTGTAGTCTAGGTGCTGCACCTTCTAGATCTCCAAAGAATCACACGTGAGCATAGTGTCATCAGTGTAATGATACAGCCACACCACCAGCAATTTCTATCCTGCTGCCAAGTCCTGGGCTACAAGTTCATGACAAATAGTGGGGCTGTGGAGGTATCCCTGTGGAACGATGCTGAATGTCAACTGTTGGCCTTCTCTCATGAAGGCAAACTGTTCCTGACTTTCCTGTGCTATGTCAATGAAGAAGAAAGCATTAGCAAGGTCCACAACATAATGATATGCCCCTAGCTCATAACTGAAGGCGCCTAGAAGGACTGCTACAGAGGGGACCACAGCATGCAAAGGGGGTGTGACTTTATTCAATTTTCTGTAATCCATGGTCATATGCCAGGAGCCATCTGGCTTTTTCACTGGCCACTTCCAGGGAATCAAAAGGACTATGAGTGGCCTTTATGATGCCCACCTTCTCCAACTCCTGTAGAGTTTCTCCAATCTCTCTGAGCCCTCCAGGCAATTTATATTGCTTAGTATCTTTCACTTGCCAAAGTACAGGCAGAGCTATGTGCAGGTGCTTAGCATGTCCCCTCAGAACTGCCTTCACCACACGTATCCTCAGCCTGAACTCACCTGCAGTGGCCTGTAACCACAGTCCCTGCAGAATATCCACCCCCAAAATATATTCAGGGATTGGAGAAATATACACAGTATACTCTTTTGGAGGAACATCCTATTCCCAGTGGAATTTGGGCTTTCTTCACTCTAATTGCCTTACCCCCATAGCCATCTATCACAGCGAGAGTCCCAGAAAACCGCTCAGGGTTGTCATAAATCAGAGAACATTCAGCTCCTGTGTCCACCAGTGCCAGGACATGTTGTACATTCACGGGGGACCAATGAATTGCCAACTGTACATGTGGCCTCTTGTCCCCACCATGAACCCCCAACCTCAGTCAAACTGCAACACCCAATCACACTCCTGTGGGGATGGGGGCCAGGCGGGGTCTGCATACTCACCCCCAGGAAGTCCTGTGACACATGGGCTGGACATGGGGTTTTCCTCCAGTTTCCATGTCCTGGACCTCAGCAGCTGGAACTGATGCTCTGGCTTTGATTGGTGCCACAGTTCTAACAAGATTCTATTGGGCTGTCCACCAAGTTCTGCTTTTACTGACACTGCCTTTATCAAATCAACCCACATCTGGGCCTTCAAGACCTTCATGGGGCTCTTTGAACCTCTCCCTCCAGTTGTACACCACACTTCCTTCCGTGCCCTTATTGTTTCAACCTCCCCCAGGTCTGCTATAGTACGACTAGCCTCACTTATGGGTTGCACTATGTAGGGGGCAAGAGTAGTCACTAGGGACCCAAAGAGGGATGGGGAGCTGTATGCAGCACCAGATTTCTCACTCCCGTGGTGAGCAACTCCTCATCAGGGCCCTGGGGGTCCATATTATAGATGATATTTTTCATGACCAGCTTCCAGAAAACCTGCTGGATGTCTGCATATTTTCCACCTACCAGGTAGGTATGGTAAAATCACCCTGTTTAGGCCAAATTGCCCTGAAGGCTGCTGTCAGCCAATCCAGAAGTGGCTGATTCCCTGAGGTGTGATGGGCGTTTTGCAACCACTGCTGGAGGGAGGGGTGAATCATCAGGGAACCCAGTTTACCCATTTCTGACCCAGACAGAACAACACTCTCTAACCCTAAATCCAAAAGATGCAGAAGCCATGCAGACAGAGGACTTCTGTTGAAACCGGATGCTCAAATCCGCAAGCTCATCCTGGGCATAGCGGTGGAGCATCATGTTCTCCACAACCTGGCTGTTCCTCCCACTGAGGAATACACTGTTGTTGTGTTTTAACATCCTTCATCACAACTGGGTGGGCCTTTAATACAGGAATGGCTGGTGCCCCAGGCAGTGGCCTCAGGCAACAGTTCCACCCTCAGCCCCATTCCCTCCTGCACCTGCAGCTCCTCCTCCCCGGACGTCTTCTCTACCATCGCAGGGGCTGAAGGCACAGCCCCTTCCTTCCTTTCCCCCGTGGCCTCTTGTAGCTCACATTTTCCTGCCGCCTCCTGCCTCGCCAGGAGCATGTCTCTCAGCAGGGCGATCTCAGTTCTTAATAGCTGTCATTCCTTTTTCAGAGCAACTCAAACTCATCTCCCAATTCATCCAAGCAATGCTAAAGTGCATCTCTCTCCTTAGTAGCTCTTTCCAATGCCATGAGAAACAACCACCCCACAATTCCTGCCACCCTGCACCCACTCAATCCCCCTAAGCAGTCCCCTATTTCACGGAGGGCTAACTCCACAGCCTCTAGTATGTCCACTCTTCCCCAATTCTGGGGAAGGGCCCACCTGTCTAGGAGGCGCCTTACCCCAGACCAAATCCCCACTGGGGAATCCCCAGGTGAATGCCCACCATCCACAGGGGGTTCCCAGGTGTCTCCCCACCATCTCTAGGGGCAACCTGCTCAAACATCGTACCCATTAAAACATATTTCTGGTTCACTGATCCTGCCAAGTATGCCAGATGCAGCTCTGGTGGGGAGTGTGTTCCTGGCCCTGGGCAAATAAACCAGTGCGACCAAAATCAGTCAAGGGATAGGATAGACTGGGAGAAACCCTTTCATTGCTCACAGTGAGACCTGGCTCCATCCCCTCTGGCCGCTGCTCTCGCTCCATCCCTTCCTCTCTTGTCCCTGCTAGCAGGCACTCTCTGTCTCTGCCACCAAGGCAGACTGGTGCCCACTTGCGTCCCCACCTGTCCACTCTGGGAGAAACTGCAGGCAGGTCTCTGGTGATGACAAGCACCAGACCAATTACACAAAGGAGGGGAGGAAAGAACAGCCTCTCTTTACCCCTTACCCTGGAGGCTGTGGGATGCAGTGGCCATGTGGGAGCTTCTGGAAATTTACCCCACACCTGGTAAGCTGGCACAGGCGACCTTCACCTCCTGTGACTGTGGGTGGTCCATCAGACAAGGGGAAGGGCCAGAATGAGGACTAGTTTTACAGATGTGACCTGTGCAGTCATGCAGGGTCTCACACACAGAGGGCCCTACGTTTGCTGCAATGCTCTGCTGTTGTTGTTTTGAACTTAATGATGTTTGAACTAGGGGTCTCACCTTTTCCTTTTGCTCCAAGGTCTGCAAATGACATAGGCACTCCAGGCCTGAACCAAAGACTTGTAAGAAGGGGTAGGAACAGGGAGAAACCAGAGACTCACTGGGAACTACCTGGAGGGTGGAAGGAAAAGACAGGGTCTGATCAGGCAACTTGAGCTCCGAAGGCTGAGCCCTAGTGCTCCCAAGTTCTACAGAGGACAGGCAGTGTCTACATCACCTGTTGCTACCCCTACCCCACCATCTGTCAGGACAAGTGGGTCCATCTTTTTCCACATGGGCCTTCCAGGTCTTGCTCTGTGAAGCAAGGAAGACTTCAGGAGAGCACTCGAAGACTTGTCTCCTCTAGAAAGAATCTTTTTTTTTTTTAAGATTTAGCTGTTGTGCTGTAGGTAAAATTGTAACATTTCCAGAATATCTGGCCTGGCTTTAGTGCATGTGCATATTCTCAGGGGTGGAGAGAACTTAATCTCCATATCAGTGGGTAATTACCTGGGCAACCAAGGGTGTGTCTGATCCTGACAGTTTAAAGGGAGGGGCTGGCTTGCTTCTTCAGGAGCCGAGGAGAGAGATGGCCCTGGACTGCAGTTTGTAAGCAATAAACAGGTTTTAAACTTTATTTCTCCTTTGACTGATTTTGGTTTTTAGAGGTATTTTGCCCCAGGATTTCCTCTCCCCAGACTTACATCTGGCGGCAGTTGGCAGGATTCGCCGGAACCCAAAATCTGTTATAATGGGTGTGACTGTTGGGAGGGCTGCTCCTGTGGATGGTGGGGAGGCCCCAGTGGATGCAGTGGCAGAGGGTACCGCTTCACCTGTTATTATCCCCTCAGCTGTGGGGCTTCCAACTTGGGAAGGATAGCTACCATCAGGATAGTTTGGCCTAATCAGCATGATTTACCATAGTTTCCCAGTAGTTGGAAACATATACAGAACTCCAACAGGTACTGCGGGAATTGGGTATGAAAAACATAATCTATAATATGGACCCCCAGGGCCCTGATGAGGAGGTGTTCACTACAGGAATGAGAAACCTGGTGCTGCATACAGCTCCCACATCTCTCTTTGGGTCCCTAGTGAATGCTCTTGCCCCCCACCCCCCAGTAGGGCAACCCATAAGGGAGGCTACTCGTACTTTAGCAGATCTGGGCGATGTTGAAACAATAAGGGCATGGAGGGAAGTACGGGCCATGACTGAAAGGAGAAGTGAAAAAGGCTCTGTGAAGGTCTTGAGGACCCAGATGTGGGTTGGTTTGGTAAAGGCTGGGGTAGTGAAAGAAAAACTCAATCAGCAGCGTAATAGAATATTGTTAGAACTGTGGCACCAATTAAACCCAGAACAGCAGTTCCAGTCACTGAGGTCCAGGACATGGAAACCAGAGTCAACGCCTCATGCCAGGCCTGTGTCCCTGCAAAACTTCATGGGAGACACTACTCAGGATTCGCCTGAGGCCTCACCCCCACAGGAGGATGATTGGGCATCGCGGTTCGACTGAGGGGGGGTCAAAGTCCCCACCATGGGGGACATGGTGGGGACCAGAGGCCACATGTAGAATTACCAATTAATTGGTCCCCTGTGAATGTACAATGTGTCCTGGTGCTGGTGGACACAGGAGCTGAGTGTTCTCTGATTTATGGCAACCCTGAGCATTCTCCTGGGACCCCTGCTGTGATAGATGGCTATGGGGGTAAGGCAATTAGAGTGAAGAAAGCCCAGATCCCATTGGGGATAGGGCATTTACCCCCAAAGAAGTATACCGTGTACATTTCTCCCATCCCTGAATATATTTAGGAGGGTAGATATCCTGCAGGGTCTGTGGTTATAGACCACTGCAGGTGAGTTCAGACTGAGGATACATATGGTAAAGGCAGCTCTGAGGGGACATGCTGAGCACCCACCTGTAGTTCTGCCTGTACCTCAGTGGGTGACAAATACTAAGCAGTATAAATTGCCTAGGGGGCACAAGGAAATTGGAGAAACTACAGGAGTTGGAAAAGGTGAGCATCATAAAGCCCCCTCATAGTCCTTTTAATTCCTCAGTGTGACCAATGAAAAAGCCAGACAGTTCCTGGTGTATGACCGTGGACTACAGGGAATTGAATAAAGTCATGCCCCTTTTGCAAGCTGCTGTCCCCTCTATAGCAGCCATTATGGACACACTAAGTCATGAACTAGGAATGTATCATTATGTTGCGGACCTTGCTAATGCTTTCTTCTCTATTGACATAGCACAAGAAAGTCAGGAAAAGTTTGCCTTCATGTGGGAAGGCCGGCAGTGGACATTCACTGTCCTTCCACAGGGATACCTCTACAGTCCCACTATCTGTCATGGACTTGTTGCCCAGGACTTGACCATGTGGAAGAAACTGCAAATGGTGCAACTGTATCACAGCATTGATGATATCATGCTCATGTCTGAGTCTCTTGCAGATTTAGAAGGGGCAGTTCCTAGACTGTTGCAACATCTATGGGAGAAAGGATGAGCTGTGAACAACACCACGGTTCAGGGACCTGGTTTGTCTATAAAATTCTTGTGGGTTGTCTGGTCAGGTAAAACTTAAGTTATTCCTGAAGCACTCATCTGCAAGGTCCAGGCTTTCCCTACCCTTACCACTGTGGCAGTATTACAAGAGTTTTGGGGTCTTTTGGGTGACTGGAGAGTGTTTTTCCCGCACTTGGCACAAATTCTGAAGCCCTTATACTGGTTGGTACAAAAGGGCATCAGGTGGGACTGGGATGAAACATGTGCAACTGCTTTAACTACTGCTAAGCAGGCAGTCAAGTCCATACAGGCCTTGAGTGTAATGGACTCATCAAGGCCCTGTGAACTAGATGTTCATGTAACTGAAGATCATTATGGATAGGGTCTTTGGCAGCAGCTTGAACAGACACACCAACCTATTGGATTCTGGTCATAACTGTGGAAAGGAGCAGAGGTCTGGTTCACCTTGACAGAGAAGCAACTGGATGCTGTGTACCATGCCTTGCTGGCTACAGAGCCCATCACTGGAACAGCTCCAACTAAGGTAGTAACCACCTATCCCATTGTGAGGTGGGTGCAAGACTGGACCCAAGGGCCATGGAGTGGCATGGCACAAACATCTACACTGGTCAAATGGGGCACATCTTTAAAGCAGCACAGCACACTGTCTACCAAACCCTTAAGTGGAGAACTTCAGTACTTACTGGGACCAGTGACCTATACCAGTGGAAAGCAGAAATAACTTGCTTTTGAGCCATTGGTAGCCAAGAGTCCTTATCAGGAGGGAAAAGCCCCTATACCTGAAGATGCTTGGTATACAGACAGCTCCAGTCATGGGCAGCCTCCGAAATGGAGAGCTGTGGCTTTTCATCATCCTAAGACTGAGACACTATGGACAGAGGATGGAGAGAAGAGCAGTCAATGGGCTGAGTTGTGGGTTCGGATCACCCAGGAACTCTCCTCTATAGTTGTTTGCACTGACAGCTGGGCCTTCTGTCAGGGCTTGATGCTGTGGTTACCAACATGGTATCACGCCAACTGGATGGTTGGTCACCAACCCCTTTGGGGACAAGAGTTGTGGCAAGACCTATGGGCCTCTGGTCAGACTGAGGCAGTTATCGTAGATCTTTTGACTGGTCATTTGCCCTTGGAATCTCCAGGGAATGATGAAGCAGACACATTGGCTCAGGTGTGTTGGCTAGAAGAAAGCCTGCCTCTGATGTAGCCCAATGGTTACATCAGTGTTTGTTGCACACAGGGCAAAAGACACTGTGGGCTGAAGTCTATCGGTGGGGTTTGCCATTGACCTTTGAAGAAGTCAGCAGAGCCCGGAAGGTGTGCCTTGTGTGCTCTAAAAGGGACTTACGCCAAGTCCTGCAGCAACATGGGACAATAGTAAAGGGCCGATACCCCTTGTCAGGTTGGAGACAAACTATATTGGGCCTCTGCCCATATCAGGAATATATTGGTATGCCATGACTTTTGTGGGCACAGCTACTGGACTGTTAGTTGCTTTTCCTGCATGTCATAGAGATCAGCAAACCACCAAGAGGAGTTATTGAAGCCAGGATATGCCTGCTAGAGTAACATCCTGCTCCCAGCCCTAATTGCATTAAACCCTGGAGACACTATTGAGTGGACATGGCCCTAGAGCATCTCTTTGAAGCCTATGGATGGCCACAGGTGATTGAGAGAGATTAAGTTACCCACTTTACTGGACATGTCGGGGAGGTCGGTTCAGAGATGCAGGGAAATCAGAGTACAAGGTGAGGAAGTAATTCACTGAAGCAAGAGTGTTAGGGAATGACAGAACAGAATAATAAAGGAAATTCACTGAACTGCTACTCAGCATGAGATACATCCCCTGCTAATTCTTTAAGCCAGTGTCCACTTGGATCTGCACTGAGTCCCTACCACCCCAGGATTTGGGGGATCTACAGAGCACTGGTTTAGTGAGGTTATGTTCTGTGAACTTCCTATAGGCAAAGAAAGGAGACTTTCAGGTGGGCTACTAATGAGCATGACTATAAGCTGCAGTTTTGACTGGTCACCTAGGCAACAGCAATTTGCAAGCCCGATCTGAGCTCTCAGCATCCCTCCCTACTTGTCTGAGTTACGAGAGAGAGAGTGAAAGTCTGAGGTGAAATCTGGAGGATTAGAATGAAAACAAAAAGTAACAGACACTTACCAATGGAAAAGCGCAGAGACAAAATGGTTAAGTTGAGTAGTGAGAAGTTTATTTAAGGCAAAAAGGTGCTCACTCAGAAAACGGGGAGTGTGGGCTACCCCAGAGAAGAGGCATCCCGAAAGATTGGGAAAATATTAAAATTACACTCTTACAAAGTGTGGGTAACCTCAGAGAGAGGATGCTTGAAAGGTTGAGGGTCCCCCCTTTTAAGGATTTTTCAGTAATGTGAAAAAGGGTTGGGTGTGTAGACTTGTTAAGTGGTCCCCAAATATTTAAAATTAACTTAACACAATAAATTTACTGCTCTGCTTTCTCCCTGAGATACTGGCTTCTTGGTATGGGAGCATATCAAACAAGACTGGCTGTCTGACACCCAAGGTGGGCTGAGTTGTCTGTTTGCTAATCAGTAAGTTTATAATCTTACTTGCTAACTTCTTGGGTTTTAAAATACAATCTTATCTTTAAGATGGAATCCTTTCTGCCTTTTACTATGTTTTTTATGGCTGGGTCTGTTTGCTAAATTAGTTGCCCAGGTTGCAAATTACTTGATTAGGGCTGAAGGAGGAAAAACAGCATACAGGTTAAGTTAAAAAATAAGCTGGGCCTGCATGATTAATACAATAAAGACATGGGCTATGCTGAGATACTCTCCTTTATCTGGGGAATATTCAAACATTCCAGGTCAAGTTGCTCCTGGCCTTTTGAGCTTTAACTGATTAGCTGATTAACTCTGTGAATCTTTTCTGGCTTTCTAGTTTTAACTGGTTAATGCTTAATGCCTTGAGTACCTTGTAGTGGGCTTTATTGGCCCTAATTCTCTCTCCACCCCACTCATATCTATATTCCTGCCTAACAGACATGCATTACAAGAATGGATGCAGCAATTATGGATAAAGTGGAAGTTTCATGTACTATATAATCCTACCAGGGCAGGCATGGTAGAGAGGTACAATGGTTCATTGAAATCTGGCCTAAAGTCGGACACCAGTAGTCTACTGGGCTAGTCACTTCACTTATGGAGAGTGCTAGGACGTTGGAATGAGAAGCCCCAAAAAGGAGCCTCGAGCCCTGTGGATATGCTCGCACACCTTGCTGTCTCTCCTATACAACTGAATGTGCAAACCAAAGAGGAGTTATTGAAGCCAGGATATGGCTACTGGAGCAACATCCTGCTCCCAGCCCTAACTGCATTAAACCCTGGAGACACTGTTGTGTGGACATGGCCTTGGACATTTTGACACATGGACCAGTGATGGCTGGCCCTTGGTACCTTGGTGGAAAGGCCTGGAAGCTAGCCTTGTGTGTGTTCCTGGAATAACATCAGAGTGGCCCCCAAAGATCATGCTTGTGTACCAAAACGTCCGGTAGGTAAGAGCATCTTACAGGGGAGTTTTGTTTTATCTTTATGGCCAGTGCATATACCTCCCATAGCCTTATATATTGACCCATCTGTAACTCCCATGGGGAAAGGGGTGAATGTCTGATATAGTAGACCAGGACGAGATACCATTCCTGCCACTGTTTTATCACAGGACCACTCTCTTGCATGTATCCTACCTGATGGACAAGATTTGCCTATGCTGGTGTCATTAAAACATGTATATAATTGCCCTTACAGTTATTTTCTTCTACAGTCCCTGTGGCCTGGATGCTCCCCCTGACTGAAGCTGCCACGTAATGATTGCTCTGAACTCCTTACCTGTTCAGCTACTGGCTACCTGTAGAATGGGTGAGCTATGCATAGGACTTTGAACCTAGCTAAATCCTCTGGCTTGAGGATTATCATGATTTTGTTATTAGTCTGGTTATTAGTCTGGTTACAGTGCTCCAGTTTTCTCGCACAGGAGCATTGGGGAAGTTGGGGAACGAGTAGATTGTGGGGCGAGATTTCTGAAGGGGTGGGTTGTGGGTAAATTGCAATATTTCTAGAATCTCTTGCCTGGCTTTAGTGCACCTCCATACAATAGGTGTTTCCAGGGGGTGAGGAGGAGTAGTACATCTGCATATCAATAGGTAATAACACAGGCTAGGAGGGCTTATCTGGACCTGAGAGATTGGGCGAGGGGTTATTCGGCAGCCCGGTCACGAGAGACACAGGAGAGCAGAAGTGGACTGTTTGTAAGAAATAAACGGGTTTCATAAAGTTTATTTCTCCCTGTAAGTTCGGGGAGAGGAAATACCGGGGCAAAATACCTCTAAAAACCTAAATTAGTCAAAGGGAGAAATAAAGTTTAAAACCTGTTCATTGCTTACAAACTGCAGTCCAGGGCCGTCTCTCTCCTCTGTTCCGGAAGAAGCCAGCCAGCCAGCCAGCCAGCAAGCCCCTCCCCTTAAGCTCTCAGGTTCAGACACGTCCTCCGTTCCCCAGGTAATTACTCACTGACATGTAGATGAACTTCTCTCCACCCCTGAGGATATGCAAATGAACTAAAGCCAGGAGAGATATTCTGGAAATGTTACAATTTTACCCATATTCCCTTTGAGTGATTTGCTTCGGGATTTTCCCCCTGGAGGTACAAGCACCAGGAGGCAACGCAGACAAGCTTAAAATTGTTGGACCCATTACTAGTATTGTGCTGTTCTGTACTGTCTTTAGTGTGAATAAGGATGGGGAGAGGGAGAGGCAGAGCCTTCCTGGCTTAGAGCTTCTGAGCGCGCGGCTGTGTCTGCCGGACCTAGGGGCGCCCGGCCGCCCGGCCGCCCGGCCAGGCGTTGTTTCCCGCTTCCTGGGGGAAAGTCCTGCCTGCCAGCCCCGCGGGTCCCCGCCCGCCCGCAGGTGGGTGGGTCTGAGTCTTTCCCGCAGACGGGACGGTCGCCGCCTGGCCTGCGGCCTCCCGCACCGGAAGAAGTCCCGGTTCAAACCCCCGAGCGCCAGAGGAGAGGCCACCCGACTCCTGCGGGCAAGTACACTCTAGGTGGGCGGGAGGGGAGGCCTCCGTGACCGAGCTGCGCGCTCTTGGGAGGGCCACCCCCCCGCGAAGCCGCGAGTGGGCGAATCCGGATGCGCGGACCAACGGCCGTGGCTTCCGGTTCCGATGACTGCAGCGCCGGAAGCCAGGCCGGGGCTGCGGGACCAAGTGGGAGCCTGCGGGCTTCCGGGCCGTGAGGTGTGAGTCAAGGGCGGGGCGCAGTTGCCGGCGGAAAGGGCGCGGCGCGGTGGGCGGTGGCTGCCCCACCTCCCGGGCCCCTGGGCTTCTCCGGAAGCTCCCGGCCAGGTGCTCGCACCGGGCCGCCTTCGGGCTTGCTCTCTCCACAGTCGTCGGTCTCGGGCGGGGAGCTGGAGCCCCACGGACTAGTAGGGCACTCGAGGGGCCGCCTTTGCCCGAGGAGTCGCTCGAACTCAGACGTCGCATCCTAGTGCGACCCCCACAGTCGGAGGTAACTAGGTTCGTACGAGGGGGTCTGGCAGAGCATACGAGCAGGGACTTTGGAAGGATGGGTAGGAGTTTGCCGGTCCTTTGCGCGTTATGCAGGTAATGCAGGTGAAACTCCCAGTAGGGGCTGCAGTACAGAGGACACGGTGGGCCTTTTCCTTTCTCCAGTTTTGGTTAACGACAGAAGAAAGATTTGAAACTTCAAATAGAGATGTGCAGTGAAGAAGAGGAACAACGTGATATGATAGCAGACTAGTGTGGGGCTGGGGCAGTGAGGTCAGCATTAGATGATGTGGTCTAGGAGAGCATCTCTGAAGAGCTGACGTTAGCACTGAGACCCTGATGAGGTAGCCATGGGAAAGTCTCGGGGAAGAGTGTTTCAGGCAGAGGGAACAGCCGGTGCAAAGGCCCTGAGGCAGAAATAAACTCAATGTAGTCAAGGAACGGAAAGAAGGCTAGTGAATGTAGTTGGAGTATGGCACGTGAGGGGAGAATGGTAGGAGATGAGGTCAGAGGTGATTAGGAGTCAACTCAAATAGAGCTTTGTAGGTGGTAAAAAAGAGGGTGGATTTTGTTCTAAGTAGGATGGGAATTTATTGGGTTTTAAGCAGAGGAATGGTGTATAAGGTGAATAGATAGAGATGGGGGGCGTGCAGAAGTGTAAGAGTTGGGTCAGTGGAAGGCTAATTCTGCGTCAGGCAAAAGGGACCTTTCTATGATCTGCACAAAGTTCCCTTCTACTCCATTGCCCCAGAAGGGGCCCCTCTGTTTCAGGATGCTGTAGACGGGACAAATTCCCCGTGCATGCCTTAGTGAGGATTTAATATTTCACTTATCTCTTCCTGCCGGCCATGGCAGGTTTGAGCTCAGGCCCCCTATTCCCAAGGATTAGGAAGTAGGACATGGACATGCTGTTTAAAAATGTTCACTGAACACTCACTGTGGACCAGACCCTGGGCTGGGCATGGAGGGAGCAGAGAGGACTCTGGACTCCAGAGCAGCTCACAGTGTGTTGGGGGAGACAGACGTGTGAACAGCATTCACTGTGTCACCACGCAGAGGCTCAGATATGTGTGGTATGGGCATCCTCCACCGAGGTTTGTGAAGAGAGGAGAAGGCAAGGAGATTTCATTGAGGGCCTGGTGGGAAGCTGATGATTAAACTGTATCTTGTATTCTCCATGCAGAGAAGTGTGAGGGCACTCTGGACCTAGGAACAGCTTGTGCAAAGAAAGGGAATATACAATTACAAAGGGTTTGTCTGTCAAGCCATGGCAGTGTTGAGCCATGGGGTGACAGAATCTGATGTGTTCCTTTGGAGCGATCACCCTGGTGGTTAATTTCTGTACATGTGAGACCTTGGGGAGGAAGGCTTAGGACAGTGGATTTGAAATACCATTAGATTAATTATGGTTTGTCAAAGACAAGCTCTCATGCTCATCCATCCTTGTGCCTGGTGAATATGACCGACTGTGATTTGGGCAGATGGCTCACCCTGAACAGACTGAATAGTCTCCTGGGTTTTTTGGATGGAATACCTGCAAGCAGTTATATTTTCCCAGCTCATTTGTCTTTAAATTTGTTGAGTCAGTCACACTTCTCAGGTAAGTGTACATTGAATCAGTCTACCCAGGGCTTTTTTTCTGTATTTATTCATATATTCTGTTTTAATCCAGTTTCTCCGTTCTACCCCCACCAGAGGAAGCCACTGTGATGTGTTTGGTGTATATCATTTTATTTGCATGTGTCCTTGGTTGTATACAGGTATTTTTTTTTCTGTCTTTTATTTTTTTATTATTTTTATACATGCATAGCTTCCTCCATTATTAACATCCTCCACCAAATGTCCAACTTTTTTTTTTATCATTAATGTACAATCACGAGCAACATTGTGGTTACTAGATTCCCCCCATTCCCAAGTTCCACCTCATACCCCAGTACAATCACTGTCCATCAGCATAATAAGATGCTACAGAATCACTATTTCTCTTCTCTTTTCTATACTGCCTTCCCTGTGCCTCCCCCTACATTATGTGTGCTAATCATAATGCCCCTTTTTCCCCTTATCCCTCCCTTCCCACCCATCCTCCCCAGTCCCTTTCCCTTTGGTAACTGTTAGTCCATTCTTGGGTTCTGTGAGTCTGCTGCTGTTTTGCTTTTGTTCCTTCAGCTTTTTCTTTGTTCTTGTGTTCCACAGATGAGTGAAATCATTTGATACTTCTCTTTCTCCGCCTGGCTTATTTCACTGAGCATAATACCCTCTAGCTCCATCCAAGTTGTTGCAAATGGTAGGATTTGTTTTCTTCTTATGGCTGAATAATATTCCATTGTGTATATGTACCACATCTTCTTTATCCATTCATCTACTGATGGACACTTAGGTTGCTTCCATTTCTTGGCTATTGTAAATAGTGCTGTGGTAAACATAGGGGTGCATATGTCTTTTTTTTTTTTTTTTTTCAATTTTTGAAAATTTTAATGGAGACATTGAAATTAGGATTTCTAGCTCCCATGGCAACTGAAAAGATAAAAGCAAATAAACATGGTATTCATTAAAGTCACAAAATGAAAGAAGTAACAGAGACATAAATGCCACAAAGCAAGAAACAAGAGGACCTAAATCCAAACATCTACATAAGAATAAACGAAAGAAATTACCTTCTCCTATAAAGCAGTAAAGATTCGGTTGCCAAAAAGAAAAAAAAAATTCAACTGTGTGCTGCTTACAAGAAAAACATCCTAACAATATAACAAGAGAGACTAAAAATAAAGGACGTTCAAATATAAAACGGACAAATGCAAACACAAAGAAAGCGGGGGTGGCAACATTACTATGATGCAGAGTGGATTTCAGGGCAAAATGAGGAGGTAATCAAGCTTAGGTTGATTTTTAAAAAAGACACTTCAAAGTGAAATATAATCAGAAAGCAACCCAGCGGTTGCCTGAGGCTAGTGGTGGGGTGGAAAGAATGAAGTTATCAGTTCAGAAACCTTATGAACTGCATAAACAGTAAAGCAAAATTCAGTAAAATGAAAATTGTCAGTATATAAGTCAAAAACATGATTTTTCTTAGGAACCTTCAGTACATACACACCCTAAAGAAAAGAGCAGAGTGGGGACAAAGATTTATGGGCAAGGATATTCACAGCATTATTATTTATATACATTGTTTATATAATTGAGAAATACTGGAAGCAATTCAAATGTCTAAATGATTGGAGACTGGTTAGGCAAATTACGGAACATCCACATAATGGAATATTCTATAGCTGGTATCTCTGAGGAATTTTAATGACATGGGAAAATGCCTGATATATAATGTAGAACGGGAAAACGAGATCAAAACAATTCGTTCATGATAACAACAACAACAAAAAAACTATACATTCAATGCAATCTCAATTAGCAAGGAAAAATGCATTCCACACATGCACACACTTCTAGGGAAAAAAATTAAGATAGTAGTTGTGATTTTTGTTTTATGGTTGCCAGAAAATATATTAGTTGTGATTTTTATTTTATGGTTTTCCAAACATTTAAAAATATGTATGTATTCCCATTATCATCAGAATTATCCAATTTCACTAAAAAACAAAACCCTCCACAGAATGAGCCAAGCAGTAAGTATATTTCTGCTAAGAATTTCAAGGGCAGAATTAAGGTGTCAAGCTGGTGACCCCAAGAGGCTGAAGCTGGAACGCCTGTAACAGGAAGGAAGTCAGATGAACAATAATTACAGCCCCTTTGTATCACGTGGAGGTCGGCAAACTATGGTCCAATGGCCAAATCTTGCAATTTCGAACTGCTTGCAAGTTTAGAATGGTCTTTATATTTCTTTCTTTTTTTTTTTTTTAATTTATTTTTATTTATTTATTTATTTTTTGTGAGGGCATCTCTCATATTTATTGATCAAATGGTTGTTAACGACAATAAAATTCTGTATAGGGGAGTCAATGCTCAATGCACAATCATTAATACACCCCAAGCCTAATTTTCGTCAGTCTCCAATCTTCTGAGGCATAACAAACAAGTTCTTACATGTAGAACAAATTCTTACATAATGAATAAGTTACATAGTGAACAGTACAAGGGCAGTCATCACAGAAACTTTCAGTTTTGCTCATGCATTATGAACTATAAACAGTCAGTTCAAATATGAATACTCATTTGGTTTTTATACTTGATTTATATGTGGATTTCCACATTTCTCTCTTTATTATTATTATTTTTAATAAAATGCTGAAGTGGTAGGTAGATACAAGATAAAGGTAGAAAACATAGTTTAGTGTTGTAAGAGAGCAAATGTAGATGATCAGGTGTGTGCCTGTAGACTATGTGTTAATCCAAGCTAGACCAGGGCAATAAAACATCCACGTATGCAGAAGATTTCTCTCAGAACAGGGGGGGTGAGGTTCTAAGCCTCACCTCTGCTGATCCCCAATTTCTCACCTGATGGCCCCCCTGCGACTGTGCCTGTCTTAGGTTGTTCCTCCCTTGAGGAATCTTACCCGTCTCTGGCTAACCAGTCATCTTCCGGGGCCATACAGGGAAATGTGAAGTTGGTAAGTGAGAGAGAAGCCTTACTGTTTGAAATGCATATGTCTTTTTGAAACTGGGATCCTGCACTCTTAGGGTAAATTCCTAGGAGTGGAATTCCTGGGTCAAATGGTATTTCTATTTTGAGTTTTTTGAGGAAACTCCATATTGCTTTCCACAATGGTTGAACTAGTTTAGATTCCCACCGGCAGTGGAGGAGGGTTCCCCTTTCTCCACATCCTCGCCAGCATTTGTTGTTCCTAGTCTTTTCAATGTTGGCCATCCTGATTGGTGTGAGGTGATATCTCATTGTGGTTTTAGTTTGCATTTCGCTGATAATTAGCGATGTGAAGCATCTTTTCATGTGCCTATTGGCCATCTGAATTTCTTCTTTGGAGAAGTATCTGTTCATATCCTCTGCCCATTTTTTAATAGGGTTATTTGCTTTTTGGATGTTGAGGCATGTGAGTTCTTTATAAGTTTTGTTAACCCCTTGTGGGATATGTCATTTAGAAATATATTCTCCCATACTAGGATGCCTTTTTGTTCTGCTGATGGTGTCCTTTGCTGTACAGAAGCTTTTTAGCTTTATGTAGTGCGACTTGTTCATTTTTTATTTTGTTTCCCTTGCCCGAGGAGATGCGTTCAGGAAAAAGTTGCTCATGTTTATATTCAGGAGATTTTTTTCCTATGTTTTCTTCTAAGAGTTTTACTGTTTCATGACTTACATTCAGGTCTTTGATCCATTTTGAGTTTCATGTATGGGGTTGGACGATAATACAGTTTCATTCTCTTGCATGTAGCTGTCCAGTTTTGCCAACACCAGTTGTTGAAGAGGCTGTCATTTCCCCAAGTGTACGTGTATTTTTAATTGACATAAGTGGTACTCTGCTTGGAGTTCATTTTGTTTGTTTTTTCCCCTGCAATACTGTATTTTGGGATATTAGTGATGTAGCTACAGCTGGAACATGGTTTCTAAATGCCACCCAGGTTTCCATTCCTGCATCCCCCCCATTTAACTTTATTGTCTTAGCAGTTTCCGCCAGTGATGAGGGCCCTAGATCATCTCCCAGCCCCTGCCACAGCACACTATGCTTGGAGGAAAATCCTTGTACCCATCTCCTTCCTCAGCTTTTTAATACAATTTCAAGATGCCAACTTGGGCTTCCCTTTGATAATCCTGGTATCAGTTGCTGTCTGACAGGGCTGGACTGTTTGATCTGGATAAGGCCCTGACCTTTCTTGAACTGTGTCTGTTTTGGTAAATTGTGATTCAGGTTTCCAGACACTCTTGGCAAATGTTTTGTGCTGCCATGTTTCCTAATTGATCATCTCACAGGCCCTGTAGTTAATTTCCTGTTTCTTGTTATCACTAATTGTTACTGTACACTGATTCCAAACATAGGTATTGGCTGCTTTTCCTTCCTGGTGAGAAGGTGGCCTGTTAGGCTGGTCCAAACGCTACTGGGATGCAAAGTCCTTCAGAGAAGGGCTGTAGAGCCAGACTGTCTGGCTTTAGTTCCCAGGTCCTCCGCTTCCCAGCTGTGTGAACTTGGGTGACTTATTTAATCTTTCTGTGTCTCATTTTCACCTTATAAAGTGGGTCTAGTAATTGTACCTACCTCATAGTGTTTTTATAAGAATGAAATAAATTAGTTAATGCATGCAGTCATTAGACCAGTTCCTGGCACATAAGCCCCTGTGATTATTTCAAACAAGAGTCACTTATATTTCACTCTTAATGACTCATATCCAGTTATAGGGGGCATGAAAAGGAGGGTATATCTTCTATAAACCATGATTATAAATTCTAGTATGATAGCATCAACTGTAAGGGGAGAGGATGTAAATACATCTCAAGAACGTGGGTGCCTTTTCCCCATTACTTGTTGCCTGTCCAGAAAGGAGGCCAGGCTGGGCCCAGATGAGGCTAGGGCTGATGATGCTAGTGGGGTGGGAATGGGAAGGCTGATGAAGGTGAAGCTCCTACCCGCCCCCCCGATGGGCACCTTGGGCACAGGATTCTCCTTGTGGTGTTACTCTGTTCCCATGTGCAGAGGACGGGCATCTGGCCGGATCTGAGCGTTTGAGAGAGCCTTCGCATCTCAGATCCTTAGATGGAAGGATGGGGAGGAAGCTCTGTCACCAAAATGTTGAGGATTGTCCTTGTGTTCAGTGTCAAAGCCTGCTCTGCAATGGATGGGAGCAGCAGCCCAAGATGGAAGGGACTTAGGAGGAAGAGAGCCTCAGTGATAGGCAGGGTGGGACAAGAAATGTCACTTTGCTGTCAGTCTTTCACCAGGAGGGAAGGTTGTTACAAGAGGTATTTTAATCCAGCTGGGGAGGCAGGCCCTCAAACAGATCACCCAGTTATCAAAACTGAAAAAGAAGGGAGCCCAGTAAGAATTGAGGGAGCCAGGTGGGAGCAGGCTAGGGACTGCTGCTGACAGAGATGACCTCTGAGCTGACCTGGAAAGGATGAGCCAGCTTCTCAGGCAGCTGAGGTGAGAGGTGATGGAGAGGAAGCACCATCCATCAGGACCTGGAGCTGTGAAGGAGCTGTGGGCCAGCGGCCCGGGAGACTCAGGCTAGAGCTGTGGGCAGGGCCAATCTGGCCAACATGATTGTCTGTTGCTCCTTAGGCTGTGTTTCCAAGTATCAGCCATTCAGGGACTGCCTTCATCACTTCCATCTCTTGCATGTTTGGATTTCTAGTTAGACAGGATTGCCTGACAAGGGCTCTGCAAGGCCTCCTCTCTTTTCTGATTAAAAAGAGATGAACAAGGATTATAGAATGAAAAGAGGTGAAAACAGTAATTTTCTTACCATGATTCAAAATTTGCCTGTCCTCAAGCCTGCCTGCACCCCCTGCTGGCTGGGGTGATGGGATCTGTGGTCAGTAACAGTAAAGCTGGGGATTTCTGAGCATTGATACATGGTATGGGTAGGTGAAGGGATTTGGGCACCCTCTCCACTATGCCCTGCCCTGGCCCTGGTGGGGCCTGACAGTGGACCTCCTTCCCCCGCCACAGGCAGAAGCCGCCATGGAGCAGTGTGCGAGTGTGGAGAGAGAGGTGGACAAGGTCCTACAGAAGTTCCTGACCTACGGGCAGCACTGCGAGCAGAGCCTGGAGGAGCTGCTGCACTACGTGGGCCAGCTGCGGGCTGAGTTGGCTGGCGCAGGTGGTTGTCCCCAACGAGAGCCCCACGTGGGCCTGGGGGACTGCTTGGTGACAGGATTCTGGAAGGATGATGGTTAGGACATCAGTACATGGATCCCTAGGCCTCCATGAAGGGAGATGATGGAAGTCTTTCTGAGCTAGTTCAAAAGGCCTAACCGAAGTTATTAATTTACTGGAGAATATTTTCAGACATTGTGCTTTCAATTTGCTTTTTCTATTCTGAATTTTTAAGACATTTTAAGATAGTTTTAAATTTACAGAAAATTTCCAAGAATAGTATAAAGAACTCATATGTACTCCTTACCCAGATTCACCAACTGCTGACTGATTGTTGCCATTGTTTGCTTTATCAGTTCTCTTGCATGTTTTTACTACTTTCTAACCATTTGAAAGGAAGTTGTAGATATCGTACTCCTTTCAGTGTATTTTCTAGGTCAAGGGCATTCTTTTACATAAGGACAGTATAATTATTAAAATCAAGAAATTAAAATTCATATAGATTTGAATTTTATTCTCCAGGTCAGAATCTAGTCCAAGATGAAGCACTGCACTTAGTTTCTCATGTCTGATCTTTAGTTTTTCAACCTGGGACAGTTCCTCCACTCCCCGTTGTTACTCATGACATTGATGTTTTTGAAGCATTAAGGCTAATGGTTTTGTTTGCAAAGTGTCTTGATTTGGATTTGTCAGCTGTTTCCCCCTCGTTCAGGTTTTGCCTTACGTGCAGCAGTACTTCAGAAGTGATGATCTGATTCTCAGGGCATCATACCAGGCAGTGCACGTTGTCAGTTTGTTCCATTATTGGTGATACAAACTTCGATCACTTGGTTAAAATGGTGTCTGCCAGGTTCCTCCACTATAAAGTTAATCTCTCTTTCTTAGCATCAATTAATAAGGAATTTGTGGGGAGATACTTGAGACTATATGGATGTCCTGTGCTTTATCAAACTTAAACCCACTGGTTTTAGCATTCAGTGATGACTCTTACTTGAATCAATTATTACAAAGCTGGTTACAACATGAGGGATTTTTTTTCCTGCTCTATCATTCCTTATATATTTATTAGAGGACATTCAACTACACCTTATTTATTTATTATCAGTTTGCACTCATAAATTCTTATTTTATTCATTGGGTTATAATCCATTACTGCTGTTATTTATTTTGATGCTCACATTGTCTTAGTTCTGACCAGAAGTAACCCCTAGTTCCTATGTCTTTTTTTTTCCAATTGAGCTATAATTCCCATTAAAATGCACCCTTTTAAAGTGTACAATTCAGTGGTCTTTAGTATATTTTCAGAGTTGTACAATCATTACCACCCACATCTATTCAGAACATTTTCATCACCCCCAGAGGAAATCCTACCATTAATATTCATTCCATTCCTCCCTCTACCTCAGCCGCAGCAACCACTTAATCTATTTTCTGTGTTTTACCTATTCTGGATACTTCATATAAATAGAATCATACAGTATCTGGCCTCTTTCACTTAGCATAATGTTTTCAAGGTTCATACCTATTGTTGCATGAATCAGTGCTTCATTCTTTCTGTGCTGGGTCATATGGTAACCCTCTATTTAACTTTTTGAGGAACTGGCAAACTGTTTGCCAGGTGTTACTGCATCATTTTACACTCCCACCATCAGTATAAGTGTTCCAGTTTCTCATGATTAATGATGCTGAGCATCTTTTCATGTGCTTCCTGGCCATTGGTGTGTTTTCATTAGAGAAATGTCTCTAAGTCTTGCTCATTTTTTAATTGGGTTGTTTGTCTTTTGATTGTTGAGTTGTAGGAGTTCTTTATATATGCTTGATGCTAGACCCTCAGTAGATACAGATATGCAAATATATGGGTTGTCTTTACACTTTTTTGATAATGTCCTTTGAAGCGCAGAAGTTTTTAATATTGGTGAAGAACAATTTGTTTTTTCCTTGGTTGCTTATGCTTTTGTTGTGGTATCTAAGAAACCATTGCCTAATCCAAAGCAACCAAGATTTACACCTCTGCTTTTTCTAAGGAAATTACATTTGGTAATTTTGGCTCTTAGACTTTTCAGTTAATTTTTATATATGGTGTAAGGTCCAAAGCCATTCTTTTTCAGGTGGATATCCAGTTGTCCCAGCACTATTCTTTTTCCTATGTCCTTTTGACATGGCCCATCTTTTTTTTTTTTTTTTGAGAGGGCATCTCTCATATTTATTGATCAAATGGTTGTTAACAGTTAATAACAATAAAATTCTGTACAGGGGACTTGATGCACAATCATTAATCCACCCCAAGCCTAATTCTCATCAGTCTCCGATCTTCTGAAGCACAACGAACAAATTCTTACATGGTGAACAGTACAAGGGCAGTCATCACAGAAACTTTCGGTTTTGATCACACATTATGAACTATAAACAATCAGGTCAAATATGAATATTCGTTTGATTTTTATACTTGATTTATATGTGAATCCCACATTTCTCCCTTATTATTTTTTTAATTTTTAATAAAATTCTGAAGTGGTAGGTAGATGCAAGATAAAGGTAGAAAACATAGTTTAGTGCTGTAAGAAAGCAAATGTAGATGATCAGGTGTGTGCCTATAGGCTAAGTATTAATCCAAGCTAGACAAGGGCAACAAAACATCCATGGATGCAGATGATTTCTCTCAGAATGGGGGGGTGAGGTTCTAAGCCTCACCTCTGTTGATCCCCAATTTCTCACCTGATGGCCCCCCTGCGACTGTGCCTGTCTTAGGTTGTTCCTCCCTTGAGGAATCTTACCCGTCTCTGGCTAACCAGTCATCTTCTGGGGCGACATGGCCCATCTTTTTAATTGATAGCCCCCAGAATCAGTAATTCCTGCAAGGAAATTGTTTTTCTTTTGGTGGGTAGTGGTATTTTGAAACCAAGATCTGGATTGTTACTGGAGTGTCATAGTTTCTAGTTCTTTTAGTAGATCTGTCTATCTGTCTTTATTTAAATGTACAGACCATGGATTTATACTGATACATTCCAATTCCAATCTGGCATCATAGGGCTCTTCTTAGACCTCCCCCAGCCGTAGCCATATCTCTCTTCTGCAGTGATGAGAAAGAAGCCTACTCCAACATCATCAATACATTTCTCATCTGCTTGATTTCTACAATACATAGAAAGTATTTTCAGAATTGCTATACCTAGTACCACTGAGAAAAACAAATCTACAAAGTAGAGTTTGTTTCCTTTTTTTCAAGTAAATGCACATTGGAAGAGACTTCAAGGTCAAAAGGCTTACAGTGAAAAGTGAGTCTCCCTTTCACCCCTAATTCCCATTTCTTATGTGCCTCTCCCCAAACGTCACCCCTGTCCCCAGTTTCTCAGGTACTCTTCTAGAAAGTAAATGTCTGTCTATGTGCACACATAAGTGTCATGTAGAGGCGATCCTTGAACAATGTGGGAGTTGGGGTGCTGACCCTGTGCAGTTGAAAATCCTCATTTAACTATTGACTCCAAAAAAACTTAACTACTAATACCTACTGTTGACCAGAAGCCTTACCAATAATAGCCAGTTAACACATATTTTGCATGTTGTGTATATTGTATACTGTATCTTATAATAAAGTAAGCTAGAGAAAAAACATTTTTTCAAATTGTCACAACTCTCCAAAAAATTTCCAATGTATTTACTGAAAAACTAATGTGTTAGTGGACCCATGCAGTTCAGACCCAGGTTGTTGAAGGGTCAACTGTGTGTCTATTGCCTCCTTTTTTTTTTTAAACACAAAGGGTAGCATAAAGTACATACTTTCCCACCCCTCACTTCTTCCCCTACATGGTGTACCTTGGGGATCTGTGTCAGTACATAGAATTCTGCCTCATCTGTACACCTGGCTGCTTAGCATTCCAGTAAATGGTTGTGCCATGCTGTAGTTTATGCCCAGGGTTCCTGTGTTAATGACATCTACTAACTGTGTGTGCTAGAACAGTTTTCTCTTGTGAGTCTGAAACACATTTATTCTGTCTGTGCTCTTGCTTAACAGATGGTTGTGGCTGTTGGGTGTTTACAGGGAGACCATGTCTTTTCCGATGGACATTTTTGTTGGCTAACAGTGGTCAGTGGGGTCTTTGGGTGGTGGAGATCAGGGATTTCAGGTTAAAGGCTTTGGTTTTCCTAAAGGGATGTGCACAGTGTGGCCCTCTGTGACCTGGAGGGAGCAGAACTTAGGAAATGAGTGGCAGATTTGGGTTTGGGATGGCGGGAATGGTATGTGGTTCTGCCCAGTCTTCCTGAAGTAGGTGGTTGCCCCATCCACTGTCTCATGTTTGTATTTGTCAGGACTCATTCAGTTATAAGCGGCAGAAACCCAGTTCAGACAAGCTTGAACAAACTGGCAGGGGTGGGGAAGTCTGGACTTAGGGACTCAGGTAATGAAATGTCCAGGCCCAGCTGGATCCATGTGCTCGTGTTACCCTCAATCTACACTGGTCCCCAAGATGACTGTGGTGCTCCAGCAGCTCCAGTTCACATTTTGTTTTTTTAGCAACCTGGCAGAATGCATCTCTCTTCAGGGCTTTCAAGTCTTGAAGTTTAGATCCTCCCTGGCCCTTTTGGGTCACGTTTCCTTTCCTGAACTGAAGTGCAAAGAAGGGGCGTAGATGCTGGGCTAGAGGAAGGGGCCAATGCCCTGTCTGCTCTCCTCTCTTCCTAGGCCATACAAGCTCTTGCCAGTTGGTCTGGCTCCAGCCTGGCCATGGGGCTGGAAACTACTGAAAGTCTGAAGTCCTGAGCCAGAAATGTCCCTGAGCTTCCCTGGCAAACCCCAGTCTGCCTGGTATCCTGGGGGTTGATAAGAGTCTTTTAACATAGAACAACTCTTTGTGGTTCAAACTGTCACTCAAGACAATACGGAGTCACCCTGCATGGTGGTGAGGAGCATGGGCTTTAGATCTGTCACCGTATGTCCTGGTTACCACCTCAGCATGCAGCACTCAGCCTCCCAGAACTGAAAAGGAGTAAGAGGGGCCAGGGGGCTGGCAGGAGAGTGTGGCTGTCCTGCAAACCTGGCTCTCTCCAGCCGGTCTGGCAGCTGAGGCTTTATTACATTAGGATACTAACAGTGCCCACCTGACCCACATTTCACAGATGAGGAAATGAAGACTGAGAGAGATGTCCCGGTTGACCAGTTCCAAGTCATGCAGTTAAAAAATGGAAGGACCTGGAATAGAAGCTGGTTCTCTCCCTCTGGGGTTCAAGGCTGCCTCCTGAGCCCCTAGGCTGGCGTTTAGCTTACAGATAGTAGGGACAAGGGCTGCTTCTGTGTCCTGGCTCACTGCCAGTGTTTCTCTGCAGCTCTTCAGGGGACCCCTCTCTCAGCTACCCTCTCCCTGGTGATGTCCCAGTGCTGCCAGAAGATTAAAGACACAGTGCAGAAACTGGCCTTGGACCACAAGGACATTCACAGCAGTGTCTCCCGAGTGGGCAAAGCCATCGACAGGGTGAGCATGTGGGCAACCCTGGCCTGGGGCAGGGACCCGCTGGAACTGGGATCCACTGGGGCTGGCTTGCTCAAGGGCTCATCAGGAAAGCAAGCACGAGAGGTGCCATGTCGAGTCACAGGACCATGTCTCTGGCCCTCGTCAGAACTTTGACTCTGAGATTTGTGGTGTGGTCTCTGACGCGGTGTGGGACTCGCGAGACAAGCAGCAGCAGATCCTGCAGATGGCCATCGTGGAGCACCTGTACCAGCAGGGCATGCTCAGCATCGCCGAGGAGCTGTGCCAGGTATTGCCCGGTTGGGGAAGGGGCTGGAGCCTACCTGTTCTGCTTTCTGCTTGATAGTTTTCTTTATATTAGGTTCTGGAAATCATTCCCCCTGCCACAAATAGAAGGTGGCTCTAAAAATGTACATATTGAGAAATGAAGTCATTAATTTGCTGGAGTTGGTTGCCAGCCAGGGTTCTGAGTTGAAGTCCAGTATCCCATTTTGTCAGGTGTTAAAGACACACTGGTAGTCAAAGTAAAGCATCCTTCCTTTAATGACATTGAGGACTAAAAAGGAATTATTTTCTCACCATGCTATTTGGGTCTCTAATACCTGGGGTGCTGTTTGTGGTCTGCGTCCTAGGACGCCAGCATGCAGCACTCAGCCTCTCAGAACTGGAGTAAGAGGGGCCAGGGGGCTGGCAGGAGACTGTGGCTGTCATGCAAACCTGGCTTTCTACAGCCGGTCTGGCAGATAAGGCTTTATTATGTTAGGGCAGAGGATTTGGGGAAACTGTCCTCCAGTGGTGGGATCTCACTATCCCCACAGGAATCAACACTGAATGTGGACTTGGACTTCAAGCAGCCATTCCTGGAGTTGAATCGAATCCTGGAAGCTCTGCATGAACAAAACCTGGGGCCAGCTTTGGAGTAAGTCGGCTCTTGGGTGGGCCAGTGGAGGACAGGGCTTGTCTGTCGTCCTCACCTGCCCCAGTATGCCGGACACGCCTCCAGCCCTGTCTCCAGGGCTCACCTAGGCTTCTGGAGCTACCTCTCAGTTCCAGCTCTGCTAGGGCCCGTTCCTTGTCCTCCCCAGCTCTACTCATCTTTTCCCTTCTTCCCAGATGGGCCACCTCCCACAGGCAGCGCCTTCAGGAGCTCAACAGCTCCCTGGAGTTCAAGCTGCACCGCCTGCACTTCATCCGCCTCCTGGCAGGTGGCCCTGAAAAGCAGCTGGAGGCCCTCAGCTATGCCCGGCACTTTCAGCCCTTTGCTCGGCTGCACCAGCGAGGTGAGTGCCCGGGGTGCCAGGGTGGGTGCTGCATGGCTCTGGCAGGTGTCAGCCTGGGCCCAGTTGCGGCCTGGGCCCAGTCGTGGAGTTGCCAGGCCCTCCACATGTGTGGCTGTGTGTTACTGGGATCCTTTCCCTGACCTGAGAACTCAGACGCCTTCCTCATTGTCTGCAAGGTGAATTCCAAACTCAAGGCTCTTTCTCACCTGCCTCTGCCACTTCATCTCAGGACCACCTTTGGTCCCTGACACCTGTCACGTGCTGCACCCCTACCCTGAGCACGTGAAGCCTGGATGTGCCCATGACATGCATGCCTTCATGCTACTTTTGTCTCAGCACAGCCTCTCCCCGCTACAAGAACCATGCTTACTTCCCTAGGACTCACTCCCTCTGGAGCTTCCTTCTGACACTAGGATGCCCAAACCTCAGTCGGAGTCTTGCCTTCCAGATTAACCACTCCTACTGTTAATAGCTTTCTTCTTTAGCTTCAGTCATATTTATTCACACTCTATTTAGGAAAGAACATCACAAAAACCAATCAATGTTATTAAATCCTAGTTAGATACCTCCTGGAAGTTTTTAAAAAGGGAGATTAGCTAGCATTGGCACATACACACACACGAGCCAACCTGAGATCGGAAGGACGAAAGAGAACTGAGCCTCACCTCCCTACTCGATCCTGTATGGTGATGCTTGGCCTTGTCCCACATAAGCAGCCCTGAGACTCCACTTCCCCACTCGGTTTTTGGGGAAAGCAGTTTTGCCTGAGGGCACTTCAGTCCTCCTGCTACCTGTCCCAAGTGTGGTCAGGGCCTGAAAGCCACAGGGCTCAGCCTGCTCCCTGTCCCGCCTCCTGAGCCCTGCACCCACCTGGCTGCCCTGTAGAGATCCAGGTGATGATGGGCAGTCTGGTGTACCTGCGGCTGGGCTTGGAGAAGTCGCCCTACTGCCACCTGCTGGACAACAGCCACTGGGCCGAGATCTGTGAGACCTTTACCAGGGATGCTTGTTCCCTGCTGGGGCTCTCTGTGGAGTCACCCCTGAGTGTCAGGTATGGCCAGCCCTGGGTAGGGGTGGTGAGGGGGGCACAGGTGGGATGGTTTGGAGGGAGATAATTGGCTGAGGTCCTGCCATGTGTTAGGGATAGTACTTGGTGCTTTCACAAACCTAAACTGGGGCTCACTCATCCTTCCAGATAGAGAGCATCTGTTTCCAGTTACAAAAACAGATTAGGAAGAGTTGTGGCCTGAGGTCACCATGAGATAGTGGCAGAGTCAAGGTTCCCATTTTCTAAGTTCCTTTGGATGAGGGCCCTGTCTCACCTGCACCTGACCCCAGGATTGTAACAAGACCCTCTGCAGCCCAGCCTTCTCCCAGCCTCATCTGTCAGCCTCCACCTCCCTTCGGGAGATCTGAGAGCAGCTGAGTAACAGGTATGGAAAGCTTTCACTTGGAAGGCTCTGCAGGAGTGTTCTCATGACTTCACAACCACCTTGGAGTTAGAGGTACTGTTATCCTCATTTTACAGGTGAGAAAACAGACTCAAGACATGAATGAACTTGCCTAGGGCCTTATAGGGAATACAGGGCATGTGAACTGGGCCCCAGAGCCCCACTTGCACCACAGTGGATAGTGTCACGTGCACTGTTTAGGCCCATTGCGGAATCTCATGCCCCACATGTGATGGCCTCCGGGTACAGAACACTTTCACAGTGGGAACACCACTGGCCCCCTCAGACAGGATGGTCTGTAGTGCATGACTTCCCTGTGTGTCATAGGAACTTAGCACTGGAGGCTCCAGCCAGTTGGCTCTCCACTCCCGCCCAAATCATGAGATCTGAATCTGCCCCTCCTGTTTCTAAGTGCCCTAGCTGATAACCAGTGATAGAGGTATGTTATGACAGCAAAGCCAGGTAGACAGGCAGGCTTTCTACAGTTTCAGGCTGGTCACTGTTCTCATGTACCAACTTTTTAGTGATTTGGATGAGCAGCTATGTGCCCCTTTTGTCTTTGCCATAGGTTCTCAAACTTTGGGGCATTAGAATGCCTGTAGAGTTGGATACACATAACTACACATGTGGCACTTGATGAGCAACCAGAGAGATTTTCAAGGACCCATTTGACCATGTGCCATTTCAGAACTCTGTCCCCGGTCATGTGCCGATGGGTGTGCCAGTCCCTTTGTCTGTGCTGGGTTCTTGGTCTGGGCTGCTCCAGCCCCTGCTTTGTTCTGCAGCTTTGCCTCTGGCTGCGTGGCGCTGCCTGTGCTGATGAACATCAAGGCTGTGATCGAGCAGAGGCAGTGTACAGGGGTCTGGAGTCACAAGGATGAGCTACCGGTGAGGCCTGCCAGGGGAGGTGCAGGGAGAAGGTGCTAGAAAGGACAGATGGAACAGGCAGTGGAACTCAGTTCTCTTCTGGCCTCCCCAGATTGAGATTGAACTAGGCATGAAGTGCTGGTACCACTCAGTGTTCGCGTGCCCTATCCTCCGCCAGCAGACGTCAGATTCTAACCCTCCCATCAAGCTCATCTGTGGCCATGTTATCTCCCGAGATGCCCTCAACAAGCTCATTAATGGAGGAAAGTAAGTTCCCAGTGCTCTGTTCCATCTTGATCTTGCACTCCTGCTGATCAGCCCTGAGATGTTCTTGCTTTTCCTCCCTTTGCAGGCTGAAGTGTCCCTACTGTCCCATGGAGCAGAACCCAGCAGATGGGAAACGCATCATATTCTGATTCTTGCCCAGAAGGAACTTTGTGGAGAGGAGTTTTTCACCCATGAGCCTTGGTCTGTCTCACTGGGGGTGCTTGGCTTTGGTTCATTGTGGTTTGTTTCAGGCTGAGGAGTATCAGTGTGGGCAGGGGCCGGACCAGCCAAGGAGGGAGATGGACCAACCAGCACCAGGCAGCTGGCTCCTTGGCTGTGAGGGCAGGAGATGCTGGCCTCTATACTCCAACTCAGCTTCTCTGCTTGTATTTGCCATTGGCTTTGCGGCAACCAAAGAGGGGCAAAGAACTTGGCCAGCAGCAGACATCTTTCCATCCCTACACTCAGCCAAGTCTCTTAGTGCCACACCACCTGTGTCCACTCTGGTTACTGTACAGCTTTCCAACTGTGTCCATGTTCCACTGTAAATAGTCTGGGTTGCAATTGAATGCCGTTGTTTTATAGCTGAGCAAATACATTCATAGGCCTTCTCCTTTGCCTTACTACCCACCGCACACAGGTAATGGGCATGGCCTGGCTGCTGCTGGCAGTGGGAGCCTGGCAGCCACAGCTGCAGTCAGGGAGAACCCAACCTGCTGAGAAATGTCAGACCCTGGGGACACACTGCTTTCACATACATGTATATAAAGCCTTAGTACCTCCTATTAGAAAGCAGTAAAGGGGATTTAGGATGACATGACTCATAGCCTGTAAGGGAAAGCTTGGTGGTTTTGTATGCTGAGTCCTGTGCTGGGCCTTTGAAACAAGAATGCACCGGAAGTCTAAAATGTAGGGACTGGGTTACCAGGGTCATTATGCAATCAGGAGAGATGGCCTGGGCTTCTGTATTTAGTTTCATATTCCTATTTAAAGTTTACTATGTGGGTGGGTAAAGTGCATAAGCTTTCCAGTGGCATTTAAGGCTCATGAGGGAAGAAGAAAAGAGGAATGGGGCTGTCCCCAATATAGGGGCTGCAGTCTTCCAGGCAGTGGGTTCTGGGCTCAGCTGCCTTGTTCTGTGGCTCCCATCGACTTGGAAGTGGGACGTGAAAGTTTGGGGGTGGGCAGCAGAGTCAGTTCTCAGCTTGGGTCTAGTGCTGGCCCCGGTGCCAACCAGGCATTAGCACTGAACACTGAAGTCCTTCAGATTCTCTGGTGAAAAAGACTGCTTCCACTCTTTCCTGCCCACCAATACCTTGGTACCACCAGCAGCTGCTACTTAAAAAAACACCCACAGACTCACCACATTTTAGTCTTAGCATTTTACTTCCGCCACACCGCATCCTTGGAACTGTCTTCATTGAAGCTGAATAGGAAATAGCACTGGTGGAGACGATGATGGCTTTGCCTTCATAAATAGCTCCTGGAGCTATCTGGGAAGAATACATGCCTCAGGACTGGGATGATGCGTGAGCATGGAGACCAGGAGGGCAGCCAGCCGGCACACGGCCAGGCCAACAGCTGCTGGGGCAGGTGGCCAGGTCTGCCTAAGTCCTTCACATGGGTGGGGGCAGGGCTTGCACCTCCTCTAGGCACTCGTCATAGGCCTCCTGGTACTCCTCATGGGGCTTGACCATTATCACACAGGTAGGGCGTTTGGAGCCCGCAGCTGCACCCAGGTCCTACAGAGGAGGGGAAAGGGCTGTGTGTGAAAAGGCTGCACAGGGAGTCAGACCCATGACCCACTGGCCTAACCCAGCTAACATGCCATCATTTCAACTCTGCAAACTAGGCCTACATTCCCACACAGCAACTATGAAAGGGCTCCTGCTCAGCAGGGGCTCTCCTTAGGTAGGGCCTGCACTCTCCAGGTCCCTGCCACCTCCCATTCCTGTGCTCCAGACCTGGCCCCTACTGTGTAAAAGGAAGGACAGCTATGTGTCACAAACACCCCTTCTGAGCGCTGCACCTACCTAATAGGACTGAGTTCACAGACTATGTCCAGAGAAGGAGTTTTGCATTTTATAAGAAGAAAACTGAAGAGCAGAGAGGTGACCTACCTGCAGTCCCTCAACAGGAAGCAGCTGAGCCAAGAATGCAGGGGCCTGTCTTTACTCCAAAGCTGCCCATACTCTTTCCCACTATGGCCTGCTGTGGCCAACCTGATCCCAGAACCCTCTTCCAGCACTGACCAAGACCAGGGGCTCCTGTGTTCCTTACCGTCTTAGAAGGGATATAGACATAGGGCAAGTTCCGGTCCTCACACATAACAGGGAGATGGCAGTATACCTCAATGGGTAAAGTGTCTCCTGCCAAAACCATGATCCTGAAATGAGAGAAATGCTGTTGTCTCTGGTTTGCTTGTTCCCTTTTTCAGTTTGAAGTGCCACCTGGACTGGGCCTTGGGGGTACAGAGGTGGGTAAAATGGCCCCTGCCCTCAAGGAGCCAACTGTTAATGTGGGTCTCCCAAACTTGTGTGCAAAAATTTGTTTGGTGACTGCATTCCTCTGGGGAGGTGATCTCTCTTTCTTTACCACCAAATGCCACCACATGGTATTGTGCTGGGACAGATGAGGTATGGGAGAATGCCAAAGAGTAAAATTTCGGCTGTTTCTGGAGAGTCAAGAAATCAGGAGTCAACACTTGAACAGAAAGCTGAATGATAGGCAGCCCATCAACGGGGTAGGGACAGGGAGGGCATTTAAGGCTGAGAGAATCAGAATGGCAAAAGACACAGGAATCCAGGTGGGAATACAGATTAGAGAGATTGACAAGCCACACCCAAGAGCCTTGAGTGAGGAGCTAAGCAGTATGGACTCATTCCAAGACTGATAGGGAACGAAGTAAGGCTTGCCAGAGACTCCTCAGCTGAGATGTCAGGGCTCTGAGGCAAGAGTCTCGGGAGCCCTGAAGATACAGAAGGAAGTCTGTTCTCCAGGGAGTGAGGGGCAAACACAAGGAAAGAGCTCTTGGTTCAAGTACTGCATCCACACTACCCTAGTTTTCCTTTTGCCTCCTGATCCCGCAGCATTATTTTATCTCTTGAGTACCTACAATGTATCAAGACATTCTGGGGAGAAAGCAATGGGGCTTTATCCCTGTGTGGCCTGAGCAGAGAGATGGAATAAAAATGCAATTTTATTTCAGATTCTAAGACATGCCAATGATACAGAATAATAACGTCATTCTCACTGCACCCTGCACCTTTCCTTCACCATCTATTAAGTTTTAATTCTGTGTGTGATTTGATTGAATAATTGTCTCCCCATAGCACAGTGCCTGAAAAAGAGACAATAAACAGTCGCTGAATGAAGCCGGGGTCTACGGTAAATGAGTTGGCTTATTCCATTTCCCCCGTGTAAGTGATGTGATGGATCGGTTAGCTGTACTGAAGGGAATTACCGACTTCTTGATGATTTCTATATGGGTCTGAGCACTTTTACCGAGCACCTATTAAGTAGGGATACCTCCGTTACCTTTAGAAATTCAAAATTCGGTGGGAGGGGAGTTCGTACCCTTTCTCGCCTTTGTTGATAAATTTCTGAACCTCCTTCACCCCGCGCCGAATCTGCTTCTGCTTCACAGCTGCAACGATACAAGGGTCAGTCGGGGACCGCGTCCCGCAGCCCGCGCCCCCACGGGCTACCGCGCTCCCGCCGCACCTTTCTTTATGCATTTGTAGAGTTTCCGCGTGAGGCGCCGAGAAGCCAGGGGCTGCGCGATGGGGTTCAGATTGACCAGCAGCTCATGGTAAGTGCGCTCCCCACCGCACGTTTCCACCGGCGTCTCCGGCCCGTCTGGATCTGCCTTAATTTTGGTCATGGCCGCGGCCAACTGCACCGATTTTCTAATAGTCCAGGGAATGCATGCGGCCTACCCTCCAGGAACCACTTCCGGGTTGTCCCACTCTGCTGGAGGCCGGAGGGACACTACGACCAATCAGGAAACGAGGTCTCCCGACTCAGCCCAATCGTTGACGCTAGGCATCTTAAGTAAGGGGCGGGGTCTCGGCCGTAGGGGCGGAAACCCCCCCCGCATGGCTAAGAGGCGGGGCGGAGCGCGTTGGGGGCGGAGCTAGGGCTGCTCTGGCTCGGGTAGAGGCACTCTGAGGCGGGGGGCAGGGCCGGGCAGGGCCTGGCAGGGGAGGGGCGGGCCAGGCCGCTGGCTTTGCGCGGTCCTGGGTTCGGAGTCACTGGGACTGGGAGCGGGAGGAGTCGCAGTACATGTCGCGGCTTGAGCATATTTGAGGAGACGCGATCCGTGTCTAAAGGGCAGGGTCTGCGTCCTGCGTGGGGAAGGTTGGTCCGCGCGGCAGGATTGCGGGCCACCGCAGAACCTGACCCCGCAGACAGGCTCGGAGGGTGTTCCCTAGGTGGCCAGGTGAAGGTAAATTTGACGCCACCGAGGGTTTGCCCCGTCACAGCAGTTTCTCCCACACGGCTCTCTCCTTGGCAAGGGATGGCCCCACTCACCGAGCTTCTCGGTCTGGACCGCCTTTCCCGAGAGCGGAGGACTCCGCCCCACCCTTCCCGCGGGGATCTGCTCCGACGTTACCCACGGGAGCGGTTCCCCTACCGCCTAAAACTGCGGTCCCCTAACCCTTGCTGTCCGGCATTACTCACGACAGGAGGCGCCGCGGAGGCAGCTGGCTGGAGCCGAGGGGCAAGACCGTGAGCGCAGCCCCTAGCGCTGGGAGACCCGCAACGGCCGAGACCGCAGGCGGGTGGCTAGAGCTCACCCAGGCGCTCCGTGTGCCCTTATCCGTGGAGGACCAGGGGGCCCACACTGTGGTATCTTACATCGCGCACTTCCACCGTGTCTTGGAACATTGGACTGATATTAATTAGATAATTTCTACAAATTAATTGCCTTTGATTATGCGGTGGTAGACCTGCCACTTCTGCGGTGGTGGAACAGGTCAGTAACTGGAATAGAAGCGCAGGTGGCCATGGGATTGCAGGTCAGTTAAGCCAATTTAAAAATTGACCTTTTAACCCAGCAACTATGTTGCAAAGCCATTAAATAAAAAACAGATTTTTAGAACTCAGTGTTTTAATAAGAAAAGTTAGAGTGCAGTCTGTCCTAACCTTGAGTCTAAATAATTTTCACAAAGAGAAAAATATATCAATTGAACAATGAAAATAGATGAACAATAATTTGAAAGTAAACAAAGTTTGTGTGCACAACATAACAAATAAGTAAATCTTTTAAATGTTTTCACAGTGGAATTTCTTGAGAAAAGAGAGCCCCTTTCTGAGCTTTGAGACCAATCGTTATTTTCAGCTTTGCCTTCCTTCTCACGACTTATCTGTACCAAAAGCCCACCCCAAACACCTCCTCCTCTATCTACTTGCTTCTCTCTCTCTTCTAGGTCTTGTAGTAGGTCTGGCCCTCCCTGGGAAGCCCTCCCCTTGTGGGCTTCTCTGAGAGCAGAGCAGGCCGGGCTCTGCAGGGTGGTTTTCTGTTCCTGCTTCAGTGTGATATTCCTGTGAATATTTCCAGCCTTGTAGGATAGATCACAGTGTGTCAGGGTCGCAAAGGGGAGTTGCTGCCAGATGTGTGCTCAGGGCACAGTGCACTCTGTCCAACAGAAGTTCACCCCTGGGAAATTCGATGTGCTTGACTGACTGCACCTTACAGGGAAGGAGGAAGGAAGTTGACATTTATGTGTTATGCACATTACGTGTAATATCTCTTCAGTGCTCACAAAGAATACCTTTATTATTCACAACTTACTGAGACTCATAAGAGTAAACAACTTGATCCAGCTCACAAAGCTGTATTTCAGCCCAGGCCTACTTGTCTCCAACCCCACATTCTGCTCATACCCTGTCAATATGTTCTCAATAAACTAACTATAACATGTGTTTCTTTTTTTTTTCTCCTTTTCCTTCCTCCTCCATTCTTTATATATTAGGTATAATATTCTGTACTCTTTGTCTATCCCTTGACTGACTTTGGGGGTAGTTGATTTAATTTTGCATGTACTTAGTAATTAATTGTTCTACTTTCTTTACTGTGGTTTTATTACCTCTGGTGACAGCTATTTAGCCTTAGGAACACATCCATCTATAGCAGTCCCTCCAAAATATACTGTAGAGAGGGTTTGTGGGAGGTAAATTCTCTCAACTTTTGCTTATCTGGAAGTTGTGTAATCGTGCCTTCAAATTTAAATGATAACCTTACCGGGTAGAGTATTCTTGGTTCGAGGCCCTTCTGCTTCATTGCATTAAATATATCATGTCACCCCCTTCTGATCTGTAGGATTTCTGCTGAGAAGTCTTGCTGAGCAGGCCTGTGGGATATCTGCTGAGAACCCATGATTGCCTGGTGGGTTTTTCTTTGTATGTGATCTTTTTTTCTCTCTCTGGCTGCTTTTAATACTTGGTCCTTATTCTTGATCTTTGCCATTGTAATTATTATATGTCTTGGTGTTGTCTTCCTTGGGTCCCTTGTGTTGGGAGATCTGTGCACCTCCATGGCCTGAGAGGCTATCTCCTTCCCAAGATTGGGGAAGTTTTCAGCAATTACCTCCTCAAAGACACTTTCTATCCCTTTTTCTCTCTATTCTTCTTCTGGTACCCCTATAATACTTTCATTCCTAGAGATCCTTTTTTCTCTCTGTGCCTCAGCTTCTTTGTATTCCTCTTCTCTAATTTTTATTTAATTTATCGTCTCCTCCACCATATCTAATATGCTTTTAAAACCCTCCATTGTATTCCACAATGATTGGATCTCCATCCTAAATTCATTCCTGAGTTCTTGAATATTTTTATGTACCTCCATGAGCATGTTTATGATTTTTATTTTGAAATCTCTTTCAGGAAGATTGATGAGTTCAGTTTCATTTTACCCTTTTTCTGATGTTTGTGGAATTTTGCTTTGAACCAGGTTCTTTTGATGGTTCATAGTTGTATGTGGCGCTCTCTAGTGCCCAGAAGCTCTACTCTCTGGAGCTGCTCAGCCCCTGGAACAATGTCGGGGGTCACAGGGGAGTGGTGCTGGTGCCCTGTTCCATGAGGTCAGTTCTTTTCTCCAGGTGTATGCAGTCTGGCGCAGCCTTCTTTCCTGTTGCTCTTTCAGGATTAGTTGTATTAATTATATTTTTGTATTATATATGGTTTGGGGAGGAGGCCTCTGTCTCACCTCTCGTGCCACCATCTTTAATCCTACACCATGTGTTTCTATAACGAAGCTCGGAGCTTAGTGCTGGACCCAAGTGGTGACTTTACTAATTTTGTTTGAATTGCCACTCTAGCTCACTTGAAGTAGTGTAGAGAGGCCATAGTGGCTAGTGGGCAGTAGACCAGGGCTCTAAAGGACTGGGAAAGTCATTTCACTTCTTGGAGCTTCAGTCCCTCATCTATAAAGTGAGAAATTTAGACATAGACTAAGGTCCCATCTTTTAAAAAGTTGGGGGGATGATTTTTTTTAATGGCTGGTTTAAATTTTAAGTGGATGATTTTTTTTCCTCCCATTTAAACTCTGTAGAGGTATTCACAATTAAGTGTTTTTTGTATATAAATGCAAGTATATATATTTCTTTGCAATATAATCCATATGCCTTTCACCCACTTAATGCATACAATTCAGTGGGTTTCATGTGTTCACTGAGTTGTGTGGCCTTCACCACAGTCAATCTGAGGATATTTTCATCACTTTAGTAAGAACCCTTGCCCCATTTGGCTGTCACCCTCTGATCCCCCTCATCCTCTCCAGCCCTAAGCAACTCGTAGTTCACTTTTCTTTTTCTGTAGATTTCCCTCTTCTGGACATTTCACAGGAATGGAATCATATAGCATGTGGTCTTTGGGGTCTGGCTTCTTTCACTTAGCATAATGTTTTCAAGGTTCATCCATGTTGTAGCATGTGTCAGTGCTCCATTACTACATAACATTCCACTATATGGATAGTCCACATTTTATCCATTCATTAGTTGATGGATTGGGCTGCTTTCACCTTTTGACTATTGTAAATAGTGCTGCTAAGAACCTTCATGTACAATTTTTCTGTGGGCATATGTTTTCAGTTCTCTTGGATAAATACCTGGAACTAGAATTGCTGGGTCAAATGGCAACTCTGTGTTTAACCAGCAGGGTACAAAGGTTCCAAATTCTCCACATTCTCACTAACACTTGATATTATCTGATTTATTCATTGCAGTAATCCCAGTAGGTGTGAAGTAAGTAGTCATTGTGGTTTTGATTTGCATTTCCCTAAAGCTAATGACCCTGAGCAATGTTCATGTGCTAACTGGACATTTGCATACCTTTGGAGGAACTCCTTCCCTATTTTTTAAATTGAGGATGACTTTAAATTGCCATTTTATTTATCAAGCTATGTGCTTACATTAGGAGCTGAAGTTCAAGAAGAAGAAAAATACATACATATGCTGTTAAGAAGAAAGACATAGGCCCAGCGTGGAGTCCCTTCTGCTAGGCCAAGTCACCAAGCAGGGACTCAACACCTAAACCTAACTGCAATTTCAACCTCCCTCAAAAATGTAGTCAGTCAGAAATTTTCTGATAAGTGTTGATAAGGTAGTACCCCATGGGCCTTCTCCATCCCCCAAAGGAATCTACCTAATAAGATTTTTGTCCCTAGTTAAAGGTGACCTCACCCAAAGTATTCTCTTTTCCTGTTTATGACTTCTTGTCCTGCCTGTGAAAACCTCTTCCTTTATGTAGCCCTTGGGAACATCTCTCTACTTGCTAGATGCGATTCCAAAATCCATGAATAGCTTAATAAAGCCACCTTTATTTGGATGGATTTAGTTCTTTAACACTGGCCTACAAAAGAATTAAAGCAGATTTCTAATAATTGCATAAACTGTTGTTAAAGTACAAAATTCACCCAAGTAAATGTGAAACTCTAATTGGCTTTATTAAGCTATCCCTGAATTGCTCAGCATCCACTCTCGCAAATAGATGCTCCAAGGAATTGTACAAAGTGGAAGGTTTTTTTCTGTTTTTGTTTTTTGTTTTTATTTCTGTCTACTTGTTCTTTATTCCATTTATATGGTTCTTTACATAATATGGTAATATGCTCTATAAAATTCACCATCAGCATTTCTTTTGATTTAATGCTGACATTTTCCATATGACTCTTTTTTTTAAGGTATTATTGATATGCAATCTTATGAAGGTTTCACATGAGCAACATCATAGTTACTACATTCACCCCTATTATCAAGTCCCCCCACATACCCCATTACAGTTACTATCCATCAGCATAGTAAGATGCTATAGAGTCACTATTTGTCTTCTCTGTGCTATACTGCCAAACCCTTTCCCTTTGGTCCCTTCTGGGGTTCTTTGAGTCTGCTACTGTTTTGTTCCTTCAGTTTTTGCTTTGTTATTATACTCCACAAATGAGTGAAATCATTTGGTACTTGTCTTTCTCCTTCTGGCTTATTTCACTGAGCATAATACCCTCTAGCTCCATCCATGTTGTTGCAAATGGTAGGATTTGTTTTCTTTTTATGTCTGAATAATATTCCATTGTATGTGTGTACCACAACTTCTTTATCCTTTCTTCTACTGATGGACACTTAGGTTGCTTCTGTGTCTTGGCTATTGTAAATAGTGCTGTGATAAACATAGGGGTGCATATATTTTTTGAATCTGGGATCTTGTTTTCTTCGGGTAAATTCCTAGGAGTGGAATTCCTGGGTCAGATGCAAAGTGGAAGGTTTTTATAGACAGGACGGTGATGAGACAGGGACCATGGGCTTAGACAGAATAGGGTAAAGGCCTCCAAAAAAGCAAGGCAGGACATTTACAGTCAGAGCAGTGTAACTACATGCAAGGAAACCCCCTGCCAAAACTCTGTGTTAAACATTAAGCTCTAGAGTCATTCTTCAGTGAGATCAGTTGATACTCCCCAGATAAAGGAAAGCAGCCCATGTTTTTATTATGCTAATTGTTTGTAATCATGTGTTAAGATTCACTTTAGCATGCTAGAAGGGACTTAATGTCTCATCAAGGACAAACATCCTAAGAACACTTTTAACAAGTCCACACCCTAAGCCCTTTATCAGTTCCCCCAAATCCTCAACTGCCTATAAATCCCCTATACAATGCACTGCACCCCCTTCCCCTCCCCGGCTCCCTTGTCCCCTCCTGGCCTGAGCCAGGAGCTCTGTCCTCAGCCAGGAGCTCTGTCCTCTCACTGCATCTCTCAATAAAAGCCTCTCCTTGGCTCTCCTACCTTGGGTGGTGCAAAGTTCATTCTTCGACTCTGCGAACAAGAACCCCGGCATCAGTGGGGGAGTTATTAACAAAAGAAAAAGGGTTGTTTCAGTCCAGGTCACTTTCTCTTATAGGGAAGAGCTGGGGGTTTTATGAAGCAGATTACCTCTTTTCCTTTTAGGGAAGGTGGAGAGGATGAATATGGCAGATTATTTCATCAATGGTGCCAACCCAAAATTCCTGACTATATTTCTGGGGGAGGTTGAAACTGTAATTGCATTAAAATTTTAAGTTTAGTTGGGCCCTGGTTTGGTGACTCGTCCTAGCAGAAGCAACACCCTGTTGGGCCTGTGTGTCTCTTTTTAACACCAGTTATGGCAGTATTAGTATGGCCAATATCTGTCAAGCTGAACAATGAAAACCTACATCCCAGCCTACTCTCTTTAGCGAAAACTGAAGTCTCCCCAGAAATGAAGCCTGAGATTACAGGCGAGAGCTGTAGAAGAGAGGGCTCTGTGGGATACCCTGTCATGTGGGCTTCTGGAGGATGGACTGCTCCTCAGACACAACTGCTTGGGCCACACCGTACTTTGCAAAGCTGACAGTTTAGAAAAGTTAGCTTGGTGCTCCAGAAAAATGGGTTTCTTTAGGGTCTGGAGATTTTGGTTTTAGAATTTAAAATGTACTTATTTTAAAGGTCATAATGTTTATATTTAAATTTTTTTCAGAAAGCATTGTGGGTAAAATTGCAACTTTGAGAATCTCTCTCCTGGCCTTAGTGCATCTTCATATCAATAGGTGTTTCCAAGGGGTGGAGAAAGTGGTCCATCTCCGTATCAATAAGTGATTACAAGGTGTGTGGGAAGCAAGTGAGCACTGGGACTGACAGGTGTGGTGGAGGTCCTTTTGCAGCAGGTTTGCAAGAGACACATGCGAGCAGAAGTAGACAACTGCTTGTACGCAATAAATGGGTTTCTCCCAGTTTATTTCTACCTTTAACTGATTTTAGCTTCAAAGGTTATTTGCCCTGGACTGGGAACATATTTATCCCCAGGAGTTACAGCATATATAAAGTATAATGCAAAAAGTTAAACATCCTTCTTCCTTAACTGTTGGATATGCCCTCCATTTAAATTCTTCAGAGGTATTCACTATTAATTTTTTTCATTTACGTATGCAAGTGTGTGTATTCCAGTAATTTCTTTCTGCTTATCATTATATCTTGGGAAATGTTTTATTTCCCTCATAGCGATAAATCTCTTTCTATTAATACCTCCATTGTTCCTATATACCAACAATGAACCAACAGAAAGAGAAATCAGGAAAACAACTCCATTCACAATTGCATCAAAAAAAATAAAATACCTAGGAATAAACCTAACCAAAGAAGTGAAATACTTATATTCTGAAAACTACAAGTCACTCTTAAAAGAAATTAAAGGGGACACTAACAGATGGAAACGCATCCCATGCTCATGGCTAGGAAGAATTAATATCGTCAAAATGGCCATCCTGCCCAAAGCAATATACAGATTTGATGCAATCCCTATGAAACTACCAGCAACATTCTTCAATGAACTGGATCAAATAATTCAAAAATTCATATGGAACCACCAAAGACCCCGAATAGCCAAAGCAATCCTGAGAAAGAAGAATAAAGTAGGGGGGATCTCACTCCCCAACTTCAAGCTCTATTATAAAGCCATAGTAATCAAGACAATTTGGTACTGGCACAAGAACAGAGCCACAGACCAATGGAACAGACTAGAGAATCCAGACATTAACTCAGACATATATGGTCAATTAATATTTGATAAAGGAGCCATGGACATACAATGGCGAAATGACAGTCTCTTCAACAGATGGTGCTGGCAAAACTGGACAGCTACATGTAGGAGAATGAAACTGGACCATCGTCTAACCCCATATACAAAAGTAAACTCAAAATGGATCAAAGACCTGAATGTAAGTCATGAAACCATTAAACTCTTGGAAGAAAACATAGGCACAAACCTCTTAGACATAAACATGAGTGACCTCTTCTTGAACATATCTCCCCGGGCAAGGAAAACAACAGCAAAAATGAACAAGTGGGACTATATTAAGCTGAAAAGCTTCTGTACAGCAAAAGACACCATCAATAGAACAAAAAGAAACCCTACAGTATGGGAGAATATCTTTGAAAACGACACATCCGATAAAGGCTTGACGTCCAGAATATATAAAGAGCTCACACGCCTCAACAAACAAAAAACAAATAACCCAATTAAAAAATGGGCAAAGGAACTGAACAGACGGTTCTCCAAAAAAGAAATACAGATGGCCAACAGACACATGAAAAGATGCTCCACATCGCTAATTATCAGAGAAATGCAAATTAAAACTACAATGAGGTATCACCTCACACCAGTAAGGATGGCTGCCATCCAAAAGACAAACAACAACAAATGTTGGCGAGGCTGTGGAGAAAGGGGAACCCTCCTACACTGCTGGTGGGAATGTAAACTTGTTCAACCATTGTGGAAAGCAGTATGGAGGTACATCAAAATGCTCAAAACAGACTTACCATTTGACCCAGGAATTGCACTCCTAGGAATTTACCCTAAGAATGCAGCAATCAAGTATGAGAAAGATCAGTGCACCCCTATGTTTATCGCAGCACTATTTACAATAGCCAAGAATTGGAAGCAACCTAAATGTCCATCGATAGATGAATGGATAAAGAAGATGTGGTACATATACACAATGGAATACTACTCAGCCATAAGAAAAGGGCAAATCCAACCATTTGCAGCAATATTAATACCTCCATTGTAACACAGTGTATGGATTTCTATGATTTAATCACACCTTACTGATGGATGTCAGTTGTTTTTAGTGGTTTTCCTATTTGGAATAAATTGCAGTGAACATTGTGCAATATCTTTGGTACTTTTATGAATCTACCCAGGGAAAAATTCCTAACATTTATAATTTTGATATCTGAACTGTTATCCAGTTGTTCTTTAAAGAGCTGCAATTTACAATTGCTGTGATAGTGTCTCTCCAACTCTTGCCAAGACTGGGCTTTAGTACAGAAATAGAGTCAAATATAGAGAACAGTCTGGTGGTGTCCATAGGGGAGGGGCTGGGAGAATGGAAGAAATAGGTAAAGGGGATTAAGAGGTGCAAACTTCCAATTATAAAATAAGTATGACATGGGGATGAAAGTACAGCATATAGTCAATAATGTAGTAACTTTGTGTGGTGACACACGGTAACTACTCTTGTCATGGTGAGCAGTTCATAATGTATATAAATGTCAAATCACTATGTTGTACATCAGAAACCAATATAATATACATTATCAACTATACTTCAATTTAAAAAAAAGACTGGGTTTTTTGTTTAGGGGGAGGAAGGGTGGTGAAGATCCAATAGGGAAAAATGTTATCTTGTTTGCATTTATATGTTTTCAGCTCTGAGGGAGGCCAGATATTTCATATTTTTATAGGTCACTTGTGTTTCTTTTCCTGTTCTCTTCTTCCAGTTTTTCTATGGTGTTGTCCTATGGCTTTAGAAAAGCTTTTTGTACTTTGAGGAAATATTTTAGTGCTTTCATGGTGTAACTCCAGGGGAAAAAGTGTTCCCAGTGGGGGCAAATAAACCTTTGAAGCCAAAATCAGTCAAAGGGAAAAAAAAAATAAAGTGGGAGAAACCCATTTATTACTTATAAGAAGTTGTCTACTCCCATTCACCCATGTCTCTCCCTGTCCTGGCTGGGAAGAACCCCCCCAAAAGAAACCTTCTCTGGTCCCCCACACACCTACCTCTTCCCTTGCCCCTTGTAAACACCTGTTAATATGGAGATGACTACTCTCCACCCCTTGGAAACACCTATTGATAGGGAGATAGATTGAGGCCAGGCGAGAGATTCTGGAAATATTGTAATTTTACCCATACGTGGTTTCCCTGTTTATATGAACATTTTTTGTTCCATCGGGTTTGGTATGTTACAAGCAAGACAGGACTCCAGCTTGCCTTTCTTCCCCTTGGGTAGCATCGTCCCAATGCTATTTATTAAATTCTTTCCCTTCCCATGCATTCATTTAAAATGTCTCTGTTGTGTACTTGATTCTGACGTGTTTGGGTTTATTTCCAGTCTCTCTATTCTTTCTCTAGTAACAAACTACTTTGATGGCTGGAGTGTCAGGTGTTTTAAACTTGCCTGTTTTAACTATATTTAATATCTAATACGGCTCTGGCAGTTTACCAGTTTCACTCAAATCTAGGGAAAAGTGTGATACACACAGATAGAGGGAGGAACTGAGAGTCAGATCAAGAGTTGAATCCCCAGGTGTACAGTGTATCAGTTTCTTATCCCTGGACAAATTGTTTAATGTCACTATGTTTCAGTTTTTCTCCTTTAAAATGGGATGAGGATTGAATGAGATACTGCCAGGAAAACTCCCAGGTGTTGTATGGTGCAAGCTGGGCGTGCAGAGGTTTCTTTCTGGGCCCAACTGCCCTGGACCTGAACTTTAGAGGGTGGGTGAGAAATCTGCAAGAGCAAGGGGCATGCTCACCAGGAGCTAGGACGGCAACCTCTATCCTGCAGGTGCAGGAATTTCCTGTCCTCCCCTGACACCTACTCTTCAAAGGCGGAGCTGTCGCTGTAAGTCTGCGGGGTGGCCAAGGTGTGGGTGGCTGGGTTGTGGACAGAGTGTGGATGTTTGGCTTGGGGTTTCCACATGCGTGCATGTAGGTTTCTCACTATAAGAACAGGAGTGGGCAGGTAGGAACAGAAGGGGTGTCAGGCTCCATCCATGCTCTTGCCCCAAACTCCTCCCATGTGAGAGGTGGGCCTGCTTCCCTTCTCCCCTCTCTTACAATGATAGATTGGTTGTGGTGGGGTGGGGAGAGAAAATGTTTGGCAACAAGCAGATACTGTAACTGACTGGCTCTATTAGTTTGCTAGGCTGCCCTAATAAAGTAATGCAAATTGGGTGGTTTAAAACAACACACATTTATTGTCTCACAATTCTGGAGACCAGAAGTCTGAAGTCCAGGGTATCAGCAGGGCCATGCTTCCTGTGAAGGATCATGGGGAGAATACACTCCAAGCCTTCTCTTTGCTTCTGATGCTGCTGGCAGACCCTGTGCTCCCTACCTTGTGCACACATCACTTCTGTCCCTGCCTCCACGTCCAGTGGCTTGCTTTCTGTGTGTTCCTGTCTTCACATGGTGTTTTCCTCTTATGAAGAAACCAGTCATATTGCATCAGGACCCAGCCTGAGGACCTCATCTCAACTCGATTACGTCTGCAACAATCCTGTTTCTACATCAGGTCTGCAGTTACCAAGGCTTTGACTTGAACACATCCTCTTGGGGGACACAAATCAACCCAACACGCTGGAACTCTGGCCCTTGGAGGGCATGAGCTGGACCTCCATGCATAGCTGTGGGATCAGATGAAGCTGGAACAGCCCCATGGGCCACCTGCACAGTGTGGGTGGGGCTGGACTGTCGCCTGGACATGGGGCTCGAGTGCCGAGGCCGCCTCTGTGCAGGGCTTCCACATTGACTCTACATTCCAGGTTTCCAGCCAGTAACCAGGGGCTGGCAGGGGCATGTGGCTCTGATTCCTGGTGGGGATAAAATTAGAAGGGAGGACTTAACTTTTGGAAGTCAAAGGGACCCTGGGGACCACCTAATCCAGACATTTCACAGATGGGAGGCTGGGGCAGTTCCACGAGGCACTCTGTTCTGGTTGGATGCCTGTAGGGAGCTGGGCTTCCAGGGGGCTGTGGCTCCAGGTGGTGGGGGGGAGGGGTCGTCCCTGGGTCCCTCATCAGCCCTGGAGCCTGATGCAAGCTTTACCCTGGGCCACCAACACCTATGAAAAGTGGGCTTTTCCCAGATGGGTTTTTGTCTGAGGCCACCTGGAGGAGGTGATGGGCGCCATTCCTGTTTTGGTTCCGACTCTCCCTCGTCCTGGAGTGGGCCTGTCCTCTGCAGGCCCCCTGCAGCTCTCCCCACCCGTTTCACCTGTTACCCACTGCCACTGGCCTTGCCGTGCTTTCAAAACCTGGAGAAAGTTCTTTGTTGGAAACTCTCCCGTTTTCTTTGCTGTTACTGGTGTGTGTGTGTGTGTGTGTGTGTCCAAAAGCTGCCCCCTCTGCCTCTGCACAGCAGCACCACGCTGCTTCCCACCAGGTAATGGGGTTCCTGAGCAAGCGCAATGTGGGCAAATTTTCTGTTCTGCTCTTTTTCTTAGGCCTCCTGGAATTGACATTGGCGTGCCTGCCAGACTTCATGCCATGGAGCTTGCGCCATTCCTTAAATAGCGGATCCCCAAGCACCGACATACTGGGGCCCCAGCTGCCATTTAAGCTAAGGCCGGGAGAGTGGTGCTAGTGCCAGGGGCTACTGCTCTGAGCAGCTAGAGTTTTTGCTGCCAGCAGTGTCTGCATAGTTGGCAAGCTGTGAGGAGCAGAGGGGATGTTGAGGAGGTTGGGTCTCTATTATCACATATTGGATATCCCATTCATTCCAAAAAATGTACTGGGCACCTGGAATGTGTTAAACACTGTGCTAGGCTTTGGAGGGCACGCTGGTGGGCTAGAGAGAAAGTGCTGCCTGTCCAGAGGTTCCGTGTGAGCTCCAGGACTGCATTCCTCGATGGGGAAGTATCCAGCTCGAGGAATATAGAGTTAGGAAACCTACTTCCTCCTGAGATCGTCGGGGAGTGGGGGAAGGGGGGAAGGGGCGCTGGGAAGGCCTGGAGGGGCGGAACCTGGGGGAGGGGCACCTTCAGGGCTGGGGCACCCGCGCTCCTGGTTGTGGTTCCTTCTTGCTGCCTACCACACCGGAAGTTCCGGGAGGGCAGAGACGGTCTGTGGATCTCAGTACTTGGCAGACAGTCAGTGCTCAGAAAACATTTGAATGAATGAACGTCACGGAATTTTGTTTAGATCTTGAGACTACTGGAGAATTAAGCAGAAGTTAGAATTAGAGAGTAACCTGGTTAGCTTTTTGTGTTTGGAAGATCATCCAGTTACCGTGGGAAAATGGGAGTGAGAGGTATGCCTGGGGAAGTGGCAGAGAGATGAGGACAGCCAGGGACCCTCTGTGGAGGCCCAGGTAAGCCAGGAGAGGGTCCCACGGTGGCGGAGGAAAAGCCAGAGCTCGGGGCATAGACATGTAGGACATGCCAGACTTTAGATGGGGGGTAGGAAAGAGGGCAGGTGGAGTAGACAGAATTTCTAAAATCGCCCCCCAGAGATGACCTAATCCCCAGGATGGTGAGTCTGATAATCTATATCACACCTGTGAGGGTGTCATGTTATTCGGCACAGTTGACTGTCTGGGATCATCCAGGCTGGCCCGGCGTAATCACACAAGTTTTTAAAAGCAGAGTGCTTCCTCTGGCTGGCTGCAGAAATGGAAGCAGAGATTCAAACCTGTCTGTGAGGATGGAAGGGACCATATGCAAGACCTAAGAGGAGCTGTAGGGAGCAGAGTGTCAACGCCCTTGAATGAGCTTGGAAGAAAACATCAAATGCCAGATTAGGTCACAGTGGGTGGAAACTTAGATTTTAGCTTAGTGAAATGCTGAGCAGAGGACCCAGCCATCCTGGACTTTGACCTGCAGAACTGTGAGGAAATAAATGGATGTTGTTTTCAGGCATGAAGGGGTTGTTCGTTACAACAGCAATAGAAACTTAACACACTGTACTCCTGGATACTTTCATTGAATTGAAAATAAAGGTGGTGGGAAGGCAGGGCAGGCAGACAGAGGAAAGAGGTCCAGGAGGACTTGGAAAGGACGATAAACACCACGGCCTCATTAGGTTGTCGAAGCAGCTGGAACTGCAGAGAGACCCAGGCCCCAGATGGGGTGGAGATCTGGGAGTCACTGCAGAAGGGCCTCTGCTTCCCAGCACTGAGCCTGTCCCAGAGCCGTTGATTCCATGTGATGTAATGGTGTGGAGAAAGCAGGCGACACTGTCACTGCCCAGGCTCTGCTGCACCCTTGGGGCTGGGGTCTGCCATGTGGCCCAGTCCTGGCCCTCTCTGGCCAGGAGCTTCGGCCTCCTCTCCCTCATGTGTGTGGCCTTCCCTGGGGCAGAGAGGAATTACCAGGCATCGATTGTGGTTGGCTCTGGTTTATGAACTTCTTGTGACTGTTCGGTTGACAGGGATTTCTTGCTTAGCCTTTGAAGGGGGTAGGGAGGTCATGGTCTTTCTCCTAGAATGTGGGAGACTGGAAGCATCTTTACCATCAATTGCTCCTCCTCCTGTAACAGAGGGGAATGAGGAAGCGTGGAGAGTCAGGGACTTGTCCTGATCACAGAGCAAACCAGGGACCAGCTCCCCTCCTTCCCTCCCTCCCTGGGTCATTAGCTCCTGCTTCCAGCCCAGGGTGGAGAGAGGAGGGATTCAGCTAACCGAGAGCCAGCCGTTCCTAGTCCCGTGCTCCTTCTCCTCAGACCTCGATACTGGTAGCAGGAGCAGGGACTGAACACTAATCAGCTTCTGTCCATTTCATCTTCCTGTTTTACACGTGAGAAAGAAGAACCTATTCTTCTCTTTCTTCATGAGGGACAGAGGGAGCCAGCCAGTCTGGTATGGAGTGGACTGAGGGGAACTTGGTTGAGGATATCTCTCTTGATAGGGAGACCTTGGGTGCAGAGTCCATTTGATTTAGGTCAGGAGTTGGCAAATATTTTCTGTTAAGGGCCAGATAATAAATGTTTTAGGCTTTGTGGGCTATGCAATCTCTGTTGCAACTATTCATTACTTATAAAAACAGGCAGCGGGCTGTATTTGGCTTCTGGGCCATAACTGGCTGTGAGGCCCACTGATGGGGATGACGCTGCTGCTGGCTTTCCTGTCTGCCACCTGTCTGTTGTCGTCCTTCCCATTATTTGGAGCCTAATTGTGGAAGGTCTTGGACACCTAAATCACTTGCTGGCAACACAGAACCCTTAAGAGATTTTTTTTTAAAGTAATACAGGGTGTATACACATGTCAAAATTCATCGAGCTGTACACTAAGATTGTGCATTTTATTCTAAGTATTGCAATATAAAAAAAATAGGGAAAAAAGGAATGAACTATTAATGCATGCAGAAACGGGTGAATCTCAAAGTAATTACTCTGAATAAAAGAAGTCAGACAAAAGAGACTATATACTATATAATTCCGTTTATATAAAATTCTAGAAAATGCAAATTAATCTAGTGACAGAAAACAGATCAGTTGTTACCTGGTGATGAGGAGGGAGGCAGAGAATTACACAGTGGCATGAAGAACCTTTGCAGGATGATGGGTGTGTTACGTTCACTGTCTTGATTGTGGTGATAGTTTCAAGGTGTATAAATATGTCAAAACTTATCAAATTATACTCTCCCAACATGTTCTATTTATTATATGTTAATCATATGTCTAATACAGCTGTTACCCCCCCATACCAAAAAAAAAGAATGGAGTGAGTAAGAAGGGAAGGAAATGAATCAAAATGCAATGTCCTGCAATTTGAGGTGGTGGAATCCTGGGTGATTTTTTATTTGATTTATGCTTCTCTGTATTTTCTAAACATTCTACATGCAATGTATTATTAGCTTTACAAATAGAAAAATAGACATGAATAACTAAAAATAAGATAACTGGAATAAATGTCAAATAGATTAGTTATTATTTATTATAAAATGAATAACTTTCTAACGATCATGTTAGCCAGTTTGAAAATTCTAAATAAAATATCAGTAACCAGGGGGAAAAAAGTAATATGATCTGTTTTCTTCTTTTTTTTTCTGTTTTAAAAAAATGTGTATAAATAATATACTGACATAGTAGAAAATTATACCAATAAGTTACACAGTGAAAAGTGTCCCTTCCAGCCCCTGTTCAGTAAGCAGAAGTAGCCAAAGAGACCCATTTTCTACACTGCATTCCAGTTAGTCTACAACTATCATCTATCCATCCGTAAACATTCCCCCCCTTTTTTTACAGTAATGGTAGCATTACTATGCACTGAATCATGCATCTTGCTTTTTTCTGTAGGAGATTACTCCTGTAATATTGTTGGTGTTTTTATTAGGAAAGCACTAACAAATTAATTTGTCAAATGTCTGGGTGAGGGTTGACATCTTCCTGATGTTGACTGACTCTTCCTATTCAGGAATGCAATAGACATTTACATTTGCTCACGTGTTTTGTGTATTTATCTGTATCTTGAATATTTGTGAGGTGTATTCCTCAGTCTCTCGGGCCCTTTCTTCCTTTATATCTTCTGATTATTGTTGGCATATACAAAAACTTACTGAATTCTCTTATTGTTTATTTAGAATAGTTTTCCTTACTTCTCTTTGGATTTTTCATGTACGTGATCATATTATCTACAAATAGTGATGATTATTACCTACTCTTTTTCCTGTTTTTATGCCTCTAATTTATTTCTCTATCCAGTTGCCTTAGTTGTGCTCCAGAAAACGTGAAATGATAAATGGAAGAAGACAACGTTGTACTGTTTCCTACTTTAATGAAGGTGCTTCTGGAAAATGATGTTTGGGTTGTGTTTTATAAATGTTCATCATAATCTGTTTTGTCAAGAATGTTTACTAAAAATGTATGTTGAAATGTATCAAATGCCCTGATAGTATATTTTGATGACTCAAAACATTTTTTATCTATTAATATGTTACATTATATTAAGAGTTCCTAAGATTAAACCATCCCTGCCTTTCTGAAACGAGCCTTGCTTGGTTACAATTTAAAATTAAAGTGTTGTTGGATTGTATTTGCTTATATGTAGTAGCATTTTTGCATCAGACACAACTGAGCTTGGTCTGTGGGTTTGTCAAGCCTAGTGCGTGAGATGACCTCCAGGCAGAGGTGTGGAGGAGGCCATAGGACCTATGTGTCTAAAGCTCATGGGAAAGGGCTCCAGCCTAGACAGAAGAGAGATTTGTGAGTCGTTTTGCATATGGGCTGTCTTTTGTGCCAAGAGATAGGCTGAAATCACCCAGAGACTGAGTAGATAGGGATGAAGAGAGAAGGAGGCCTGAGCAATGGGTGCTTCAACATGTTTGAGATTCAGCCTCTGAGGAGGAGGAAACAGCAAAAGAAGTGGCAAATTATTTGGCAATAAAGAGGAATGCAGATACGTGCTATAATATGGATGAACCTTGAAAACATTTTGCTAAGTGAAAGAAGCCAGACACAGAAGGCCACATATTATATGATTCCATTTATTTATTTATTTATTTATTTATTTTTAGATAATTATTTTTTATTGAAGGGTAGTTGACACACAGTATTACATTACATTAGTTTCAGGTGTACAACACAGTGATTCAACATTTATATACATGATACTTCTAGGTACCAGCTATATATGATTCCATTTAGATAAAATGTCCATAACTTGCCAATCTAAAGAGACAAAGTAGATCAGTGTTTGCAGGGGCTGGGGGTAGGGTGGGGTTGAGAATGAGGCTAGTGGGTCAGGGGTTTCTTTCCAGGTGATGCAAATGTTCTAAACTTATGGTGACTGTTGCCCAGCTCTGTGAATATGCTAAAACCATTGAATTGTACATTTTAACCTGATGGACTTTATGATATGTCAGTTATATCTCAAAATGTGTGTGTGTGGGGGGGTACTGAGAAGTGGCTAGAATGTAGAAAGAAAATTGGTGACTGGCATAAGGAAGCTGCTCCCACTCTGGGTTAGGGCTCAAAGCTCCACCGGTGGGAGGCCAATTATCACCTTTTGGCCAAATGGAGGAATGTTAGTTGATTGGGGACAAGAGTAATTGTTGGCAACAAGTTCAATTCTAGGATACATTCCTCGTTGCTGGAAGTAGTGCTGGCCTAAGCTAAAGAGAGGGTCAATTTGAGAAGAAACACTTCCCCAGGAGGAAAAAGCTTATTGGCAGGACGTGATGAAGCGAGGTGGATGGGCCAGGCGCTGGAGCCCATATAATCCTAAATCCGTGACCACGCCGGCGGAGGCCGGCGATGACCGGAGCTGCTTCCATAAAGATGGAAGCGGGCTGAAGGGCCAGGCAGGTGGGCGGGGAGGGGCCCTGCCAAGTCCTGGAGAAGGCTGGATTAGCATCGGTGTCGGAATCCACGCAACTTTTGTCACAGCAGCGGAGGGGGAAGGAAGGACGTGATCCTGGAGATCTGGCCGTCGCCTCAGCTGGCCAGGCGGAAGTACGTGTTGGCCCCCCTCCCCCCGCGCCCGTGTGAAGGGCAGGCCCAGGCCCGCCGGAAGTGGGCTCACCTGGAGGCACGCGCGCGGAAGTGCTGCTGTCAGACCCGAGCTGAGGGCGGGGCGGCGGTGGGGCGGTGGGGCGGCGGTCAGTCACCTTGGCGGGGAGAGGATTTGGTGAGGAAAGTGGGAGGTTGTTGCAGGCGGGTGGGGATAGGCTGCCGAAGTGATCCAGAAGCCGCCGACGCGGGGCTGCGGCCGGTGGAGGCCGGCATGCTGAGGGTGCTGGGAGAAGGCGACCGGCGCGGTGGTCACCTGGAGCAAGGACTGCGCCAGGTGAGGGGGTCGGTGGACGGGGGTTGCAGGTGGAGGCGTGAAGACAGGAAACAGCGAAAGAGTGACCAGCTTCACGGCCTGCGCTGGGTTTTCATCCTCTTTACACTTAACATTGGAGTGCTGGCCCGATTTCCAGTGAAGAAAACTGAGGCTCAGAAAGGGGAAATGACATGCCCTGAATTCCAGAGTTGGGACGTGGAGGAGTCGGGTTTTGAGCTGGCCTCCTGATTCCAAAGGCAGATAACTGTGCTTAACTCCTGCATTGGAGTTTAAGGGGCAGGTGAATGGTCGGTAGCACAGGTCTGGCCAAATCCCTACCTGTAAAGAAAGGATCAGGTAGTAAATGTTTTCCCCTTTGTGGGCAGAGGCGTGTTATTATGAAGTAACATATTATGAAGGTAAGTATATAATATAAGAAGAGATGAGACATATTTCCACACATTTTTACTGACAGAATGATAAACTTTTTAAATTTGAATTTCATAGACTCTATGTGTCATTTAAAACCACTTAAACATATAAAACCCATTCTTTGCGAGTCATACAAAATTGGACAGCAGGCCGGATTTGGGCTGTGGCCTATGGTTTGCTAACCTCTGGTCTAGACCTGTGCTTTCCAATGGCACTGTCCCCATGTGGTATTAAGCACTTACAAAGTATCTAGTCTGAATTGAAATGCACTTAAGTATAAAATACACACTGGATTTCAAAGATTGTCCAAAAACACAAGTAAAATATCTCAGAAATTTTTTGTGTTAATTACATGTTGAAATTATATCATCTTAGATTGGACTAAATAAAATATATTAAAATTAATTCACCTGCTTCTTTTGACCTTTTTTATTAATTGTTTAATAGTCTTTTAATGTTGCTATTAGGAAGTGTTAAATTACACATGTGTTTGCATTTGAGACTCCCGTCATGTTTCTGGCATATAGGGCTTTTAGGGAAGTAAGGTTTGGGTGCAGATGAGGTGACCTCTCCATTTATGCTGAGAGAGGTGGGAAGAGATGCATCCTGGCCTTCAGGAGTGGAGTGTGGGGCCAGGTGGGGACAGTGGGTTTCATTCAGGAGAGGTGGAGGGGCAGGGTGGGGGGGTATGCAGACCAAGAAGGTTTCTGCAGTGTGGGGTCAGGTAGTGGTGAGGCTTCAGGGAGGACCAGGATTGAGTTGTTTTGCGGGCAGCTGTGAGAGGCTATGAAGCAAGGCAAATGGCAAGAATCAGACCCACCCTGCGGAGCTTCCATCTCTGGGACCCCCTGATAGGAGACAGCACGAACTTGTCTTTGGGTCTGAAAGTGCACCATGCCCCCTATTCGGAGAAGTGGCCTGGCCAATTCACTGGCAGAATGTGAAAATAGAATGTTAAGATGTAGCATTCGCCCCAAGGATCCTTCCATTTCACAGCAGGAGAAGGCTGTCACCTGGAGACGACTCCTCTCTCCTCAGCCACTGGCTCCCTGCACGCTTGGGGTGTCCCACCTGCTTGGCCTCGTGCTGGGAACAGATGGGGCTCCCTGTACAGCTGCTCATGCCCAGGAGCTGGCTTTGCCTTACCCTCTGCTGTGGAGGGAGAAGGGAGGTGGGGGTGCCAAGGAGGTGGTGCTGGCCTGTGCCTTCCTGTTTCTCATGTAGAAGAAAAGTGGGGTTTCTGTGTCCTTATCTGTGTTCATCACTAGGGGTGGGAGGAGGGAAACCTAAGCATGCCTCTCGTCTCTAAGTGCCTCAGCCTCAGAGGCACACTGGAGGTGCTGAGAGTACTCTGTACAGAGAGGCCTGGGTTCTAGGCCTGGTGCTGCTGGACATGTTATTTCCTGTCCTAGACTGAATATTTGTATTCTCCAAATTCATTGTTGGGACCTAACCCCCAATGTGATTGTATTAGGAGGTGGGACCTTGACAGGTGATTAGGTCATGAGGTTGGAACCCTCATGAATGGGATTAGTGTCCTTATAAGGCTCTCCAGAGAGCTCCCTTGCCCCTTCTGCCATGTGAGGATATGGTAAGAACCTGAAAGTAGGCTCACCAGGCACCAGATTTGCCAGCACCTTGACTTGGACTCCCCAGACTCTAGTACTGCAAGAAATGAAAAATTTCCATTGTTTATAAGCCACCCAGTCTGGTATTTTGTTATAGCAGACCACACGTATTAAGAAACTCCCTTTCTTTGACCTTCAAGTTTTCTTTCCTGTTAATGAGGGGATTTGGCCTTGATCTTTGAAATGGATCGTCTCTTGATCGGTTTCTAGTTATTAAAGGAAAAGGATTGTGCAGACCTTTCTGCTAAAGGCAGGGTAGCTGAGAAGCAAGGAGGTCATCGTCTGGGCAGGCAGGGGTGGTTTTCTCCTTGAGAGAGGTAGAGTGATGCCCACTGCCTTCCTTGCCAGGCCCAGATTCAAGGCCCTCCGCTGGGTGGTTCCAACTTCCCAGCCTTCCTGCCTGCTCTGCCCCTCTGCAGGGAGCTGAGGTCATAACCACACAAGGACACAAAGTTCTGCCTGCTTACCCTCCTTACTGTCTGTCATCGCCCCTCCTTTCACGGACAATTGCTATTGCAGTACTGACTGACTTCCTGTTTCCTATGGATAAACAGAACCCTTTGTCATGGCACGTAAACCCCTGCCCAACGGCCCACTCTCAACACTGTCCTGTGGGGCTACTTGCAGTTCTCCACACAGTCTACTTTCTCAAGCACCCAGCTTTGGCTCATTGGGTCTCCTCTGCACCCTCTCCCCTGTCTCTGCCTGGAGAACTCCCATTCAGTCCTCATGGCACCACCCAGGTGCTCCTGTGGGAAGCCTTATCCTTCCCACCCACCTCCCTGACTTGGTTTGGTGTCCCTCCCACATGTCCCTGTCCTCCTGTGCTTCACTGATACAGCATTCATCTCACTACGTGGCAAGTAGACTCAGCTCCTAGGGAGGGGTGGGGACAGAGCCTCTGATGGTGGAGGCCGGTGGGTCACCCAGCTGATGTTCTCAGAAAGGCTGACTGAGGGAGCAATCATCTAGTGTCTCCCTTCATTGTCATTAACCTGCAAAGTTGAAAGTATTGTGAGGACTGGACACCCAGTCTGCCCTTGCCTTCCTTATGCAAGTAGGTAAGCTCAGTTCTCGGTGTCCCTTGTAGAAAGGCGAGGCCATGTGACAGAGTTCTAGCCAACATAATGTGAGTGGTAGTGATGCATGCCGCTTCCAGGCCAGGAACAGTAAGACTCTCACACCGGTTCTTCCCTGCTTGTTTCCTTCTGCCAGCTGCAAGCTGATGGCAAGGCCCGAGGGGATGGTGATGCCATGAGATAAAAGGGGCTCGGGTACTTAAATGGCCCCATGGAGGAGAGCCACTTCTCTGGCCTGAACACCACTCAGGACTGTTCATCCACAAGAAACAATCCTCCATGGGGTTTAGATCTTTTGGGTACCAGAGTGCAGCCTGCCCCAACTGGTATTCCTGTCATCCAAACCTGAGTGCAGCCGACAGAGTAATCAAGGCACACTCAGGCCTAGATGACAATCAGACAGGGGAAGGTGAGGGAGAGAGGGGCACCGAAGCTGACCCATCCATGCTCTTGGTCTGCACAGGTGGCTATATGGTAGAGGCATTCTCTGCAGCCTGGAACACTGGCAGAGGGTCTGGCCTCAGGGGAGCATTGTTTGTTCATTTTTGGACATGCTGAGATTGTGATGCCATGGTGACAGTTTAGTAGAGATGTTGGGGGATACTTATGGATGAGGATTTAGAGTTCCAGGAACAGGTCTGTCCTCAGGGTCATGGGCAGGTTGGTGGCAACGGAAGCCAAGGTGTGAATAAATGAGTGAATGGTGAAGTCTTGCAAATTCAGAAACAGGCTCAAAGAGAGAGTCCCCCAGGCCTACACTGACTTGGTAGCTGTGCTAAATCATAAATAAAAGAGACTGCAAGGCTGGTTTCAGGAGGTGCTGCTACCTCTCACAGGGGAGCTGGGCATCTCCCTGTTTCATATGCTTTCCCCCACCTGCTTTGCAGCAGTGAGTCCTAAAAGTGTCCCTGTCCCAGTGCCTGGAATGCTATCTAAAAGTGAGTGTCCAGTCCCAAGGGCCTGGGAATCTGGTTTTAATAGTTCTGCAAGGGATTGTGACATGAAGCCAGGCAGGGCCCCTCTGCATGCTGTGTCCCCTGTATGCAGCCTCATGAGCTTCCAAGAAGACTGGATTGGATTAGGTCTGTATGTGAACCATATATTCCATGGAGGTCTCATTCCAGAAGGGTGTCCTAGGCATTTCTGATTGGCTTCTGGTGGGCAGAGGCTGCCTCTCAGACTCAAGCTGGGCATGGGATGGCTGTTGCAGGCATGTGACCTTGGGGGAGCTGCCTGTGTGCAGAGCTCCAGATCTTCCAAGTCTGTTTGAAGGATTTGATTTGAGACGTAGTAGGGAGTTCAGCAGGTGAAAGAGTCTTCCCTTTGAAGCTTCTATCGTTGCTGGTGTTAGTAGCCTTAGCAGCTCTCATTTATACCTCCTACCTGCTAACCACTTGGCAGACATTTTCTGATCCCTGCTGAGTGGCAGGTGTGGTCACTCTTGTTTTAAAGATGAAGAAGCGGAGCGTCATGGAGGCCTAGTTAGGGACTGACATCTTAGATGCTTTCTGTCCAGGAAAATGAGTTTAGGGGATCCAGGAGTAAGATGTTAGCACCTGATGGGTGCTGGGGTGAGCCAGACAGCACCTGCCCCACCTGCTGTGGAGCAGTGAGACTCAGCTCCAGCCAATGTGGACACATGGTACTGTGGTCCGATATGGCTTTACCTAACAATTTTCCAAAAGTAACTGGAAACCTGACATTTCATAGAAATATCCTATTTCATAAATGTTGGCAAATAATTTTGTAAGACGTTCAAAACACTGTAGGGCAAACAAGCACATTTGAGAGCTCAGTCCAAACTGGTTGTTTGTAACTCAAGAACTCTTTCACATTCTGCAGGTATTTGGGTGCCTTCTGGAGGTGTCAACGTGGCAGGGACAGACCTGGTACAGGATCTCATTGAGCTCATGGGCAGTGTCACTATTGTGTGGTTCATGCGAGGGACCTTGGGGCATTATAGCACTTCTGGAGGAAGCAGAAGTCTGATGGATACTGTATCAGGCAGCTAGGGCTGCTGTAAGCTGGATGGCATACAGAACAAATTTACTTCTCATACTTCTGGGGCTAAAAGTCCAAAATCAAGGTGTTGGCAGGGCTGTGCTCCCTCTGGAGGCTCTAGGGGAGAATCTGTTCCATGCCTCTCTATTAGCTTCTGGTGTTGCCGGCAATCCTTGGTGTTCCTTTGTCGCTTAAGTCATCCAGCCTGAGGCATTTTGTTACAGCAGCCTGAACTGACTAAGACACTTGCTTTGTAGACCCATACCCCAATCTCTGCTGCTATCATCATGTGGCATTTGCCTTGTGTCTGTGTGTGTCTTCTCTTCTTATAAGGCACTAGTCATATTGTGTTAAGGGGCCACCTCAAAATCCAGTCATCTGACCTCATCTTAACTACATCTGCAAAGACTTTATTTCCAGATAAGGTCATGTGCACAGATACCAGGGGTTATGACTTGAACATATCTTTTAGGGGAACACAATTCAAGCCACAAGATATGTGGAGTAGGCAGTTGAAATCTGGGGAGGAGTACTGCAGGTAGAGGGAACAGCAGGTGTAGAAGCACCCCAGAGGCAGAAGGGCCTGGATGAGTTCCAGGAGAGAAAAGAACTTTGGCACAGCCGAAGTGGAGAGTGAGCGTGGGATGTGGCTGGGGTGGGCTCCTGCCAGAGCTCACGAGTCTGCTGTTACAACCGCAAGGCTGCAATTAGAGATGAACCTCCAAATCTCAACAGCTTGACACAGTACAGGGTCTTTTCTTGCTCACATCAAGTCCAACATGGATTGAACAGCTCTTCTCCATTATGTAGCTCCACCATGTGGCACACATGGTCTCTGGGCAATGAGAGGTCTGGGGGACGCCCCCAGCCTCAACTGTCCGGCCTGGAAGTGAGCCTGCCACTCACAGACCACACAGCAAAGCATATAGACCAGACCACAGGGGCCATGGTTCTGTGAGCCTCAACTCTCTCTCTCACTCTATTCAGGGATAGGACTTCATCCTCAAGAGTACTGGCAAGCCAGCCAGGGTTTTTCTGCAGAGTTGTGACAAGGTCTGACTCGCGTGTTAGAAAGTTTCCTCTGGCTGGAGCCAGAGTCATCCCTGAAGCGGGGAACTGTGGAGTGTGGGAGGTGGCATATTTACAGTTAACTCCTGGAACTTCCACCTTGCAGGCTCAGTGAAAGGAATTTTTAAAATAAAAAAGGAGAAAATGAGAAAAATGCATGTAATTATAAAAAACTTTCAAAATGCATGTGTCTGTCCACTCTATTCTATGTTGGCAATTGTGTTGGCATTCTTACACCTGTATTGCCTGACAGTCTGAATCCCCAATGCCAGGGACTGTACTCTGTGAGCTTCTTAAGGGATTTTCAGGGGGCAGCTGAAATCCTTGCTGATTTGAGAACCTCATTGTCATGGAAGATGCCCTCTACTCACAGTGTTGTCACTGACACCCAATAACAAGAGTGGGGATCATGCCAAAGGGACTTCCTGCTACTTCCAAACCAGCTGCTGCCCTGCTTCTGTCAGGAACAATCTTAGGTGCAGTGTAAAAGCATTCTGTGCTGAGACTGACCCCTGCTTATTTGAAGTTCTTTATAATATAGAAATTGTTTCCTAAGCTATTGCTTCTTTTGAGCCTCAGAATAATTTAATCTGACACAAAATCTAATTTAGACCAAGGACTCAGGAGCTCAGAGACCTCTTGTCCTACAGTAGCCAGGAGCCCTGGGGGCAATGTGGGATTGGAAGTGCTTGCTTTGTGGCCACAATTTAGATGTGTGATTTCAGCATTTTCATGTATAAATTATGGATAACTGCACACAAAATTATTTTGAAGCTCCAGTGTGATGTTAGTGAAAGAATTCTGCAAACTGTGAAGCACTGTCCAGATGTTATCTTCGATCTTGACATATTAAAAGTGTTTCCCAAGTTGCACTAAAGGAATCCATATAGACAAGAGCAGGAGATTACGTGAATTTATGACCTCACAGCTATGTCCTGTGGCTGCACTTAGACTGTGACTTTGAACTTAATTGCCTGTATCATCTTCATGTTTGGGCAGCTATGCCCATCATCTGTGAGCCACATCTCTGACCCTTATTTCTGGGGGTGGGAAAGGGTAGGGTGGAGAGTTTATTAAGGAGTTCCCAAGCAGATTTCAGTGACATGACTAAGGTTTTTTGGTGATATGTGAATTCGAGTTATGGAATCTAACCTGAAAGTGAAGTGGTCAGGTGGTCCTTGGGGTGAACCAGAGGGCATTGGCTCATTGAGAGTAGGTGCCTCAGCTCTAGTTTATTGATAATCACAGTTGTTTGTATACTATAAAAAGAAAGTGGCCTATTTAATTAAATTGTAAATCCTCAGACTTTGTGAAGTTGGTTATTTTTTCCAGTTTTGAAGTTGTCACATTTTTAATTTTCATAGCAACTCCACTGGTTGGCTGCATTAGGGAGTAAACTTTGGACCACTAAAGCCTGGGCTTCAGTTTCCTCTTTTAGACATTGATGACCTTCCTTAGGGTTGTTAGACCAGATGAAAAAATAGAACGCTCCATCTGCCTCTGTGGACCTGGCTACAAGAATCCGGCAGAAAAGTCTGCTATTTGTGTTTTGTTGCTATTTTGCTAATTCCCCGGTTTCAGAGATTATAATACTGGTCCATCTGGGGCCTATCACCCTTATGATTAAAAGGAATTACCGGATTGTGCAGGCCTTTCAAGCTTGGTGGTCAAGGAGATAATATTAAGGGGTTTGTATACTATAAAGTCTTCCCTTTTCCTCCACCAAACCCCATACATTCACGTAAGTGGTACGTTTTTCTAAGAAATAAATGAGCTAACTTAAATAAAACAATTTAAGTAATCAAGAGTATAAATGTGATTCAAATCGTCAAGGTGGTGCCAGGTGACCCAGGACTGGAGCAAACACCACAGTCCTCCCTCCTCTCCGTTTCTCCCAACACATCCTGCCGGAGCACCGTCGGCACCAGACACCTGGCGGACTCCGCCCCCTCCCTTCTCGTAGCCACTGGGGCAGGCGGCTCAAACTGGAGAGTGCGGGCCATTGAGGGCGCCAAGGTCAAAGGGGAGGGCTGGTTGCGTCCCAGTCCTTCTCAGTCGTGCCGATGGCCCTGGGGCTCTTAGGTGCCCAATCTCGGAAGTCGGGCGATCTTGGTTTGCGAGACTTCCTCGAGCCCAGTCACTTCTTTTGGGAAATGGAGTAGCTGAGGCTGCCATGGGAAGCACCCGGGCGATAGACTGCGCCTCAGAGGGCAGAGGTTCTGACTCGGGTCTTTCTGCCGCGGGGCTCGGACCTAGCAGCCTTGGACCAAGGAAGTCTGTCTGACCAGCACAAGATTCCTCTGCAAGACTGCGGCTCGCGCGCGTTCTAAAACGAGGACAAAACCCGCCCAGGTCTGGCGTGTGCGCGCCGCCATAGCCAATGGGACGCCGGCGCGGGGTTGAGTGACGGGCAAGGGGAGCCAATGAGCATGCACCTTGTTGCGAGGTGGCCCCCGGCTCCGGCATTATAAAGAGCGCCACGAGTCGGCATTGTCAGGCGGCGGCACTGCGTGGGTCTTGTGTAACTGTGTGTTGGTGGGCTCCGTTCGGCTGCGGCCGAGGAAGAGGGCACGAGATCGCAGCGGCTCCGTAGGCTGGCGGAGACGAGGCCCGGCAGCGCGAGGGTGAGCGCCGTCGAGCCCGTGACACCTTCCCGGCGGGCGGGGACGAGTGGGCCTCGCGGCGTCATCGGCGGCGAGGTGAGCGGCCGGGCCCGCGTGCGGCGGGCGGGAGCCCCGGCGGGAGCCGCACCGTTCTGACGCGCTGGGGCCGCATGTGGGTTCTCTTTGCAGGAGCCGCCACGCCTTGGCCTAGCATGTCGGAAGCGAGTGAGGAGCAGCCCATGGAGACGACGGGCGCCACCGAGAACGGACATGAGGCCGCCCCCGAAGGGGAGTCGCCAGCCTCCACCGTCACAGGGGCCGCAGCGGGCGTCGGAGGCGGGAGCGCGGCGCCCCCAGTCGGAAACCAGAATGGCGCCGAGGGCGACCAGATAAACGCCAGCAAGAACGAGGAGGATGCGGGGTAGGTTGGGCCGCAGGCCGACTGGGGCGCCGCCTTTGTTCCGGGGCCGCCTTTTGTTGGCGCCACGCGGCGGGGGGAGGGGCGGCGGCGGCTGCCGGGGCCTGCTCGTGGCCCGCGGAGCAGCTCCTCCGCGCCGAACCCGCGCCGGAGTTTGCAGGAGTTTGTTGGGTTGACTTTAGCGCCGCCCCAGGGTTGCTCGCGTGGGACGCGGAGCCGGGGTCGGGCGGCCCGGAAACGGAGTGCGCTCGGACCCTGGCTGGGCGGTGTGGGAGGAGTTGGCGGGCGGCGGGGCCTGCAGCCTCCGCCTCCTTCCCGGGGCGGAGCCACGGTCGGAGGGCGGGCTCGGCCCCGGAAGCCCCGAGTTCCTTGAGAGCGAGGCCTCGGACGTGGTGAAGTTGTGCCTGGGCGGTTGCCTTTCGAAACGTGGTGGTTAGACAAATCCCTTCAGTTGTGCGTGCTCAGGGCCCGTACCTCTGGCCAGGTTGTGCCTTAGCTTCGCCCAGCCTGGGGGTGCACTCTTTCTCCTGAAAGTATTAGTTAAGGCTAAGGTGGAGTTTGGGAAGGTAGTGGAGTTAACATGTTTCCAAAAAGTAGGACCCGTATGGACTCCGAGGGTGGAGCTTGTTCTGTCCTGGGTAGTGGTTTATGTATATAATCCTTTCAGTGAAAGCTGTGTCAGGGCCAGGTTAACAGTTTTCTTACAAGACTTGTCGTGTGTCTCTCAACCTACGATTTCAGAAAAATGTTCGTTGGTGGCCTGAGCTGGGATACCAGCAAAAAGGACCTAAAGGATTATTTTACCAAATTTGGAGAGGTCGTTGACTGTACAATAAAAATGGATCCCAACACTGGCCGGTCAAGAGGGTTTGGGTTTATTCTCTTCAAAGATGCAGCCAGTGTGGAGAAGGTAAGCTAGGTATTAGTATCAGCAAGTCTCTGTATTCCAAGAGGACACCATTTTAGAACATTGATGTGTTTGCATCTGGTTAAGTGCAGATACTGGAAGAAGTTGGGAAGACTTCGGAAAGTAGAGATTAGGAATTTATGTTGCTGTTTTTGAAGGGGTTAAACATAGTTTATGTGGGGGAGGAAGTAGTGGGCCTGGGGTGGTCCAGGAAGATTATAGTGGACATTTGTTTTTTGTGCCTATTCTGGATATTGTGCTAAAGCAAACACTTCATTGTAAGGACTAGAAAAGAGTCCAGGGTTGCTACAAGATAAGGCATTATTTTAACCTCATTTTACAGAACTAAGGCTCAGAGAAGTTTTAAGTAGTAGGGGTCACACAGCTAGTAAGGGGTGGGTTAAAGGTTCCAACCCTAGCAGCCCAGTTCTGGCCTGTGCTCTTAATCACTGCTGCTTTATTTCTGGAGGAGGTAGGCCCTCAACTGGGACAACCTGGGTAGGAAGAGGGACGCATAGCATAGGCAGATTTGGGGGCAGTGAGGACTGATTTTTAGGTGTTCAGGTAAGCCAGCTGTACTTGAGGTCTGGAGAAGATTGGGTTGGTCATATTGAGGGTGAGAGTTCGGAGGGTATGAAACACAGTTGTGTACCTGTGTTGGAGTCTTGTGGCTCTAAGGGCCTTGTCCAAGGTGATGCTGAGTTACAACAGGACTCCTTTTGTTGGAACAGGTCCTAGACCAAAAGGAACATAGGCTGGATGGCCGTGTCATTGACCCCAAAAAGGCCATGGCTATGAAGAAGGACCCAGTAAAGAAAATTTTTGTAGGGGGTCTGAATCCTGAAGCCACTGAGGAGAAAATCAGAGAATACTTTGGCGAGTTTGGAGAGGTAAGTGTGTGGCCCAGGAGTGGCCTGCCATCTGTCCTGAGGTTGCCTTCCTGGTCCTCTGCAACCTTGGCTGGCTGGAACCCTCTCCTGAAGGCTGCTGCTTTTTCACCCTCTGGCCTTCATGTGCCTTTTCTTCCGAGATCTCCATCTGGGTCCTAGGGTAGGGGAGGCACTGATCTGAGGTTTGCCTATATTTGCAGATTGAGGCTATTGAGCTTCCAATGGATCCAAAGTCGAATAAAAGACGAGGCTTTGTTTTCATCACTTTTAAAGAAGAGGAACCTGTGAAGAAAGTTCTGGAGAAAAAGTTCCACACTATCAGTGGAAGTAAGGTGAGGTGTCCCAGCTCCAGGTTCCTGGACTGCTGCTGGAGAGCTGGCCCTTGCTTGTGTGGGTTAGGGGTTGGGTTTGCCTCCGGGAGCTCTCCAGGGTAGTCACACCTGCTGTTTCCCTGCACACTGGGGCAGGTGGTATGTTCTTAAAGGAGATCTAGGCTGGTTGGACTGGCAGTAGGTGCAAGTTGTACAGGAGGCAAGAGAGAAGGGTGGTTTCTGTGGGATAGTGTGTATTCCTGATGTAAAGCTACAGTTCAGGGTGTTCTGGATCTAAAGTCTAAAGATGTATATATGGCCTGCACTTAGGGTCTCAGAAGATTCTAGAACTTCTGCCATTCACTGATTTCTTCTCTGGTAAAGTCTTTACCACTGTGGACACTGCTGCAGAGCTTTTCTCTTCCTGCCCCATCCAAATCCCTTCTAGCTTCTCTGAAGTCTGGTTCACTCAATCCCCACCACCCTGGCAAAGATCCTTCCCAAAGAGCCCACATGGTCCTGGCCTGCTCATGTCCAGGGCCAGTTTTGCCTTCAAGTGAGTAGAGTCCTGTGCAGTGAGAAAGGCACTTTCTCCCTGCTGAACTCTGGTCAGGATAGTGGGTACTCCAGGAGGCCAAGTCTGGCAGTTGGGAATTAGGGTGTGGCTCACTGGCAGGGTGTGGCAGGCTGTAAGTAGGAGTGGCAGCTAGATAAGTTGGGGCAGGTAGGGTGGGGCTTGTGGAAGGCTAAGTCCTGGCTGAGAATTTGGGAAGATTGCGATTTGTGATGGGCCCTTAAATTTTATGTAAAATGAGACTGGACTCTAGTGGCACTTAGGTAAGATGACATTGACTTACTACAGTAGACAGTGATAAGAGAGGCCTTTTTTTCCTGTACCATAATGTAAAATGGGCAGGGATAGCCTGTAGGGCAGCATTAGTAAAACTGCCTAAGTATATTTAATTGTGCTTTTTTAATTCAATAGGAAAGTGTCAGATTGCATTCTTTGGTGGGACGAATTTATTATTTTTGTATAGGGGTATGCTTGTGTAGGGACACCTTGTATATAAATTGGCTTTTACTGGTCTTGAATGTGGGGGAAGGTATGTGTCAGAATAACTTGGTTTAAAAAAACACTGCTGGTTTATTTAAGTAGGAGCACTGGAAGGTCCTGACCCTACCCCCCAACAGTGGCCAGCTGTTTGAACAAAAATGAAATTGACTCTGGGCCCTGAGGGGATAGACATGAAAATAATGTTTGGGGAAGAGGGTAGCAGTATGGCCTCAGGCAAGCTCCACCCAGAGCCTCAGTGGCTTTCTTCATCTGTAACTTGAAGGTCAGAGTCACATCTCAATAGCTATTTTAGTGGGATGTTTCATTTCTTCTGTTAAAAAAGAAAAAGGAAATTTAGAGTTTTATTTTCGGTAAGGAACTTAGTGGGAAACCACTTTTGACCCCGTTGTCCCAGTGTGGCTCTTTGGGCTGGCGCTGGCATGCTGTTGCTTTGCTCTCAGTTGTTAGACATGGAGCCATCCCTGGGGTTGTGTCCAGTGTTCCTGTCCATCATCCCTAGTACTTCTGTGGGGAAAGATCTGAGCCAGAAGGGCCCTGGTGTGAGTGAGTCTGTCTGGGTTGTAGTTGTGGTCCTGAGTGCTTTGGCTTCCCCTCCAGCATATTGTTTCTGAGCAGATGGACCAGTTCTGCCCTCTGAGTGTCAGTGAAGGTATTTGTGCACAGTCCCAGCCCAGAGCCTGACTCATTGGCCTAATCCGCTGCCTTCCCGGCTTTCAGTGTGAGATCAAGGTGGCCCAGCCCAAAGAGGTCTATCAGCAGCAGCAGTACGGCTCTGGGGGCCGTGGGAACCGCAACCGGGGGAACCGCAGCGGCGGTGGCGGAGGTGAGTGGAACCTGTATGAAGATGGGCCTGTTTTCCTGCCTGCATAGGGCAGCCTTGCCTGTGGGGTACTTGTGGCAGCCTCTGGTGTGATATGCAGGGCTCTGCCTAGTGTGCAAGGGTCAGCTTTCTCCTGGCTGCCTGGGGCCGCAGGGCAGGGGCCATTCACTTGACACACTGTGGGGTAGGGTGCACTAGGCTCTGGCTATCCTGAGTCTTAGCGAACTGGTGGGTGGGTGGGTGGGTGGAAGGTGGTAGGGCAGGGCTGTGCCAGGCGCTTTACCTCCTTTAGTCCTAGGCCCCTCTGACTCCAAAGCCTGAGCTCCATCCTTTTAAAGGGCAAGCTGCCAGGGAGGGGTGGGGGTGATCAGAGGGGGATTTGAGAGAGATGAACTGCTGCTTTGCCCCTAGTGAAGTTAGTGTTCTGGCCTAGCCTGGCCTTTTAAAAAATCCCCCAGTTTGGGTCTCTGGTGAAGGGCTGGGCCCAGTGCCCCCTAAACCAGGAGTGCAGCCCCTTGGCTTCTACCTGAGTTGCCATAGTAACCCCGCCACCCAAAGGGCAGGATTTCCTCCATCCTAGCTCCTGTGTGCGCTAAATGGTCCATGGGCCCCTGTGCCCTGCTCCCCCCACAGGTCAGAGTCAGAGTTGGAATCAGGGCTACGGCAACTACTGGAACCAGGGCTACGGCTACCAGCAGGGCTACGGGCCCGGCTATGGCGGCTACGACTACTCGCCCTATGGCTATTACGGCTACGGCCCCGGCTACGACTACAGTAAGTAGGAGAGGGAGGCCCCAGTCTGCTCACCCTCCCTGGGAGGCAGGACAGACAGTGCAGGGGCTACTGGCAGCGGTGGCTTTGGAGTCGGACAGGCTGGGTTCGTGGCCTGCCTCAGCCCCTGGAGCTACCTGACTGAGCTCTTGAGGTTGTGGGTCTCAGAAAGGTGGGGTAGGTGTCCCTACCCGACAGGGTTGTTGGCTTTGGTGAGGTGAGGATTCATGTCAAGCGCCTGGCACAGGGATGACTGCTCAGTG